>NC_133154.1:7646653-7974254 GCF_048418815.1 Hemitrygon akajei
AAAGATTTAATCGCTGTGGAGGATTTCTTATTCTTGTGGGATAATGTCTTTCCTGACGAGGAGGTGGGAGGAGTGGTGGGGAAACACTCTGCCTGGCTCGTGACCGTGAGACAATCTCAGGTTCTGAGGCTACAGAAAGTGGTTCTTACAGCTCTAGCACCTTTCTTCTCCTTTTCAACTTGTCTTTCTTTTTATTTTCCTGTTTCTTCTTTCTGGGATGCGTACCTTGATCTTAGGAAGGTGCATTTAGTTCACTGGAGTATTATCTTACCAATCCTTCTTTTGTTCCCTTTTACGATCTGATCTCTTCTCTTGGTTTCCTCATTCACATCATCTCTTTTTGTTCCTCTACTGACTCCTTTTTGGTCTTCAATCCATCCAGCTGGGCTTTGGTCTTTGCATCTGCTTTTACAAGCAGTTTTTTTGTCTCCCACTTGAAATAATCTTTGTGCATGCAGAGTAGAGTTTGGTCCTTTATACTCACAAAGCTGAATGCTTTCACCTTTCCTGGAGCTCCCTGAACTCTCTTCCAGCTTAAAACCCAGCCACAGTTTGCAAGTAACTGCAACATATCAGAAGCTTTCTCAGGTGTGTTGTCGACAAGAACTATTGGAGTCAGATCACTGATTTTGTCACTTTCGTGTTTTCTCTGAGCAGTATGGTCCTCCCTTGGCCCAATATGCTTTCCAACCAGAGGCACAGAAGTTGGCACCAACATCTGCCTGTCCTCTGTTGGGCAATGGTTCATGGTCTTCAGCGTGGAGACAGTTGTGGCATCATCCAGGACCTTTCTTAATTCGCTGGATGGATCGCCAATCAAGTTGTAGTCGTCTCATCCAATCACATCCCGACAATGCTAGCCCTCCTGTTTTTACCACATACAGGATCCATGTGGCTTTGTGGTTGTTGAATTTCACTGTTCTGGATTTCATTCCTATAGGAGTTATCTTTTCTCCAGTTCTCAGTTGGATATCTGCAAAGTTTAGTATCTTTGAAATGTTGTCCAAACTCGATTTGTGGAATCGGTTCTAAATCCTGCATTATTTTTACAGTATCAGCAAACCTAATTTCTGCTGGTTTGGTGGGAGCAGTTAAACTTCGAAGCAAACTGTGTCCCTTTAAACAATGTGCTGAGCAAAATTGGTACTTGCTTCTCTTTGGCTATTTCATTTTCTTTAAAATACTGTTCAATTAGTTCAGTGTTCATGAGTCAGTTATCCCTTGTGCAATTGAACACATCTATCCTTCTGATGTGTAGCCAGCTATTTCTGCTTTTTTAAATGATTATTATCACCTCTGCTCACTCTTTATGAACCTGTGAATTATTCTGTTTACGGCCTTATTTTTTAACTCGACTGTCTCCTCATGTGCTGCGCTGTTTTTTCACTTGCCATTCCTCATTGTGCTTTTAAAAAATGTGACCATCTCGGGTTCATTTAAAAAAATACTTCATGGTCACTGTTATGTTTTTTGTAACTTCAAAACATTAAACTAATTCAAAGGAAGACACGGGAGTCTGAAATATGAGTCTAACTTTGTTTTTTACTTCAAGCGAGGCACGCACATATCACATGGTAATGTGATGACATGCAATTCATGTATTTTCTTATATAATGAATTACTTAAATGAACAAGAATGCTTACTCAACCAAAATATTTACCATGTTACTCAAACATTACTGAAATATTAAATACACAACAAATTGTGCTCTGTCAGAGAATCTTCAAACATTTACTACATGTAGAGTATTACTGGCTGTGGGCCTCATTGCCCTGGCTGTGACCAATATTTGGAGCCTGATCTTCCACAAGCTTCACCAGATTGAGGGCAGTGAATCAAAGTCCCCTTGCTGCTTCCCTTATTGCCCTTAGTCCAGAGCCAATTACCCCTCTGACCACCAGTTAGCCAATGCCCCCCCCACTTCCGACTCCACTCTAATCTCCCAATTGATGACTATTTCCACTAAACCAAAAAAAAAAGTGGTGTAAAGCCAATGTGTTCCAACTCAACTTCCAGCAGATCCCAGTAAAGCCAACATGTTCCGGCTCAACTCCCAGCAGATCCCAGTAAAGCCAACATGTTCCGGCTCAACTTCCAGCAGATCCCAGTAAAGCCAACATGTTCCGGCTCAACTTCCAGCAGATCCCAGTAAAGCCAACATGTTCCGGCTCAACTTCCAGCAGATCCCAGTAAAGCCAACGTATTCCAACTCGACTCCCAGCCGATCCCAGTAAAGCCAACATGTTCCGGCTCAACTTCCAGCAGATCCCAGTAAAGCCAACGTATTCCAACTTGACTCCCAGCAGATCCCAGTAAAGTCAACATGTTCCAAAACAACTCCAAACAGATCCCAGTTCCCTGCTGGTCCTTCCTAAGAGCCTGCTCCTGACTATAGGCTTAATGCAGGCAACTGGAACTAGCAGGACAGATGCTGTAACTATTTATGCACTGCAACATTAGGCGCCATGATAGTGTAGTGGCTAGCATGACTCTATAACAGCTTGGGGAGTTGGAGTTCATAGTTCATGTCCCAGTGTCCTACATAAGGAGTCTGTCCTCCCAGCGGAATGCAGGGTTTTCCCTGGGAGCTCTGGTTTCCTCCCACAGTCCAAAGACATACCGGGTAGGTTAATTGGTCACTGTAAATTGTCCCGTGGTTAGGTTAGTATTAATCAGGGCTGTGGGTTTGCGGAGCAGTGTGGCAGGAGGGCTAATCCTGCGCTATATCTCAAGAAATAAATAACTAAATACACTTGATGTCTTGACTCATGCACTGAATATCCATAATACAAGGGCAAGCACGATGTAATTGGAGCAAGCGTAAGAAACAAAATGCATGGTGCATACATCAGCAGCTCCCTGTGCCCTGATACCACAGACAGTTAGAATGAGGAGGCATGCATATACAGAGATCCGAAGCACATTTATTATCAAAGTATGTATGCAGTATACAACCTGAGACTCGTCTTCCCACCGACGGCCACAAAACAAAGAAACTCTATGGAACCCATTCAATGAAAACATCAAACTCAATGCTCAAAAACAAATCGCACAAATGTCAAAAAGAACAAGTGAAAAACACAGACGATCAAATGTCAAACCACTGAAACAGTCCAAGAATATTCATTAAGTTTAGTTCAGTTCAGTTTAGCTCTGCGTTGTTTGTTGACTGCAAGCCGCAGAGCCAGTCCACCCCGACCAAAATTGCACAGAATAGAAATTTAAAAAAGGAGTAAAAAGGAGTATAGAGTCCAATTCACAAACCACATCAATTGAACCTTCCTCTGGGAGCAGTGAGCGAGAGCGAGGAAAAGACTGGTCAGATTCAGACACCTTCCTCCGGCAGCAGCCAGTGAGAGGGAGAGAGAGACTGGTCAAGCACAGGCAGATGGTGCTGAACATCCGCTCGTCTTTTGCTCTCAATCTACTCGTTGATTTCAGTCTTGCTCTCCGCTTTAACCAGCTAAATCGGCGAGAAGTTGAGTCAATCATGGGCTTGTGCCACATCTCCAAAATCTTCACTGAACGCCGACGCCATCTAGTCAAAACATTTTAATTTTGCCATTATGTCTGTCAGTTGTCTTGACTGACTGAGATTGTGTACTTGTGTTGTGAGTTGTGGGTTGTGTTTTTTGATGTGCATATTACAAAAAAAAAACATTTAAAGTGCCACGCAGTTTTCACGCCATGTAAAAATT
This sequence comes from Hemitrygon akajei, assembly GCF_048418815.1. NCBI lineage: Eukaryota > Metazoa > Chordata > Chondrichthyes > Myliobatiformes > Dasyatidae > Hemitrygon > Hemitrygon akajei. The sequence goes on from NC_133154.1 coordinate 7,650,353, forward strand.
TCCAGCTCAGGGGAGTGCTTGGTCCATGCAGCTGTAAGAAAATTAGAGGGAATGTTGATTGCAGCTCTATGAAACTCTGGTTGTGAGGTAAAGTTGCAGCTCTATAAAACTTTAGTTAGACCACACTTGGAATATTGTGTTCAGCTCCAGTTGTCCTATTATAGAAAGGATGTGGAAGCTTTCGAGAGGGGGAAAAGGAGATTTACCAGGATGAGGCCTGGATCGGAGAGCATGTCTCATGAGGATTGGTTGAGCGAGCTGGAGCGAAGAAGAATGAGAGGTGACTTGACAGAAGAGTACAAGGTGATAAGAGGTGTAGATTGAGTGGATAACCAGAGATTTTTCCCCCCCAGGGCAGAAATGGATAATACACGGGGACATAATTTTAAGGTGATCAGAGGAAAATATAGGTGGGGATGTCAGAGGAAAGTCTTTTGCACAGAGAGATTGGTGGGTGTTTGGAATGCTCTGCCAGGGGCGGTGGTAAAGGCAGATGCATTAGGGACATAAAAGGCACATGGATGTTAGAGAAATGGAGGAAAGGGTGCAAAGGGTTAGATTAATCTTTGAGTAGGTTAAAAGGGAAGAACAACATTGTGGGCTGAAGGATTAGCAGCACATGTGCTGTAGTATTCTATGTTCCTCAAGCTGAATAATTTTCAGTGCAATCAACATTGACGTGATTAGTGAGAATTCACCTACACAAAACATTACTTTTGTTGGAAGTTCAATAAAACTAATCTTATAACCAAAATAAGTCCAGAAACACACAGATCTTTACAATACCGTGGAAAGTAAGAAATTGTACCCTGAAGTTCAACATTTACAGGATAACGTCAATCTGACAGGAGGACCTGCAAATTAAGCTCTGGGAATCCGGAGGCAGTGCAAGTGTCAGTCCTCTGAACGACTTGCCTTGGCTCTGTAATAGTTTCAAACCAAGCTCTACGTGACGTGTATCAGTGAATGTATCGATGCGCGTGTGGATGAAGTCACTGACTATGCTGCCTGTCATATCTGAGCTCTTTGCAAGGCGGTAACTCCTTTGTAAGCGGCATTGAAGGAAGTTAAAGGAAGTTGTCCAATGCTAGAAACAATAGAATGCTTTCTTTCCATTAAGTTTAAGCTTGAACTGCTTTTTAATTGCCACATAAATTGCACCCTATCAAAGATACTTAATTGCCTGTGTAATGTGCTGCTAATGTTAATACCAACAGAATTGAAAAAATAAGCACGAATAAAAGAAAAAGAAAGCATTATCTTGTTTCTAGCATTAGCCCACCCCACCACCACCCACAACACTACACAGAGTACAACTCACCTAGCACGGAGCCCCATCTCATGTATCTCCTGTACCTAATAAAGTGGCTACTGAGTGTATGTTTGCGATTTTCTGCCGCTCTGACTCATTCACTTCAAAGTTAGACGTGCTGTGCATTCTGAGATGCTCTTCTGCACGCCATCATTGTAACACATGGTTATTGAATTGCTCTCACCTTCCTGTCATTTTAACCAGTAACGACATTCTCCACTAAACTCTTTCATTAACAAGACATTTTCGCCCACATAACTACCACTCACTGGATGTTTTTTGTTTGAGATACTCAAACCACCCCATCTGGCACCAACAACCATTCCATGGTCAAAGTCACTTAGTTCACATTTCTTCCCCATGCTGATGTTTGGTCTGAACAGCAACTGAACCGCTTGACCATGTCTGCATGCTCTTATGCATTGAATTGCTGCCTCGTGATTGGTGGATTAGATATCATACAGGTGTGCCACTGACTGTATAAAACAGTAACTTGTACAGTTTTTTATGGGTTTGCTTGTATATTTAATACTTATTGTGTTTCTTTGCTTTTTAGATGAGTTTTTATGCTTTTCTCTGCAGTCCATGTTTTGACGTGTTTCTGGTTCTGGTTACTCTTTTTATTGCAATTTTGTACGATTTTGATCGGGGTGGACTGGCTCTGCAGTCAACGAAGGATGCTGCGCTAAATTGAACTGAATTGAAACATCCCTGGACTGTTTCAATGACTCTGTGGTTTGATGATTTATACTCAGTGTGTTCTTCACTCGTGATTTTACCGTTTGCATGATTCGTTCTTTTCTTTTTGCACCTTGGTTGTTCAACGTTTTCTGTGATCAGGTTCCATGGTGCTTCGTTGTTTCGTGACTGTCCGTGGGAAGAAGAACCTCCGGGTTGTACTCTGCATGCATACTTTGATAATAAATGTACTCAAAATCTTTGAACTTTGTTTATTGTGTTTTTTTATGCTGCATTGGATTCGGAGTAACAATCATTTTGTTTTCCTTTTAACTCATATACTGAAGAATAACAAAAAAAACTGTGAATAATTCCCTTTGTTCTCCCCAATCTTCTCCCACCAGCTCCACAGTCTAAAGTTAACTTGCTTACTCCCTTCCCCATTTGCGATGAATGGTCCAAGACTGAAATATTAACTGTGTTTGTCTCTCCCTGCCGAGAGCCTTTAACCTTTCAAGCAGGAACGATGTTTTGTGATTATAGATTTTCCCCATTGGAGAACAGAGTCCCAAGAGTGTGGGGGAGAGTGGTATGAGTTTCTGATGTGGTTATAACGGAGATTATTCACAGTTTTCTATTATTATGTATCGCATTGTACTGCTGCCGCAAAGTTAACAAATTTCACAACGTATGCCAGTGATACTAAACCTGATTCTGATTCAGGTGAAAAAAACTCACCCTGCAGCAGAATACCAATCGTTCAATACAATCACTGGAGTTGAGTATGATGTGTTGTCTCTGGGATGTTAGGGTGGATTTCCTTAATGGAGAACGCCTGTGCGTGACTTTGCCGAACGCGGGGTGGCTGCTGCGCGTGCAGCCACCACACAGTCATGGTTAACAGTATCAGCGACCCGGGTTCATTTCCTGCTGCTGTCTGTAAGGAGCTTGTACATTCTGCCTGTGACTGCATGGGTTTCCTCCAGGTGCTCCAGTTTCCTCCCATAGTCCAAAGACGTACTGGCTGGTAGATTAATTAGTCTTTGTAAATTGTACCATGATTAGAACCATAGAACGTTACAGCACAGAAACAGGCCTTTTGGCCCTTCTTGGCTATGCTGAACCATTTTTCTGCCTAGTCCCTCTGACCTGCACCTGGCCCATATCCCTCCATACACCTCTCATCCATGTACCTGTCCAAGTTCTTCTTAAATGTTAAAAGTGAGCCCGCATTAACCACTTCATCTGGCAGCTCATTCCACACTCCCACCACTCTCTGTGTGAAGAAGCCCCCCCTAATGTTCCCTTTAAACTTTTCCCCCTTCACCCTTAACCCATGTCCTCTGGTTTTTTTCTCCCCTAACTTCAGTGGAAAAAGCCTGCTTGCATTCACTCTATCTATACCCATCATAATTTTATACACCTCTATCAAATCTCCCCTCATTCTTCTACGCTCCAGGGAATAAAGTCCTAACCTATTCAACCTTTCTCTGTAACTCAGTTTCTCAAGTCCCGGCAACATCCTTGTAAACCTTCTCTGCACTCTTTCAACCTTATTAATATCCTTCCTGTAATTCGGTGATCAAAACTGCACACAATACTCCAAATTCGGCCTCACCAATGCCTTATACAACCTCATCATAACATTCCAACTCTTATATTCAGTACTTTGATTTATAAAGGCCAATGTACCAAAAGCTCTCTTTACTACCCAATCTACTTGTGACACCACTTTTAGGGAATTTTGCATCTGTATTCCCAGATCCCTCTGTTCTGCTGCACTCCTCAGTGCCCTACCATTTACCTTCTATGTTCCAAAAGTGCAATACCTCACACTTGTCTGTATTAAACTCCATCTGCCATTCTTCAGTCAATTTTTCCAGCTGGTCCAAATCTCTCTGCAAGCTTTGAAAACATTCCTCTGCGGTTACGCTAGGGTTAAATTGTTGTGTGGTGAGACTCAAAGGGCTGAAAGAACCTGTTCTATGCTGTAACTCAATAGATAAATAAATAAACAAACAAATAAATAGACCTTGACAGATCGAAGTCAGAGTCCAGTGACATGGAATGCAAAACAACTTGAAACTATTCACTGCTGCAACCTCGCTCCATCTTCACTGCCACTATGATGATACTGCCATCATCTTCTACCAGCTCCCCCACTGAGCTTCCGGACCTTACCGACACTGGTGACCCCACCACGACCTAAGCACCAGATGTCTAAACCCCAGACAGTACTGCTCTAGGGATCTCAGGGTCTCTCAGCCCGCTCCACCACGACAAGGTGACGATCCTTGTCGAAGAGCCAGATACTGAGCAGACCAGGCTGCTGTAAGGGCAGAACAGTGGTACAGCTCCGTCATGGGCACAAGCCTTCTCACCATTGAGGACATCTTCAGCAGGTGATGCCTCAAAAAGTCAGCATCATTATTAAGGACCCTCATCAGCCAGTACACGCTGTTTTTCCACTGTTACCATCAGGGAGGAGGTACAGGAGCCTGAAGGCAAACACTCAAATGTTTTAGGAACAGCTTCTTCCTCTCTGCCATCAGATTTCTGAACAGACAATGAACCCACGTACACCACCTCACTATTTCACTCTTTTTGCACTATTTATTTATTTTATATATATTGTGATTCATAGTATATTCTATGTATTGCAATGACTTCTTCCGCAAGATAACAGATTTCATGACAGGCCAGTGATAATAAACCTGTCCTGATTCAGCTCGTGGAAGCCACCACCTCTCATCTCAAGGGAGCTCGGCTCGATCCCCCTGTCTGCGTGGAGTTTTCACGTCCCGCCCCCGTGAGTGCACGGAACCCCCCTCCTCCCCTCCCCCGCGCGCGCTCCCGATTCCTCGCGCATCCCAAAGATGCGCAGGTCGGTAGCGGCTCAGAAAATCGTGTTGGGTTTAACAGACACGACCACCGCTTTACAGTGGCCAGGCACTGGTCACCTGGGGAGGGGCTGTCCCTTCTCAGGGAGCAGAATCTGTGAAGGGCTCTGGAGACAGATGGTGGAGATAAAGGGGAAAACGTGGGCACATACACCCGTCCTCACCAAGGTGAGCAGTTTCAGGTTCCTGGGTGTCAACATCTCTGAAGGTCTATCCTGGGTCCAAAGATCTGATGCAATTACAAAGAAGGCATGGCAGCTATATTTCATTAAGAGTCACCAATACTCCAGCGAATTTCTGCAGATTTCACCCGGAACTCTGGTACGGAGGGGGCCAGTGCACTGGATCGGAAAAAGCCGCGGAGGTTGTAAAATCAGCCAGCTCTATCGAGGGACTAACTTATTCTTGTTGTAAATCACGGCACTTTTTAATTTATTATTCTGTACTGTTATTAAGCAATAAACTTCACAACGTTTGCCAGTGATAATAAATCTGACTCTGATTCTGATCAATGAAGAGCCGAAGGTTTACACAAAATTGCTACCGATGTTCGGCGGAGAGCATCACTGCCTGACATTGAAGCCCCAGTGCAGAGGATCTCAAGAGGCTACTGAGGGTTATAAACTCAGCCAGCTTCCCCACGGGCACAAACCTGCCCACCATCAAGGACACTCGCAAGCGGCGGTGCCCCAGGGAAGCGGCATCTATTATGAAGGACCCACACCATCTGGGACGTGCCCTCTTCTCGTTGCTACCATCAGGGAGAGGGTCCTGGAGCCTGAAGGCACACACTCACACACACACACTCTCGATGTCTTTCACCCGCTCTGCCATCAGATTCCACGGGCGCTATCTGGCTGTTCCCTTTTGTTTTGCACCAAATTTGCAAAATGATGGAAACTTTACGCTGTCCTGATGCTGCAGGGCGCATAATCCGATTCCGATTATCTCTGTACTTGATGGTTCTGTATAAGCGTGCGAGAGAAGGGGCATGCTGATATGCGCAGGTTAAAAATAATTAGTGCATTGGCACTATGGGAGTGGTGCGGAAATGTCTCTCGTTCCCGGCCAGCAACTCGGCGAAGCAGAAACCTTTCAGCTGGTTGCGCTTCGTGCCGTCTTTGTCAGCGGATTCCGAGTGCGAACGCCACGCTCGCAGGATGCCGCACAGATTGTTCCCTCGTTTTAAGAGGCCGTTAATCTATCCTCCCCGTAAAAAAATGCCTCATGTGTCAGGGTGCCCCCCTTTGGAGAGGCGGGGAGCAGTGGGACGGGGGAGGAGGTGGGCGTCGGAGCGGGGGCAGCCAATGGCTGCGGTGTGCCGGCGAGGACACGGGCTGGGAATCTGTGTCAGAATTTATCAACGTCCCACAGAACTGTGCTTCCTCCTTGGGGACCTGGCTGGTTGGCAATTTAAAAGGGAGAGAGAGAGAGAGAGAAACACACACACACACACACAAAACAGCTGGGAGATGATCACAGGACGTCGCCGCAGGACCTGAAGCAGAAAAGGTACGGTGTATAACACAGTTTCCTCTTTTTCTATACAGTGCGTTGACAATAGGAACGGCAATTTTTGGAGCGTGCTCTAGATTTTACGCCCTTGCGTTTATCACAAAGAAAATTAGTGTCTACTAAAGGCTTTTAAGTGCGCATCAGAACCTTGTGAAAACAGAAACCCTTTGTGAGCGAGGACCGCAGGCTGCGATGCTCTCCGAGGTGGAATAGCTAAATCGACGCTTAATTAGCCTTGAAAGTAAAGTCGCTGCTTCCTCCTGGAAAAGGAGGGAGATTGTGAGAAATAGAGCGGAATCAGGCCATTCGGCCCGTTGATTCTGCTCCACCATTCATGGCTGATTTATTATCCCTCTCAACCCCATTCTCCTGCCTTCTCCCCGTAACCTTTGACGCCCTTACTAATCAAGAACCTATCAACCTCCGATTTAACTATACCCGGTGAATTGTCCTTCACAGCCGCCTGTGGCAACGAATTCCACAGATTCACCACCCTCTGGCTGAAGAAATTCCTCCTCATCCCTGTTCTAAAAGGACCTCCTTCTATTCTGAGGCTGTGCCCTCTGGCCCTACACTCCCTGGCGATTAGAAACCTCCTCTCCACTCTATCTAGACTTTTCAATATTCAATAGGGTTCAATGTGATTCTCCCTCATTCTTCTAAACTTCAGTGAGTACAGGTCCAGAGACATCAAACGCTCCCCACCCATTAACCCTTTTATTCCCAGGGTTGTTCTTGTGAACCTCCTTTGCACTCTCTCCAATGCCAGCACATACGTTCTTAGAGAAGGGGCCCAAAGCTGCTCACAGTACTCCGATGCCTCGTTAGTTTTAGACTAGATCTCTACCAACATACCTAAGATGCTGGTGGAACTCAGAACATCAGACAGCATCCATGGAGAGGAATAACCAGTCGATGTTTCGGGCTGATTTCCAAGAGGACCGCAACCTTGTCGTGGTTTGGAGGCTTGCACCCGGAGAGCTAATGTTGACTGAAGTTTTTCTTTTCCATAGATGCTGCCAGTTCTGCTGAGTTCCTCCAGCATTTTGTGTGTCTTTCAAGCTCTTGGCTTTATCCCTCTCCCGCTTGGCTTCTCCTAACATTTTGGATCTCCCCTCACCCCCTCCCACTTTCAAATCTCTTACTATCTTTTCTTTCAGTTGGTCCTGACAAAGGGTTTTGGCCCGAAACGTCGACTGTACTTCCTATAGATGCTGCCTGGCCTGCTGCATTCCACCAGCATTTTGTGTGTGTTGCTTGAATTTCCAGCATCTGCAAATTTTCTCTTGTTTGTGATTGGAGTCAGGGCCTTGTGCTTTAGCTCTTGGTAGGGTCACCCATGCCAAACAGGTTAAAAGGGTAGAGGACACCAGCCCTCCAGGTTTGGGGGGGGGGGTTTAGCTCAGGGCTAACAACCCTGACTGGTCAGAAATAATTGTTACGGAAACAGGAAGGAAGAAACTATCTACATCTGATTGTGACGGCATTCCTGAATCTCCACCTGGGACTTGCTTGACACACAGTGGCGAAAACCAAGAGGAAGCGCGTGATGAAGGAAGCCCTGAACACCGTCAGAGATGGAGGACGTTGGCGGAGCAGGTTCAATGGGCCGAATGGCCTAATTTTGCTCCTATGTCATGGTCTTATGGACATTGATTGCTGCCCTAAATGCCAGTAGTGTAACAGGCAGTAAATAGATAGTTTCAGGCTGGGACCGTTCATCAGAACATCAACTGTTAATTTCCATCCACAGACGCTGCCTGACCTGCTGATCATTTCCCAGATGCTCTGGATTTCCAGCATCTCTTGTGTTTAAGATTACGACTCTATCCCCTTGTCAACGGGGGACTGCAGAGGCAACGTGGGCTTGTTTCCTTGGATTTGTCCTGCTGCTGAGTGAAGTGGATGCTTGTACAGGATTAGTCTGGCAGCAAGCCAAGGACTTGTGTCTGACTGAACAGACACTCTCGCATTATGGGAGTCAGTCTGACAGGAGCCAAAGCTCGGTCTGCACTTCTCCAAAGATCGTCAGCTCGTGGTGGGTGGAGGGGCTTGTGAGTCCCCGAGATCCCGAGAGCGAAGGCGTCTGGAGCTTAGCTCCTGGTGGGGTCACCCATGGTGGTAAGGTCAAGGGGAGGTTCCAGACAGAGAGCGTTCCAATCTAGAGCTGGCAGAAGATGGCAGTGAAGGTGGCGGAAGGGTGCAACGGTGAAGGGTCCCTGGTCATCTTCCATTCCATGCCACCGGACCCTGACCCCAATCTGCCAAGGGAAGTGAGGTGCTACCCGTGCACTAGCCTCCCCACGTTACACAAAGTCACGCACAGCACGGACATTTCCCATTAAGGGACTTTTTGTTTGAGATACCAACCTTACAAGCCACGCCGCCCAGCAGTCCCCCAGATGTAATCCTAACCTAATCAATGACCAATTAACCCACCAACCGGTACGTCTTTGGACCGTGGGAGGAAACCAGAGCACCCGGAGGAAATCAACACGGTTACGGGGGGAATGTGCAGGCAGTGGCAGGGCAGGGATTGAACCCGGGTGTCTGGTCCTATAGAGCATTATGCTCACCTCTACGGATTCCACCCCAACATCCCAGATTAAGTCCTGTTGCAGTCAGCGATTGGCAAAGGGGGCAGGATTGTGAGGTCTGGCCCACATTATACTAGAGTGTATGGATCCCGGATCGACCTCCACGGTTGCTTGAAGGCCCACCAATACATAACCCCCTTAGGGGGACATCATACTCAACTCGAGTGATCGCACTACTACGAGCACTTAATGCGCAATGATTCTGCCTTTCCTCTGAGTTAGCTGGTGCTTTCAACTGTGCTGAATCAGAATCAGGTTTAATATCACCGGCATATGTCCTGAAATTGGTTGACTTTGCAGCAGCAGTTCAATGTAATGCATTGTAATAATCGAGAAAAGCTGTGAATTACAATAAACATCCGAGGGGTGATTGATAAGTTCGTGACCTAAGGTAGAAGGAGTTAGAAAACCTTAGCACATTTATTTTTCAACATAGTCCCCTCCTACGTTTGCACACTTAGTCCAGCGGTCGTGGAGCATACGGATCTTGGACCTCCAGAAAGTGTCCACAGCAGGGGGTGATTGATAAGTTTGTGGCCTAAGGTAGAAGGAGATGAGTTATACAGCTCTCGTTACATGCACGTGCAGTTCAACTCTTTGAGTGATTATGCAGAAAGTTTGAAGTTAATAACATCTCCTACCTTAGGCCACAAACTTACCAATCACCCCTGATGAGTTATTAGCTTCGAACTTTCTGCACGTGCATGTAACGAGAGCTGTATAACTCATCTCCTTCTACCTTAGGCCATGAACATATCAATCGCCCCTCATACATATAATAGTTAATTAATAGTAGTGAGGTGGTGTTCATGGGTTCAGTGTCCATTCAGAAATCTGATGGCAGAGGGGAAGAAGCTGTCTCTGAATCGTTGAGTGTGTGCCTTCAGGCTCCTGTACCTCCTCCCTGTAGCAATGAGAAGAGGGCACGTCCTGAGTGATGGGGGTCCTTAATGATGGATGTCACTTTTTAGAGGCACCATTCCTTGAAGAAATCTTGGACACTACGGAGGCTAGTGTCCATGATGGAGCTGACTGAGTTTATTACTCCCTGCAGCTTATTTCGATCCTGCGCAGTAGCCCACCCACCCCATACCAGACGGTGATGCAGCCATTTAGAATGCTCTCCACGGTACGTCTGTAGAAATTCACAAGACGTGGATGCTGCTGGTAACAGTGGTGTTTATTGACCATCTCCTGTTACCCCTGAGCTGATGAGATCGTCAAGAATCACCATATCAGTGGCTGGAGTCACTGGTCGGTCAGACGGAGAGGGAGGTCAGCTTTCCTTCATGAAGGATATTGATGAGCCAGATTGGCTTTTACAATAATCCATAGTTTAGTCATTTGGAATACTTTGAAAATCTGGATTTAAATGAAATAATTGAATTCACATTCCCAGCTAACTGAAAGTGGGTATAAAGGCATCATTGTGGGATTCAAGCTCATGCCTTTAGTTCAAAGTAAATTTATTATCAAAGTAAATGTATGTTGCCATATGCTACCCTGAGGCTCATTTCTCACAGGCATTTACAGGAAAATAAAGAAATAAAGTAGAACTTTTGAAAAACTATACATAAACAAAAACTGACAAACAACCAATGTGCAAATTAAGTCAATTTGTGGAAATAGTTAAAAATATAAATAATACAAAGAGCATGAGTTGTAGAGTCCTTGACAGTGAGCCTGGAGTTAGTTCAGATTTGTGATGAGTTCCAACATCCCAGCCTGCAATACGGACAGCAGTCCTACGCACTTCAGTCTCTGGAGGCTGTCCTTGGAGGAGTTGAGTCAATGTTTTCACTGACTCAGAGTCTGCAGTGAGCAAAAGGGTTTCCTTAACCCTTCCTCCCAAACTCAAATAAAACACAGAAATAGAAACTTGAAACACTTGCAAGTGTTTGCAGCAAGAATGTGCTTTTTCTGATATGATGTGAAGGGGTCGATGCCTTTGCTGGAGCAAGGGGGGGGGGGTTTGCTGCTGCTTGAGAATGGAAGGAGAGAAGGGGTGTTTGGGGTTCTAATTTATATATTTATCGAGATACGGCGCAGAATAGGACATTCCAGCCCTTTGAGCCATGCCAGCCAGCAATTCCCCGATTTAATCCTAGCCTAATCATGGAGCAATTTACAATGACCTATTAACCTACCAAATTGTACGTCTTTGGACTGAGAGAGGAAACTGGAGCACCCGAAGGAAACCCACCCAGTCACGGAGAGTACGGACAAACTCTTTACAGGCAGTGGCGGGAATTGAACCTGGGTTGCCAGTATTGTGAAGTGCTGTGCTAACCACTACGCTACCGCGCTGCCCGGTGTTTTCTATCGTTCACTCTTTGGGTTTTTTCCTACTGTTTCGTGGATGTCTGTGAAGAGTCAGAATTTTGGGTTGTGTACCGTATACATTTTCTGATATTAAATTGGACCATTCAGAGGGTCAAGAGCCAGTGCTATATCGCAGGAGGTATAGGAGCCTTATGACCCCTCAGCCATGAGGCTGCTGAACCAGCATGGATAACTTCACTCACCGCAACTCTCAACTGACTCCACAGCCTTTGGGCTCTCTTTCAAGGACTCGTTCTCAGTAGTACTTTTTATTTGCTCAATTTCTCCTCTTTTGCATGTTGTTTGTTTATCAGTATTTATTGATTGATATACAGTACAGAACAGGCTCTTCAAGCCACCCCCAACCAGCAGCCCTCCTATTTAATCCTAGCGTAATCACGGGACAATTTACAATGACCAATCAATCGATAGGTCTTTGGACTGTGGGAGGAAACCAGAGCACCCGGTCGTGGGAAGAACATACAAACTCCTTACAGGCAGCTGCAGGAATTGAACACTGGTCACCGGTACTGTAAAGCGTTGTGCTAGCCACTATGCTACCGTGCCACCCCAATAACTATATGTATAGCTTTTTGTAAATCTTTGTAATTCTTCATTTTACTGTAAATACATGCAAGAACATGAATCTCAATCTAGTATATGGTGAGATATGTCCTTTGATAATGTTTTACTTTGATTCCCTAGCAGTTTATGAGTAGAATTGTTAGATATCTATCCATTCACAGACTGTGAGGACAATAGTTCTGGAACATCTGGACACCAGGACCTAGATGGTCAGACTCCAGTTTGTGCTTAGAAATACAAAGGGCCAATTGCCAGTATCCATCCACCTGTCCATCTGTCTTCCATCCATCCATCCATCCATTCATCCATCCATCCATCCATCCATTCATCCATCCTTCCATCCATCCATCCATCCATCCATTCATCCATCCATCCATCCATCCATTCATCCATCCATTCATCTATCATCCATCCATTCATCTATCATCCATTCATCCATCCATCCTTCCATCCATCCATCCATTCATCCATCCATTCATCTATCATCCATCCATTCATCCATCCTTCCATCCATCCATTCATCCATCCATTCATCTATCATCCATCCATCCATTTATCTATCCATTCATCCATCCATCCTTCCATCCATTCATCCATCCATCCATCCATCTATCATCCACCCATCCTTCCATCCATCCATTCATCCACCCATCCATCTATCAACCATTCATCCATCCATCCATTTGTCCATCCATCCATCTATCAACCATTCATCCATCTATCCATCCACCCATCCATCTATCAACCATTCATCCATCCATCCATTCATCCATCCATTCATCTATCAACCATTCATCCATCTATCCATCCACCCATCCATCTATCAACCATTCATCCATCCATCCATTCATCCATCCATTCATCTATCAACCATTCATCCATCTATCCATCCACCCATCCATCTATCAACCATTCATCCATCCATCCATTCATCTATCAACCATCCATCCATCTATCCATCCACCCATCCATCTATCAACCATTCATCCATCCATCCATTCATCCATCCATTCATCTATCAACCATTCATCCATCCAAGTCATGCTGCCTAGCAATCCCCAACAACCCCGATTTAACCCTAACCTAATCATGGGACAATTTTCAATGACCAATGAATTTACCTGGTATATTTTTGGACTGTGAGAGGAAACCTGAGCCCTCGGAGAAAACCCACGCATTCCACGGGTAGGATACACAGAGGGCGCCGGAACTGAACTCTGAACTCTGATGCCTCAAGCTGTGATAGCATCGCACTAACCGCTATGTTACCCTGGTACCACTGTGTATGTGTTAGGTATCTACCACTGGTGCCCATGTCTGATGCACCTCCCATGGTTGAGAAGGCTGTGTTTTGTCCAGGAACTTAGCAGTTAGGTTGAAGAGTGCAACTCCCTTTATACCATCCTATCACACACCCCAGGGCAGGACAACACAGGTTCAATACAGAATATGGCAATCATATACACATTTCCAGGGCAGGGGCTGCATTGGTTAGATGCAGAGTGAAGCTCTCCCTGCACTGTCCCATCACACTCTCCCAGGGTAGGAACAGCATGGGTTAGATACAGCACACATTCACAGGGCTAATACTAATTTCGGTCAAGATGAGATGGTGAAATGTGGCTTGGGATTGCAACATTTGCTGGAATAGTGGACTGCTCCCTTTTTAAAACATTCTCCTCCCGCTCCTCCGGTGAGGTGGAGTCAGGAGACGAGACTCCTCGTGACCTCTGGTATTGCTCCTTCAGCCCAAAGGTAAGTTAACCCCAAGACAATGTTTCTATCTAATTCCCCATCTGGGTTATTCCATGGAACTCATTCCCAGATTTTAGGCCGAAGAGAACTTCGCCCATCCATACTCACATCATTCTATAGTAAAGAGCATCCTAACGAGCTGCATCACTGCTTGGTACAGAAACTGCACTGCAGCGGACAGGAAACCTCTGCAATAGGTACTCAAAATGCTTTTTGAGATAGTGATTTAGATGCATATCATATTTTTTTACTGAGTTAAGTATTGTATGTAATTAGTTTTGCTACAACAAGTGTATGGGACATTGGAAAAAAGTTGAATTTCCCCATGGGGATGAATAAAGTATCTATCTATCTATCTATCTAAAACTGCCCAACGCCTCACCGAGACCAGTCTCCCTGCCTTCGAGGACGTGGAAACAGAAAGGTGCTGGAAAAGGGCCAGTAACGTCATGAAGGGTCCCACTCACTCTGCTCATGGACTGTACATCCCACTCCCATCAGGGAGAATGCTACACAGTATCCACACCAGGACCACCAGAGTCAAATACTGATCAACACCTCCACCCACTAACTCCACCACTATTTTATTACTTCCTTTCAGTCACCTTATGTACAGCCTAGTGTCACTTTATGGACATACTTCAATCTATGTGTAGAAGCCATCTTAATCACTTACTGTCTGTTACACCACTGGCATTTAGGGCAGCAATGAAAGTCCTCCATCTCCGTCTGTTCATACTGTCGCACACAGATTCAGGGTTCTTCATTGCTGTTCCCATAACAATTTTTTTTTGATTGGTCAGAGTCATTAGCTCTGAGCCGAACCTTTAAACCTGGAGGACCTGTGGGCCACTCTTTAACCGGCCTCTACCCTTTGACCTGTTTGACATGGCTGACCCTGCCAAGAGCCAAAACACAAGGACCTGACTCCAGCCAACATCGCTCTCCAGGTCTTTGAGGCACTCAAGCCTCTGAACCCTACAGCAAGGTTGTGGCCCTCTTGGTATCCTCTAGTTAACTTATGTATTATTATGCGTTTTTCTTTATATTATTATTATGTTCTTTATCTTTTGTGTTTTTTTTCGTGCTGCATTGGATCCTGAGTAACAATTATTTTGTTCTGCTTTATGCTTGCATGCTGGAAATGATATTAAACAATCTTTAATCTTGAATCTTAATTCTTGGAATACAACCCTGAATATTACCTCATTAAATTTAATGCCATCATTCAGTTCCTTCCGTTTATCCTTACTCACAGCCTGTTACGCCGCTGATGTTTAGGGCAGCAGTGAAGGTCCTCCATCTCTGGTGGTGTTCAGGACTTCCTTCATATTGTCAGTAGCTTCCTCTCGGTCCTCACTACTGTTAGGCATGCAGCTCCCCAGTGGAGACTCAGGAAAGCCGTCGGACTCAGACGCAGAAGGATTCTTCATTGCTGTTTTCCAGACAGTTTTGTTTTAACAATAAGGGTTGTTAGCCCTGAGCCAAACCCCCGAACCTGGAAGACCACTCTACCCTTTGACCTGTCCGCATAGGTGACCTCCCATAAAGCCCTGACTCCAGCCAACACTGCTCTCTGGGTCATTGTAACACCCAAGCTTCCAAACCCTATGACAAGGTTAAGGTCTTTTGGAGGTTCTACTTGTTCCTTTGTCAATTATCCCCTGTAACCCTCCCTGTGATTCCCCCAAAACTCTCCCATTCTTATCTTTTCCTGCAACTTTCCTAAGGGATAGAACACAGAACAGTGGAACACTAGGAACAGGCCTGTCAGCCCACGAACCCTCTGCCTAAGTGGAACTGAATCTCCTCTGCCTGCACATGGTCCATATCCCTCCAATCTCTGAGTACTCACGTGTCTGTCTAAACACCACCATCGTGTCCGTCTCGGGCACCAGCCTTGCAGCACATTCCAGGCACTCACCACTCTCTGTGTAATGAATCTCCACCCGCACAGTTCCTTCAAACTTCCCCCCTTTCACCTTGGGATAAGGATTCTGACTGTCTAGCCTTCTGCCTCTCACAATATTAGAAACTTCTATCAGATCTTCCCTCTGCACACGCTGCTTCAAAGAAAGCATCCCAAAATCTCCAAGATGTGTCCAAAATCTCCTTCTATCCTCAAATTCAAGCAGCGTCCTTGTAGAGACGTCTCCACCAAAGGAGGTGTAGTGCACTGGCCGCCCTTGGGCAAAGCTGTAGCACCTGCTTAGCTCCCAATCGGGGTCATGTGAAGACGTGAGAGCAGGTGAGGGATGGCCGTAGGAGCAGCTGGTGTATATCACAAGTCCTGGTTATGCGACCACTGGCACCAGGCAGGTAAACTCTGAAGAGCATTGACAATGGCCGAGGTCACCCACCTTGTAAAGACACTGCCCAGAAGAAGGCAATGGCAAACCACTTCTGTAGAAAAATCTGCCAAGGACAATCTTGGTTATGGAAGGACCATGATCGCCCACATCGTACTTCATGGCACATAACAAATGAATGATCCTGTAAACCTCTTCGTTACTCTCTCCATAGCTGTGACGTCCTTCCTGTAATTGGGTGAACAGGAAGAGTGGTCTGAGCTAAAGGCTATTCTTTAGGGATGGTAAGACTGCAGATGTTGGATTCTGGACCAAGAAACAGTCTGCTGGGGAATCTCAGTGGGTCGAGCAGCATCGGTGGGTGGGAAAGGAACGTCAACATTTTGGGTTGAATCCATAGACCATAAAGTATAGGAACAGAATGAGGCCATTTGGCCCATTGAGTCTGCTCCAAACTTCGATCATGCCTGATTTATTTTCCCTCTCAACCCCAGTCTCCTGCCTTCATCCCATAACCTTTGACGCTATTACTAATCAAGAACCCTTAAACCTCCGCTTGATAGTAATTAATGATAATGGTAAGTACTTTATTGATCCTGAGTGGGACATTATTTAGTCACAGTGGCAACATTTCAAAACACACTGAGCAATAATAATAATAAATATAATGATAATATTATTAACTAATAAAGTACAGAATAATAACATACACAATAATAATTCACCAATGTGCAATAATAATGTATGAAATAATAAAACAGAGACTATTGTACTATGATGCATGTCCTCCTGTTGCACAGAGATAAAATGCTTATTACATTCTGTAGGGAAGATTTTCTGTAACGATCCTTGTGACAGTGGAGCTGACTGAGCCTGTTTGAAAGGGCGCACTGCTGTTTATTCAGTGGGTCATGGCGAGGATGTGCCAGATTGTCCATAATGGATAACAGTTCGTTTAGTGACCTCCTCTCCACTATAACTCAAAAGAGTCTGGGTTGCAGCCAAGGACGGAACCAGCCTTTATGATGAGTTTAATCAGTCTTTTTGCTTCACCAGCACCGATGCTGCTCCCTCCACTTAAAGTCACAAAGAAGACCATACTGGCTACAACGGACTGGTAAAAGATTTTAATTGGCCACTGTAAAACTTGTACGTTGCAAGTCAGTTGAGTACGTAGAACTCAGAACAGTACAGTACCTTACTTTGCTGTGCTGAACTATATAAGCCCACTCCACCACCAATCCAACACTCTTCCTTCTCAGCCCATAACCCTCCGACTTCCCTACATCCATATTCCTAAGAGTCTCTTAAATGTCCCTAACCAAACACCGACCACTCTCCGTGTCAATAAAAAAAAAACCTACCTCTGACATCTCCCCTAAATTTTCCATCACTCACCTTAAAACAGGGGTTCTCAACCTGGAGGTCCGTGGACCCCTTGTTTAATGGTATTGGTCCAGGGCGTACAAAAAGTTCGGGAACCCCCTGACTTCATAGGATGTCCACTAGTATTTGTTGTGTTCGTTATTGAGGGAGGATGCAGAGCACACCTGGACCACAGTGTATTCAACTGACAACCCTGCAGGTACAGTATGTGAACTCCTCCCATGTGGGAGGTAACTAACTGAGTGGCATAGGATTAACGTTGTTAGCTATCACTACGCTGATTGCCACCTCTGGAGAAAAGGGCGCTGGCTGTATACTCTATGCCTCTTTTCATTTTACACACCTCTATCAAGATGCCTGTCATCCTCCTTCACTCCAAAGAGAAAAGCCCCTGGCTTGCTCAACTTTCTGTGTGAAAGGGTGCTTGGTGGTCAGTGCAGACTCGATGGGCTGAAGGGCCTGTTTCTGTGCCTCATGGTTCAATAATTCCATGAGGATAGATGTGAGCTATATATAGTTGGCACGGCTCCTGCTCACCAAATGCATCGGAAGGAATTAGAAATCTTCCACTACATGCATGACCTGCCTTGTCCCTGTGCTGTGGAGCGCACGCAGTTTACACTGAAGAGCAGCTGGCTCTGAACACTAAGACAAGTCCTGAAATTAAACTGAAGACCAACTGGCTTGGAACACAAAGCAACGTCCTGATTACAGCACAGTACACGGCCCAGTACGTCAGCATTTGCAATCTACCTTGGTGAGACCCATCACGGACTGCTTCATCGAGCACCTCCACACCACCCACTACAAGCAGGACTTTCAAATGTCTTAATTCCCATTCCCATTCTCATTTCAACGGGTCAGTCCATGGCCTCCCCTTGTGCCAAGATGAGGCCACCCTCAGGGTGGAGGATCAACATCTTGTATTCCATCTGGGTAATCTCCAACCTTATGGCATGAATATTGATTTCTCCTTCCAGTAAACAAATTCCTCTCCTTCCCCTTTTCCCCACTCTGACCTTTAACTTCTCACCTGCGCATTACTTCCCACTGGATCTCCTCATCCTTCCCCTTCTCCGATTGTCCGCTCTCCTGTCCTATCAGATTCCTTCTTCTCCAGCCCTTGACCTTTCCCACCACCTGGCTTCACCTATCACTTTCCAGCCAGCCTCCTTCCCCTACCTTTTTATTCTGGCATCTTCCCCCTTCCTTCTCAGTCCTGTAGAAAGGTCTCGGCCCGAAACGTCGACCGTTTACTCTTTTCCACAGATGCTGCCTGACCTGCTGAGTTCCTCCAGCATTTTGCGTGTGTTGCTCTGGATTTCCAGCATCTGTAGAATTTCTCGTGTTAGCATTTGGAAAAACCTAGAAGCCCTTGTAGCAATGAAGAACCCATCTACTTCTGAATGCGATGGTTTTCTTGAATCTCTCCTGACAGTAGTGAAAACCGGGAGGAAGCTACTGACATGATGAAGGAAGCCCTGAACACCGCCAGAGATGGAGGACCCTCATTGCTGCCCTAAATGCCAATAGCGTAATGGGCAGTAGAGAGAGGAAGCTCTTGTATGTATACATACTGTAGCTATGTCAAGAAATTTGGATGTGGAGGCCAGATTACTGGGTGTATTTAAGGCAGAGATTGATAGGTTCCTAATTGGTAAGGGGGGAAATGTTCAGAATCGGGTTTTTGCGATCACTGACTTGTATGAGGTGAAATTTATTGGTTTGCAGCAGTATGCTGGAAATATATAAATCTCTAAATTCTGTAAAATAAGTAAATAGTGGAAAAATAAAGAAATAACAAGAGAGAGGTCATGGACTGTTCATAACTGTGGTGGAGGGGAAGAAGGTGTTACTGAACTTTTGAGTGTGCATTTTCAGGCTCCCTCATCTCTTTCCTCATAGTATTAACGAGAAGAGGGCATGTCCCGGACGGTGAGGGTCCATAGTGATCGAGGTCACCTACTTGAGGCATTGCATCTTGAAGATACCCTTTGATGGGGAGGGTCGTGTCAGTGATCGGGTTGGCTGAGTGTCTACAACCCTCTGCGGCCTCTTCTGACCCTGTGCATTAGAATTATGGGTGGGAAGGCGGGAGAACGGGGTTAAGAAAAATAATCAGCCATGCTGATCGGTGGAGCAGGCCCGATGGGCCAAATGGCCTAATTGTTCTCATATCTTATGGCCTTGTGATTTTGCCATCAGAACAAAACTGTAAGGACGCCCTGTAGGAACAGGCCCATTCAACCTATTCTGAGATCAGTCTAATCCTTCCCTCAAAGCCCTTAGCCCCAAGATGCAGTCCCGATGAAGGGTTTCTGCCCGAAATGTGGGCTGTTTATTCCCATCCTTAGATGCTGCCTGACTTGCTGAGCTCCTCCAGCACATTGTGTGTATTCCTTTCACATAACCCTCCATCTTTCTATCATCCATTGGCCTTGTTTAAGGGTTTCTTAACCACTCCTAACATATCTGCCTCCACCAGGGGGCGCCGCCATAGAGCTTTTACAGTTCGGGGTGTCGGAGTTTGGAGTTCAACTGCAACGCTATCTGTAGGAAGTTTGTATGTGCATCCTGTGATTGGGTGGGTTTATGGGGATGCTCCGGTCTCCTTCCACATCCCAAGGACTTATCAGTTAGTAGGTTAATTGGGTTTGTGATTAGGCAAGTGTTAAATAGGTGGGTTGCTGGGTGGCGAGGCATGTTAGGCCAGAAGGGCCTGTTCCGTGCTGTGTCTCGAAATACCATCACCCCTGGCAGGCTTTTCTAGGCATCCACCACTCTCCGTGTAAAAGAAACTTACCTCTGACATCCCCCCCACCCTCCAAAATTTCCTCCAGCTTAAAAATAATCATATCTTGTATTGACAATTGTCGCCCTGGATATCCACTTTCCAAAAGTTCCTCAACAGCCCTCAATTCCTTGTGTCCGCCTCAGGCCTCAGTCTGACACCTCGTCCAGTTCCGATCCTTTTTTACCGCACTGAGCACTGCACTGGATTCAGTCATCACAGCTCTGGAGTGGGTCCGTGAGACCGTCAGACAAGGGAGCAGAATTAGGCCATTCAGCCCATTGAGTCTGCTCTGCCATTTCCTCATGACTGATCACGGATCCTATTCTACCCCATACACCTGCCCTCTCACCATATCCCTTGATGCCCCGACCAATCAGGAAACTATCAACTCCCGCATTAAATATACCCACGGACTTGGCCTCACCGCAGTCGGTGCCAGAGCGTTCCAAAGATGCACCACTCTTTAGCTAAAAATATTCCTCCTTACTTCTGTCCTAAAAGGTCACCCCTCAACTTTAAGCCTGTGCCCTCTAGTTCTGGACACACCCACCAGAGGAAGCATCTTCTCCACATCCACCTTATCTAGTCCGTTCAGCATTTGGTAGATTTCAATGAGACCCCGTGCATTCTTCTAAATTCCAGTGAGTACAGCCCCAAATGCTCCTCATATGTTAACCCCGTCTTTCCCGGGAATCATCCTCGTGAACCTCCTCTGGACAATACATCCTTTCAGAGATAAGGGACACAAAACCATCGACAGTACTCCAACTGTGGCCTGACTAGTGTCTTATAAAGCTTCAGCATTATCTCCTTGTCTTTTAATTTCTATTCCCCTCGAAATAAATACCAACATTGCATTTGCCTTCTTTACTGCAGACTCAACCTGTAAATTAAATTTCTGGGAGTCTTGCATGAGGTTCCTTTGCAATTCTGATGTTTAAATTTCCTCCCCATTTAGATAATAGTCTGCATTATTGTTCCTTTTTTCAAAATGCATTATCATCCATCACCACCACAGAGTCGTGGGCGCTTGAACCTGCATCTTGTGTCGAGAGAGAAAGTGAGATCGCTCGCTGTGCGTGTACGTGGGTGGGTGTGTAGGAGGGAAAAATAGGGCCTGTTTTCCTGTTTCTTTTCCGTTCTGTTGCTTTCTGTTTTCTGTGTGGTTCTGCCGAGCACGGTGGGCACGCTACATTGGTGCCAGAATTTGTGGCAGCACCTGTTACCTACCCCCAGGACGTGGTTAGGTCGCTTTGGTTGCTGATGAAAAACGACATAGTTCACTGTACGTTTTAGCGTACATGCGAAATAAACCTGAATCTAAATTTGTCATAGGTGAGGAGTTTGGAGCATTTCTATATCCGTTGGGTTTCTCCGTTTGACAATGGGGCCTTGCTGAAAGCTCACGCCGGGACCATTCGATGGTTCTGGGTCTGTACTCACCGGAATTCAGAAGAATGAGGGGGTGACCTCATTGAAATCTTTTGAATGTTGAACGGCCTCGATAGAGAGGAGGTGGAGAGGATGTTTCCTGTGGTGGGGGAGTCTAAGACCAGAGGACACAGCCTCAGAATAGAGGGACGTCTATTTACAATGGAGATGGGGAGGAATTTCTTCAGCTGGATGATGGTGAATCTGTGGAATTCTTCGCCACAGGTGGCTGTGGAGGCCAAGTCTTTATGTTTATTTAAGGCAGAGGTTGACAGTTTCTTGATTGGTCAGGGCATGAATGTATAAGGAAAGAAGGCAGGAGATTGGGGCTGAGAGGGAAAATTGGATCAGCCATGATGAAATGGTGGAGCAGACTCGATGGGTCAAATGGCCTGATCCTGCTTCTATATTTTATGGTCTTATCACAACGCTGCCCCATCCTAGTTTAATAAACACGAGGGATTCTGCAAATGCTGGAAATCCGGAGTAACACACACAAATTGCTGGAGGAACTCAGCAGGTCGGGCAGCATCTATGGAGAGGGATAACGTTTCGGGCCGAGACCCTTCTTCAGCTGCCAGACCAGCTGAGTTCCTCCAGCATTTAGCGTGAGTTAGTGAACACAGAGATGTTCCGACTTGAGGAATAATCGGAGGTAATAAAGCAATCTATTGTGAGGCCCCTGACTCCACTGCGAAGCCAGACCTCTCGAGAGCTATTGTGAGGATGATCTTGGAACCCACTCGCCCGGCCGACGGATTGTTGTGCTTCTGGGGGCGGCTCAAGATGCGGCCCCGCTCCCTTTGTCTGAGCCCGTGTGAATGGGAGGACAGCCTTGGAGACCAGCAGTACCCTGGGATGTGAGAAGAAAATCAAAAGAAAGAGCTATTGAACGAGTCAAGGGACTCATAACAACATGCCCCTCTGCCAACAGGGAGAAAAAGCACTGACTGTTTTCTAGCTTTTCATTTTCTTTACAAGTACACTTCTGTGAAAATTTAATTCCGTCTTTTATTCCTTTGCCTCGTTGGATTCAGGCCTTTGGCAAGAGAAGAAGTGTGAAGTGGGACTAACGTTCAACTGTATGGGCCACTCACAGAATCATTATACCTGAAAGAGGCTGTTCGGCCCATTGAGGCTGCTCTAGCTCCTTGCAAGAACAGAGGAGATGAGCACGATATTGATTTATCTGTTTTTATTTACAGATACAGCGTGAATCAGGCCCTTCTGGCCCAACGACTCCCGATTTAATCCTAGCCTAATCACGGGCCAATTCACAATGACCAGTTAACCTATTAACTGAAACGTTTTTGGACTGTGGGAGGAAAGCAGAGCACCTGGAGGAAACCCACGTGCTTTACAGGAAGAACATACAAACTCCTCATAGACAGCGCTGGAATTGAATACCGAACTCCGGAACGTCCTGAGCTGCAATAACACCCCGCTAACTGTCGTGGCATCCTGGCCATTTTCATGCCAGAGGCGGTAGCGGTCTGGTACTTGGTGCTTGCAAGGGAGGTGGACAGAAACCTCTGCTCGTACTTGAGGGAATGCTGGAAGAACTGTGATCAGCTATGACAAATCACAAACAAGAGAAAATCTACAGATGCTGGAAATCTGAGCCATACACAGCTGATTAGGGGCCTCGGCCCGAAACATCGGCTCTATTTTCCTCTCCATAGATGCTACCCGGCCTACTGAGTTCCTCCAATATTTTGTGTGTGTTACTCTGGATTTCCAACATTCGCAGAATCTCCCATGTTTGTTAAACTGGAGGAACTCAGCAGGCCAGGTAGCATCTAGGAAAAGAGTACACATGATGTTTTGAGCCAAAACCCTTCGGCAGGACAGGTTGACTGTACTCTTTTCTGAAATGCTGCCTGGTCTGCTGAGTTCCTCCAGCATTTTGTGTGTATTGCGGAGCAAGATCGCCTGTTCTTGACTGGTGTGGACACAATAGACTGCCGGCTGTTTGTCAGTGTCAGAGTCTGTTCACGATTCAGTATTTCATCCACTCATTCTCTCTCCTTCCACCTTCCTCCAGGATCTATTCAATTCCTTTCTTGAAGCAACGATCCAGATTGCAATGACGTGGAGAGATTTTCCTCTTCTCTAACCTGCGCTCTCTTCACCAACCACTTGCCCATTCCCGGCCCATTCACCATGCCCCCTCTCTATTCACGTTGGTTCTTGTTGGTGTAGATTAATTGAGCCCCCCCTTGACATCGTCAAACATGGACACTCTTGTGTCATGAGCTCCAAGTCATGGATACAATTCATAAAATGTCGAAACGTTAGTATAACCAATCACCAACTTCAAAACTGAAAAGTCAGTCGCTCCCTTTCCAGCTCTTAGTGCCCCTTCCTTTTCCACAGAAACTTCTGAAACTGCCATTAATATTTGTCCTTTCCTGTCTGGACTAGAGGTGAGGGTCACTGCCAGCGACGTTTGCTCTCTCTTCGTTGCACTGAAGCTGGGGCTGTGGGCCTGCTCTGGGTTTCGTGTCTCTGGAAGCAAGTTCGTTCAGAATGCCGTTTCCTGGCTTTTATTGTTTGCACGATTGGCGTTTTTTTCTCTCTGTTCACTGGGTGTTTGTTGTCTTTTTTTTTAATGGGCTCTTTCAGGTCTCTTGTGGCTGCCCGTTAGGAGACGGATCTCAAGGTTGTACTTTGATCATAAATGTACTTTGAACTTTGAATCATTGACTCCGTCTACACCGAGTCATGGATTCAGAAAGTGCCACAGCCCATCTAGTCTGCACCGAGCTGTTATTCCCATCCATCTGGATTCACCTATCACCTTCGAGCTTGATTCCTCCCCCCCAACCCCACACCTTTTTATTCTGGTGTCTTCCCCTTTCCTTTCCAGTCCCGATGCTGTTGATGCCTTCCATAGATGCTGCCTGACCTGCTCAACTCCTCCAGCGTTTTGCGTGTGCTGTGTCGAACTGCTACTCTGCCTGGTCCCACTGACCTGCACCTGGACCGTAACTCTCTATACCCCACCTAACCATGTACTTATCCCAACTTCCCATGGGAAAGCAGCCCACGTACTGCAGTCACGGACACTCCCTCCCTGGAATTCCTCTCTTCTGCCCTCCCCATTGGGCAGAAGATTTAAAAGCTAGAAAGCATGAAACACCAGGCCGGAGGACAGCTCTCCTGTCAGATTCCTTCTTCATCGGCCTTTTGTCTCTTCCACCAATCACCTCCCAGATGGTATTCCTTCCCCTGCCCCCCACTTTCTAATTCTGGATTCATCCCCCCCCCCCCATTTCCAGTCCTGATGAAGGGCCTTGATCTAAAGGGGGGGCACGGTAGCGTAGCATAAGGCTTTACAGTACTCTTGACCTGGGTTCGATTCCCACGGCTGCCTGTAAGGAGCTTGTATGGTTGAACTTCCTCCGGGTGCTCCGGTTTCCTCCCACAGTCCAAAGACATGCTGATTAGTAGGTAAATTGGTCATCGTAAATTGTCCCGTGGTTAGGCTAGGGATAAACTGGGGGCTGCTGGGTGGCGTGGCTCTAAGAGCCGGATGGTCCTATTCCAATATCTCAATAAAATAAAATAAAACGTCGATAGTTTATTTCCCTCCAGGGATGCTGTCTGACTGTTGAGTTCCTCCAGCATTTTATTTGTCTCCTTCTACTTCACTATTATCAAACTCTTGAATAGACCTCTCGTAAGCCTGTGCCTAGCGTCACTTGATGGACAAATCTATGTATTTATATTTATTGTGTTCTTTACCTTACCGTGTTTTTTTTTGTGCTGCGTTAGGTCTGGAGTAGCAATTACTCCATTCTCCTTTGCACTCATGCACTGGAACTCCATGCAGGATGAGCTGCCACATTCTTTATAAAATTCACTTACAGGATGTGAGTGTCACTGGGAAGGCCGTACCTCATGCCACATTGCCCTCTGACTGAGTGGCTTTCCAGACTATTTACAAGAGGAGTTACAAGCCAACCACGTTGCAGTGGGTCTGCTTCACACGTAGGTCGGACTAGGTAAGGACCGGACCCTGGATAATATTAGTGAATGGATGGTGAGTTTCTGTGGTAACCCTGAAGTTTCACAGTAACCACAGGGCACTGATATAATCACCATCTAAAGTGAACCAACATGCTGGGATTGAACATGAACATCTCAAGGACACTAGCTGAGGTATCTAGATACCTCACAGGTTAATGGCTACCTTGCTATCCCATGCCTGGGTCACATCTGTAGTATACGGAGAACACGGTACAGAGCAGGAACACCGTGATGTTTGGTTGGCTTGAGTTGTTCCCTGATTTCGGCGATCCATTTTCAAATGATTCATCACCATATGAGGAGACATCATCAGTGAGCTGTTAATTGTGGTGTATCCTCCGAATGCTTGGCCTTTATATACTTATCAATCAGCTGATTGGCCACCATTATGGAAATCCAATTGTGGCGCAGGGAGGGGATCTTGTCATGATTGTTTGTGCAGCAAACTCTGTGGACATTGACTGGAATTTTGCCCGCATTGGCTTATAAATAGGATCGAGGCCTACACCTGTTTATCAGAAAACCGCACCTCTAGGAATTCTCCTGCATACCGCATGCTAGCTTGCACCATGACTTTCACTGATGCCCAGTTGAATTTGTGTCCCTCCAGACTAGGGAGGGCTGGTCATGTCACTTAAAAGTCAGGTGATGTTCATGGATCCTTGTGGATAGTTCTCCCCCAGTCCCCACATTAATGGACTCCATAGGTCTTTTCCAATAGCTTGGCTTGTTCTTCAGGTGTGTAGAGGACTCTCTTCATCGTTGCTGTTGGCTTATGTGTGACCAAAATTCGGAGGACACACCACAAGTGAAGTCTCCTCATACGTTGACAAAACGTTTGCGAATGGACCGCCAAGATTAGAAATGGAGCTTGCTTTGCAGATGTTTGGCCAAGCATTGTGGGCATGCTACGCTGGCGTTGGAATGTGTGGTGGCACTTGTTGGCTGCCCCTAGCACACCACTAGTCGTGTAGGTTGTTAACGTAAACACATACAGCGCACGTGATTAAATACATTTGAACCTTGAATCTTAAAACCACCTAGTTACATTTTTTTAAATCTTGCTTGCAGATTTCTGGACAAGATGGCTGACGGTTTCCACTCTTCCGTTTGATGAAGGTTCCAGTCTCGTCCCGCTGACGGCTCTGGCCCGGACCTCACTGCGATGTGGAGCTGCATTCAGGGGAACCTTGGACCTAACGGCACACTCTGTGGAGATGACCTCTGCCAGAACGTTGGCCTCCTCCTGTCCGTGGCCTCGACGGCCTACCTTCTGGTCTGCTTCCCCCTGGGCCTCATCTTCAACGTCCTTGTCCTGATCGTCAACCTTCGCCACAAGCTGTCCATCAACATGCCGGACGTCTACTTCACCAACATGGCACTGGCTGGCTTGATACTTAACCTGGTGGCCTTCCTGCAACTTCTCAGCCCCGACCACCTGCTGTGGCCGGTGTGGGCTTTCGGCCGGGAGGTCTGCATGGGCTCCTTCATCCTCTTCAACATGGCGGCTCTGGTGAGCATCTACTCGGCTACGTTGCTGAGTCTGGACTGCTTCATCGAGCAGGCCTTGCCCCACACCTACATGTCCAGCGTCTACAATACCAAGCATGTCTGCACCTTTGTCTGGGGGGGAGCAGCGCTGGCGAGCTTCTCCTCCCTCCTCTTCTACATTTGCAACAAGATCTCCGACCAGACCCACGACTGCTCGCGACTGCAGACCAAGGAACTGGGGGACGCCATCATGTTCTTCACCGGCTTTCTGGTCCCCGCCGTGGGCGTGAGCTGCGCACTTGGCCTCATCCTGCGGAAACGCCGGCCTCTGTGGCTGTCGGGGCCTCCCCGGCCGGAGCCCTCGGCCCAGAGGCTGCTGCTGGCCACGGTCCTGGTGCAGTTCGCCCTCTGGCTGCCCTACAACCTGGCGCTGCTGGTGAGCACTGCCCACTTCATCACGCGGGCTGAGGGCGGCGGCCGCTTCCTCAGCCGGCTTCACTTCCTGCGGGGTGCGTGCGAACTACTGGCCTACCTGAGCACGTGCGCCGTGCCTATCTTGTACAAGTACCTGCAGAAGACCTTCGACACCAGGCTCAAGCTGGTCATCCAGGACGTGCGGTGCGGGATAAAGGGAAGAGCAGGCACTCGGAGAAAAGGGCACCAGCAGTGCATCGTAACCGTCTCGGGGGCAGAAATCTGACGCCAATAAGCTTGCGTATGTCCCCAATCCAATGGGGTAGTGGGATAACTATCCTGATACCACCTTTCCAGGATACTACTGCCCGTGCTTCATCCATGTCCACACACCTAGGAAAACCACGCCTTTACTGTGCAAGACATCGCACCTCAAAATGAATGAAACCCTCCCCTGTTCCGTTAAGACTGTATTCCTTGAAGTTTAGAGGAGTGAGGGGTGACCTTATTCAGATCTATAAGGGGGCTGATAATTTTGCTAGTGTCACAAAAAAGACATAGTTACAAGACACTATTCGTGTTACGTGTGCGCAGAGCAAGAACGACGATGGAGTCGCATTACTAAATGTTTTTAACTGAGTTGTGTTGGTAATGACACACACGCGCGCCGAGCCCCACCGAGGCGATACGCACGTGCACTTTAAAGCCCGCGCGGTCAAAGAGAATGAGCCCAAACGATTCACCGCACTGCCAAAATGGCTGCCTTCCCACTTGCCACGTTCTTACAGTCGAGCTGATACCCGGCACAGTTCTTTTATATGAGAGCTGCACACAGATTTCTCTCTCAAGTGGGCACTGAATGTCTCTGCCTCAGAGGGTGGGGGATTCCAGAATATTGGATTTATTTAAGATAGAACAGTACCACACAGTGCAGGCCCTTTGGCCTACAATGCTGTGCTGCCCTTTTAACCTACCCCACCCATCCACCTAACTCTTCCCCCCCTATATAGCCCATAATCCCCATTTTTCTTTCATCCATGATGTCCCTAATGTATCAGCCTCCACATTTCAGGTGGAGATGGATAAACACCCGAAAGGTCACGGGGAACTCTCACAATCAGATCAGCCAGTAAGAGGCAGGTTGGGAGGGCCTGGTGTCTGCCTCCATTTTCAAGACTCAAGATTGTTTAATGTCATTTCCAGTACACAAGTGTAACTGAGAACGAGATCATTGTTACTCCGGATCTGATGCAGCACAAAATAAAAACACAATAATAAAAAAACATGGTCTATAGGCTCCTCTTGTGCCAAGATGAGGCCACCCTAAGGGTGGAGGAGCAACACCTTATATTCCTCCAACCTGGTGGCATGAATCTCCATTTTTTCCTTCAATCAGGTAAAAGAAGATTTTTCCCTCCCCCTCCCCTCTTCTATTTCCCACTCTGGTCTCTTATCTCTTCTCTCCTGCCTATCACTTCCCCTGGGTCCCCTCCTCCTTCCCTTTCTCCTATGGCCCACACTCTTGTCCATAAAGTGACGCTGGGCACAGGAGTGTCTGCACATAAGGTGACTGACAGGAAGTGATGAAGTACTAGTGGTTGGGGGATGAGATCTTAGGTTCTGACATGTGACTGTTATTTCTGGAAGAAACCATGGTGATTAATATGCGTCCAAGGCCTCCTCTACTACCACAATGAGGCCACACTCAGGCTGGAGGAGCAACACCTCACATTCCATCTGGGTAGCCTCCGACATCGATTGTTTTTGAACTTCTGCTGATTGCCCACCACCACCCCCTCCCCGCCACCTTCCCCATTCCCCAAGTCATGTTTCGTCGTCATTAGGTCACACCTGGAATTTCCAGCTGGCGGACGACTTCCCTCCACGCCGCTCTGACGCGTTGGGAGACCGTGTTTGTGGCAGGTTACGGCGGTGGTTTGCCTTTGCCTCCTGCCGGGTGAGTTTAAAGAGATCACCGCCTCTTGCAGGGGATGAGCAGGACGTCAAGTGCCTTGTCGTGCTCTTAGTGCCCCACAAAGGCATGCTGGACCTGCCTTCTTGACCGTTGGACCATTAATCGGTCTGCCCCGCTCAATCCGCCAGGGCCAGACCTCACACGCTGGGACAGGCAGATCCCCTACCTCACCGAGGGTCGAAGACCCGTCGGCCACCCTCACCCGGTTTGGCCCGTCTGCCGAGACGGTTCACCGGGGTGTGGCCGCTGCGCGTGGAGCCACAGGGGAGAGCTGAGCACCAGGTGGGGACCAAAGGTGGATGAGCTGCCCTGGAAAAGGGCACGGCAGGACCCCCAACAGAGGTGCTACCCCTCCCTAGACACCCCAGACATGTTTCAGGACTGGAAAAAAGATGTCAGACCAAGAAGGTGGGGGGAGGAGAGGGAGAAGTATGAGGTGAGAGGTGAAACTGGGAGAGGGGGAGGGGTGAAATAAAGAGCTGGGAAGTTGATTAGTGAAAGAGATAAAGGGCTGGAGAAGAGGGAATCTGATAGGAGAGGGTAGAAGACCATGGAAGAAAGGGAAGGGGAGGAGCACCAGAGGGAGGTGATGGGCAGGTGAGGAGAGAAGGTGAGAGAGGGAAAAAGGAATGCGGGAACGTCTTAACCAATCAGTTTTACAGAGTCATGTTAGCCACTGGGCAACTTGGCCAAATCTTGTATTGGGTTGGCTGGGTTTGGGAAGTGGCAGAAACTGTGCGGCAGGGAGATGGTATCACAATTTGTTTCCATCAGTTCAGGGGAGACACCTGTTGGGAAGGAGTAGGAGGGAAGATGTGTGGTTGGCAAGACTGAGGTGAGGGCACGGGGGGGGGGGGGGGGGGGGGTCACTTGTTGGCAAGCATGGGAACGTTTGGTGTGATTTTTGTAAGGTCCCAGAGACGGTGGAACGTGATCATGATGTGCCACAGATACTCGTTGGAACACAGGAAGCTGTTTAGGCAATTATTGGGTAGACCTGGGGTACCTAGTTTGCAGGATATTCTGGCACCTGAGATAGGGATGGTTAAGTCGTGTAGGGCCCTGGTGAACTTTTTAATTAAAACAGGTTTGGGAGGTAGGATCTGATCCCCATCATGGCTCCTGTCATATGCCATTACAATAAGGCACCTTCCTGATAGGTGTGAGTTGCCATTAACACAAAAGAAGATCTGAAGACAATTCCAAACTCATCTGAAAACCTTCATCAGGAGGTTTCGGCCCGAAACGCCGTCACTACCTCCTCCCATTGATGCTGTCTGGCCTGCTGAGTTCCGCCAGCATTTTGTGTTTTAATTTATTTCCAGCAACTGCAGATTCACTCGTGTTGCCCACCACCTTCCACATTGATTAGTTCTGGTACCGTACCTTCAGAAGGATATATTGGCCCCGGAGAAAATACGTGTTACTCAGTATTCAAAGTTGTTCAATGTCATTGCCAGTACACAAGTGTAAAGGAGAATAAAATAATTGTTACTCCAGAACTGATGCAGCACAACAAAATGATAAAGAACTCAATAATTAAAAAATCACAATAAATATAAATACGTTGGATAGCTCACATACGTAGATTGATTGTGTGTCCATAAAGTGACACCAGGCACAGGAGTATCTGGATATAAGGTGGCTCTGACAGGAAATGATGAAGTAGTGGTGGTTGGGGGAGTGGAGGGGTGGGTTAGTGGGTGGAGGTGTTAATCAGCCTTACTTCTTGGGGAGAGTAACTGTTTTTTGAGTCTGGTGGTCCTGGCGTGGATTCTACATAGCCTCCTCCCTGATGGGAGTGGGACAAACGGTCCATGAGCAGGGTGGGTGAGATCCTTTATGATGTTACTGGCCCTTTTCCAGCACCTTTCTGTATATACACTATGTCATTGATGGCAGGTAGGGTGGTGCCAGTGATGGACGGTTCTGACTATCCATTGTAGAACTGTTATCTATCAGAATGACCACAATAATATCTTGAAAATTACAATTTTTTCTTGAAACAAATTTCAGGGGCATATAACATTGAATGACATAACTTCTCAATTTCCAAGTTCAAAGTAAATTTATTATCAAAATATATATGTTACCATTCATTTCCCTGCAGGCATACTGGACAAATCTATAGAATAGTAACTGTAACAGGATCAGTGAAAGATCAACCAGAGTGCAGAAGACAACAAACTGTGCAAACATAAATATAAATAAATAGCAATAATAAATAATGAGAACATGAAATAACAAGACAAAGCGTCCTTGAAGTGAGATAATTTGTTGTGGGAACACCTCAATAGACGGGCATGCGAGTGTGGTTATCCCCTTTTATTCAAGAGCTTGATGGTTGAGGGGTAGTAACTTTTCTTGAGCGTGGTGGTTCAAGTCCTGAGGCTCTTGTACCTTCTACTTCAGAGCAGCAACGAGAAAAGAGTATGACTTGGATGGTGCAAATCTCTGATGATGGATGCTGCTTTCCTGCGACAGCATTTCATGTAGGTGCACTCAATGGTTGGGGGGCGGGGGGTGTTTATCATTAACTTCACTAATCCACTAACTTTTGTAGAATTTTCCAGTGAAAGGCATTGGTGTTGTCATACCAGGCCGTGAATCAGCTGGTCAATACGCCATCCATTGCACAACTATAGAAGATTGTCAAAGCTTAAGTTGCCATGCCGAATCTCGGCAAGCTCCGAAGGAAGTAGAGTCGCCACTGTGCTTGCACTTACATGCTGGGTCCAGAAGAGATCCTCTGAAATAGCAACACCCAGGGCCATTCAGGGCGCCAAGCAGTCCTTCCAGGTGAGGCAACACTTCACCTGTGACTCTGTTGGGGTCATCTATTGTGGCACCTGAAATAATTTTGAAATCATCACCCGAGATTTACTTTCTAACTTTCAGCACTACTCCTTAAATTCTCTTCGCAGGACCTTGTCTTTCTGTTGTTAGTTCTCGGTGTGGCCTCCTGTGATCCCGACATAGATTGGGAGATCACTTTGCCGAGCGCCTACGTTCTGTCCACAAGTAAAAGTGGGATCGCCCGGTGGCCACTCATTTTCATTCTACTTCCCATTCCCACTCTGATACGTCAGTCCATGGCCTTCTTTACTGCCACGATCAGGTCGGAGAAGCAGCACTGGGTGCCTCCAACCTGATGGAATGAACATTGATTTCTCAAACTTCTAGGAATGCCCTCCCCACCAATCCCATTTCCCTCATCTCCCTACCTGCCCATCACCTCCCTTCAGTGCTCCTTCCCTTTCTTCCATGGCCTTCTGTCCTCTCCTATCAGATTCCCCCCTTATCTCTTTCTCCAATTGACTTCCCAGCTCTGTAATTCACCCCTTCCCCCTCTTGGTTTCACCCATCACCTTGTATTTCCTCCTCCCCTCCTCCTATCTTCTTTCTCTGACTTCTCATCTTTTTTTCTCCAGTCCTGATGAGGGGTTGACTGTTTATTATTTTCCATAGATGCTGCATGGCCCACTGAATTCCTCCAGCATTTAGAAACACAGAAACCTACAGCATATTACAGGCCTTTCGACCCACAATGTTGTGCCAACCATGTAACCTACTCTAGAAACTGCCTAGAATTTCTCCACCGAATAACCCTCTATTATTCTAAGCTCCGCATACTTATCTAAGAGTCTCTTAAAAAGACCCTATTTTGTGTGTGTTGCTTGCAATTTCAATGCTTCTGCGTTACTTGGAGAGTGATTCTAAACCAGGAGTGCCCTCTGGTGTACAACCCAGCTTAGAGCTTTAGCACACTGCTGAGACACATCTCAGGATGTGCTGGGACACCTCATCAGTAATGCACCCTGGGATCATTGGCTGTTTCGGGTCTTTCACCATCAGACACTCTCGCCCAGGTGACCCAGCCAGGGTTATCAGGCCCCGGCTTGTGTCCCAGCAGCAATGGACCACAGATCACACCTCCTGATCCATGGGCATCTGGAGGCTCGTTCAGCAGCCTCTGTGATGGTCCAGATGGCTCTTCTCTCCATAATGTCATGGAGAAAGTAGGTTCTACACAGCGAGCAGCCAGCAAAACCTCTGCGCCCCGCCTCTATAGACTCACATTGTTCCCCCCACCTGTCTCTGGCACTGCTCTACCAGCTTCTGGCATCTTGCTTTCTTATATTCAAACACCTCCTCAATCCATATTAAGGAGGACGCCGACTCTTTCACAAAATATTACTAATTCCTTCACTATCTACTGAATGCCACCCAGCTGCCCCCTTATGGTCACTTTTCCACTCTCTAGTTCTCCTTCCACCCTCTTCCAAATCACATACAGAAAATGCTGGAGGAACTCAGCAGGTCAGGCAGCATCTATGGAGATGATGTTTCAAGACTCTGATAAATAAGTCCAATGACGCGAGTCCTAATGAAGGGTCTCAACTCAAAGCGCTGACTGTTAATTCCCCTCCATAGATGCTGCCTAGCCTGCTGAATTCCTCCAGCATTTTGTGTGTGACGCTCAAGATTTCCAGCATCTGCAGAATCTCTCATGTCTCTAATTACAGAGATATGATACTTCTCTAACTGCGGCATTAGGAAATCTCGGCTAATTACCTATGGAGACACTTGGGACTTTTGTCACCTCAAAAGATGTTACTGAAGCACTTTTGAAGTGTTGTCACTATTGTGCTGTAGGAAGCAATATGCATGTAGCAAGCTCCCGCAAAGAGAAATGGTAAACAGGATCAGCACAGAGGTACATAGCAAACCTACAGCACAATACAGGCCCTTCGGCCCACAAAGCTGTGCCAAACATGTCTTTATCTTCGAAATTACCTAGGATTACCCATAGCCCTCTATTTTTCTAAGCTCCATTTACCTATGCAGGAGTCTCTTAAAAGACCCTATTGTATCTGCCTCCAGCACTGTCGCCGTTTGCCCATTCCGTGCACTCTCTGTGTAAAAAAAACTTACCCCTGACATCTCCTCTG
This sequence comes from Hemitrygon akajei, assembly GCF_048418815.1. Taxonomy (NCBI): domain Eukaryota; kingdom Metazoa; phylum Chordata; class Chondrichthyes; order Myliobatiformes; family Dasyatidae; genus Hemitrygon; species Hemitrygon akajei. The sequence continues at coordinate 7,684,801 of NC_133154.1, forward strand.
TACCTACTTCCAAGCACCTTAAACACTGTGCCCTCTCATGTTAGCCATTTCAGCCCTGGGAAAAAGCCTCTGACTACCCACACGATCAATGTCTCTCATCATCTTATAAACCTCTATCAGGTCACCTCTCATCCTCCATTGCTCCAAGGAGAAAAGGCCGAGTTCACTCAACCTGTTTTCATAAGGCATGCTCCTCAATCCAGGCAACATCCTTGTAAATCTCCTCTGCACCCTTTCTATGGCTTCCACATCCTTCCTGCAGTAAGGCGACCAGAACTGAGCACAGTACTCCAAGTGGGGTCTGACCAGGGTCCTATACAGCTTCAACATTACCTCTCGGCTCTTAAACTCAATCCCGTCATTGATTAAGGCCAATACACCATATGCCTTCTTCATCACAAAGTCAACCTGCACAGGAACCCCGAGATCCCTCTAATCCTCCGCACTGCCAGGAGTCTTACCATTATTACTATATTCTGCCATCATATTTAACCTACCAAAATGAACCACCTCACACTTATCTGAGTTGAACTACATCTACTCTTCTCAGCCCAGTTTTGCATCCTATCAATGTCCCACTGTAACCTCTGACAGCCCTCCACACTATCCACAACACCTCCAACCTTTGTGTCATCAGCAAATTTACTAACCCATTCCTCCACTTCTTCATCCAGGTCATTTATAAAAATCACAAAGAGTAAGGGTCCCAGAACAGATCCCTGAGGCTCTCCACTGGTGACCGACCTCAATGCAGAATATGACCCGTCTACAACCACTCTTTGCCTTCTGTGGGCAAGCCAGTTCTGGATCCACAAAGCAATGTTCCCTTGGATCCCATGCCTCCTTTCTTGAACAATGGAACAACATCCGCAACCCTCCAATCCTCCGGAACCTCTTCCATCCCCGTTGATGATGCAAAGATCATTGCCAGAGGCTCAGCAATCTCCTCCCTCGCCTCCCACGGTAGCCTGGGGTACATCTCGTTCAGTCCCGGTGACGTAGTCAACTTGATGCTTTCCAAAATCTCCAGCACATCCTCTTTCTTAATATCTACATGCTCAAGTTTTTCAGTCCACTATAAGTCATCCCTACAATCACCAAGATACTTTTCTGCAGTGAATACAGAAGCAAGGTATTCATTAAGAACCTCTGCCATCTCCTCCGGTTCCATACACACTTTTCCACTGTCTCACTTGATTGGTCCTATTCTCTCATGACTTATCCTCTTGATCTTCACATACTTGTAAGAACGCCTTGGGGTTTTCCTTAATCCTGTCTGCCAAGGCCTTCTCATGGCAATCCTAATTTTTTTTTCTTAAGCTCCTTTCTGCTTTTCTTAAGCTCCTGCAGGGGCCCTATAAAGAAGGTGGGGGGAGGGTGGAAAACCAATCAGAGGAAAGATCAAGGGGTGGGGGAGGGGAAGCAGGGAGGGGATAGGGGGATAGGCAGGAGAGGTGAAGAAGGAATATAGGGGAAAGCACTATGGGGCCCCTGCCCCCTCCTTCTTTAGTCCTGACGAAGGGTCTCGACCCGAAACGTTGACTGCTTCTTTCAACGGATGCTGCCTGACCTGCTGAGTTCATCCAGCTTTTTTGTATGTCTTGATTTGACCACAGCATCTGCAGTGTACTTTGTATGCACACCACGGTTCCTGTACCCTACCATCCTTTCCCTGTCTCATTGGAACATACCTATGCAGAACTCCGTGCAAATATCCCCTGAACATATGCCACATTTCTTCCGTACATTTCCTTGAGAACATCTGTTCCCAATTTATGCTTCCAAGTTCCTACCTGATAGCCTAACTTCCCCTTACTCCAATTAAACACTTTCCTAACTTGTCTGTTGCTATCTCTCTCCAATGCTATGGTAAAGGAGATAGAATTGTGATTACTATCTCCAAAATGCTCTCCCACTGAGAGATCTGACACCTGACCAGGTTCATTTCCCAATACCAGATCAAGTACAGCCTCTCCCCTTGTAGGCTTATCGACATATTGTGTTGATGCACCATCAATAACTCTTGGAGAGGTGAGGCGAGAGATAGGCTTTTATTAGCTGGAAGAAAGCACTGTCAGTAGCATGAGACCATCACACAACATCCTGGAGACTGAGGGAGGAGCAGTGCCTCCAATCGCCTTTATACAGGGGTCTGTGGGAGGAGCCACAGGAGCAGTCAGCAGGGGGCGTGTCCAGACAGGTATATGTAGTTCACCACATGTGTCAAGAAACCTTCCTGAACACACCTAACAAACTCCACCCCATCTAAACCCCTCGCTCTAGGGACATGCCAATCGATATTTGGGAAATTAAAATCTCCCACAATGACAACCCTGTTATTATTACACATTTCCAGAATCTGTCTCCCTATCTGCTTCTCAACATCCCTGTTACTATTGGGTGCTCTATAAAAACACCCAGTAGAGTTATTGACCCCTTCCTGTTCCTAACTTCCACCCACAGAGACTCCGTAGACAATCCGTCCATGTCTTCCTCCTTTTCTGCAGCCGTGACACTATCTCTGATCAACAGTGCCACACCCCCACCTCTTTTGCCTCCCTCCCTGTCCTTTCTGAAACATCTAAAACCTGGCAGTTGAAGTAACCATTCCTGACCCTGAGCCATCCAAGTCTCTGTAATGGCCACAACGTCGTAGCTCCAAGTACTGATCCATGCTCTAAGCTCATCCACTTTGTTCATAATACTCCTTGCATTAAAAGACACATCTCAAACCGTAGATCTGAGTGCGTTCCTTCTCTATCACCTGCCTATCCTCCCTCTCGCACCGTCTCCAAGCTTTCTCTTTTTGTGCGCCAACCGCCTCTTCCTCTATCTCTTCAGTTCAGTTCCCACCCCCCGGCAATCCTAGTTTAAACTCTCCCCAATAGCCTGAGCAAACTTTCCTGCCAGGATATTGGTCCTCCAGGATTAAAGTGTAACCCGTCCTTTTGTACAGGTCACTCCTGCCCCAAAGAGGTCCCAGTGATCCAGAAATCTGAATCCCTACCCCCTGCTCCAATCCCTCAGCCATACATTTATCCTCCACCTCACTCTATTCCTATACTCACTGTCAAGTGGAACAGGCAGTAATCCTGAGATGCCCATCTTTGTGGTACTGCTTCTCAACTTCCTTCCTAACTTCCTGTAGTCTGTTTTCAGGACCTCTTCCCTTTTCCTACCTATGTCGTTGGTACCAATATGGCTGTTCTCCTTCCCACTTCAGGATATCATGGGTGTGATCAGAAACATCCTGGACACTGGCACCTGGGAGGCAAACTACCATCTGTGCTTCTTTCCTGCATCCACAGAATCACCTGTCTGACCCCCTATCTATAGAGTCCCCTATCACTGTTGCCACTCTCTTCCTTTCCCTACCTCTTCTCCATGGATTGTCACTCTGTCGTGGTGGAGAAGCTTGTGTGGTCCTGAGATTCCCGGAGCGATGCCGTCTGGAGCTATGCTCCTGGTAGGGTCACCCATGGCAGTAAGTTTGAGGGTGAGGTCCCTGACAAAGAACAATCCAAACAAGACCTCAACGGTGGAGCAAGCGGACGAAGTTACTTTGAACTCAACAGCTGTGAAGGTGGATGAAGTCTGCAACAAATCCATCAGCTCCAATCGTCGTGGTTTCCATGCCATTGGAATCAGTTGGTTGATTTGTGAAGTATCGTGTGCTTCTTGGAGTGCAACATCAAGTACACGTTAAACAAATACATGCACAGGCGTCTTTGCTCTGTGGAAACGGAACAAAGACCATCATCCTCAACCTCAAGGGATAGACACGATGACAACCTTTCCCTACCCTTCTGAGCCACAGGGCCAGACTCTGTGCCATAGGCACGGCCACTGCTGCTTCCCCCAGGTAGGTTGTCCCCCCCCCCCCAACAGTGCTCAAACAGGAGTACTCATTGTTAAGGGGTACTCTCTAGCCTCTGACTCCTGCCCTTCCCTCTCCTGACTGTTACCCACTTACCTATCTCCCCAGGTCCTGGTGTGACTACCTGCCTATAGCTCCTATATCTCCTCACTTTCCCTGACCAGATGAAGGTCATCGAGCTGCATCTCCAGTTCCCTAACGCGGTCCCTAAGGAGCTGCCGCTTGACGCAACTGGCGCAAGGGTGGCTGTCTGGGAGGCCAGGAGTCTCCTGAACTTCCTATCTGACACCGAGCACAGAACACTGGCCTCACAGATACTCTTCCTGTCTGTATTCTACACAGACAACCTACCTGGCCTTGACCCATTATCGCTGGAGCCCCGTTGAGGCAAAGCAATCTTACTCTGTCTCCCTCTACTCTGGAATTCGCTCTATAAGCGGTCTCCTTTTAAACTGTTCTCACTGGCCGGCATCCATGCGCTTGTGCAGTCATGCCCCAATCAAACTACTGAAGACCCTCCTCACAATTCCAGCAGCTCGGGTTTAATCAAACTTAATCAAGAAGCAAGATGAATTGATGGAGCTGTACAAGATGATAAGAGGCATAGACTGAGTGGGTAGCCAGAGTTTTTTCCCAGGATGGAAATGGCTAATATAAAGAGGAATAATTTTAAATGACTGGGAGAAATAGGGAGGAATGTCAGAGGTAGCTTTTTTCCCCACATTGACTGGTGAATGCGTAGAACGCACTGCCAGGGGTGGTGATGGAGGCAGATACTTTAGGGACATCTACGAAACTCTTAGATAGGCACATTTCTTCTTAAGTCCATCACCCCTACTAAGGCATAGGCTGCCAATAGCAACTCGCTGGAGTTCACTGTCCTGGGACAGTCTTTCAATTTGACCCCATCTTCTTCGTCTATCCTTCCTTTCCCAAGGATGAGGTCTTTGGAACTTCTGTAGCTCTAGGTTTTTATGGGATGAGGTTGCTAGCTCCATGCTGAACCCTCCTCCTTTTGCAGCTGGGCTTGGGACTGAGTTGGTAGTTATGTGGGTGAAAGTAAAATGATCTTGGAGTAAGTTAAAAAGAGGTCATGGTTAAAAAGTCGGCTCAACATTGCGGACCAAAGGGCTGTACTATGCTGTAACTCTCTGTTTTCTCAGAATCAGAGTATCACTGGCATATGTTATTTATGGAAATTTGTTGACTTTGAGGCAGCAGTACAATGCAATAGAAAAAAACCATGATTACATTAAATTAAATAAGTAGTGCAAAGATAGGAATAAAGATGTAGTTCATGGGTTCAATATCAGAAATAAAATGGCAGAGGGGAAGAAGCTATTCCTGAATCGCTGAGTGTGTGCCTTCAAGGCTTCTGTACCTCCTTCCCGATGGTAGCAATGAGAAGAGGGTATGTCTTGGGTGGTGGGGGTTCTTAATTTTAGACGCCGCCATTCTAATTTGTATATTTGTAGAAGTTTGAGTGTTTTAGTTTGACAAACTAAATCTCTTCAAACTCTGAATCAAATATGTTCTGGCTTGCCTTCTCCATAGCTATTGGGAATTTTATAGTATTACTATACTGTTACCGTATATATACCTGCAAGAATAATAGCACTGTAATAGGTGATTTTGACTTTCCTAGTATTAGGTGGTGTGGTGGAGATATGTCTCTACCAAAGGAGAAGTTAGGTACTCCTTTCTTTCGTCAGCCAGTCGGTCACCCTTGGGCAAGGTGTATCAGGGTCACATGAAGCCATGGTTGGATAAGCAGCTGGTGCATATCACAGGTTCTGGTTACGCAACCACTGACACCAGGCAGACAATCTTTGAAGAGTATTGGTAATGGCTGTGGAACCCCCCCCCCCCCCCCTTGTAAAGACACTCCCTAGAAGGCAGCAATGGCAAACCACTTCTATTAAAAAAAAATTGCCAAGAACAATCATGACCATGTTAAGACCATGATTGTCCATGTAATACAACATGGCACGTAATGAACAAACAAATATTAACAAAGGGCCTGGATGGGGCCAAATTTAAGTGTGGTCACAGAAGTTTTCTCACGTATTACATAGATGGACTACTAGAGAGGGGGTGGGCCTGGACCTCCCATTAGAAAACTGACACAGGGCAAGTGACTTAAGTGTCAGTGGGGGAAGCACTTTGGGCCCAGTGACCATAATTCTATTAGTTTTAACAGTTACAATGAACTGGTCCACAATCTAAATTTGATGGCATTAGACAGAAGTTTGCAAAGGTGGATCAAGACTGGCTGCTTGCAAGGACTTGGAGGCTTTTAAAGATAAATTAGGGAGGAGGAACTGCCAGCATGTTCCCGTTAAGAATAAAGGGCAAGTATGGCAGGATTAGGGAACTCTGGCAGGCGAGGGACATTAAGGCCCTGACAGGAAAAAAAAGGCAGCTAGATGCAAAGGTTGTTGGGCGTACACTTAAGAGGGAACTGGGGAGGGCAGAAAGAGGACATGAGATAACTTTGGCAGATAAGGTAAAAGAAAATTCTTAGATTATGAAAAGCAAAAGGGTAACCAGGGAGAAAAGGTTAAATGCAAGCAGATTGGACTAGCTGAGGTAGGCAATTTGTTTAGCACGGCAAATATGAGCCGAGGAACCTGTTTTTTTTCTACTCCCACAGTACAGCAATGCGAGAGCTAGCACTGAATTTGCATTAAAAGTCAAATGGTTAGAGTACACAGTATTTTTCCCCAGAGGACACATGTAATCAAGAAATGAGATAAATGCAAGTTAAGAACTGTTTATTATTGCTGGTTTGGAGACAATTAGTCTATGAGGATTCTGTAAATGTACGATGTTTCTACTTATGCAAAAAGTTTTCCACACAAGTGAGGATGGATGAGTGAAACATTGTCATTACTGCAGTAGTAAGAAAGAGGACACAAGGGGCTCCACAACATTTTCAGTATTGATCAGATGACTTTGTCTCAACCTTTGCCCAAATATTTTCAGTAATTCTGCCATTCAGTGGTAAGAATTTGCTTCAGATCAATTATTAGTAAATCTTCAAATATCCTACCAGTTCACAGATGAGCAACATAGTTACAGTAAATGCAGAGATAGCAAGTTGATTTAATGCAAGACACACATACAAAACGCTGGAGGAACTCAGGTCAGTGAGCAGGGTCTCCGAGCTTTTTAAAAAAAATATCATGGACCCCTACCATTAATCTAGGGGTCCATGGACCCAGGTTGGGAACCCCTGATCGAGAGGAATAGATGGTTGAAGTTTCAGGCCAAGACCCTTCCATCAGGACTGGAAAGGAAGGGGAATGGGGGTAGGAAGTCAGAATAAGAAACTGGGCAATTAACAAAATGCTGGACAATTTAATCGCAGGTATCTGAACTTAGAAAGTGATATGATGCTCAGCTTCTCAAGTGTTGATATAGCGATGTCAATGGGAAATAACCAAAGGACCCTGGTTAGCCTATTTATGCTTCAACAATAGTTTGATATACAACTATAAGATACAGCCAGCTTCTGGAGTGTGCTCCATCTAGTGGCATCCCCTTCTTAGGCTTGTATCTTCTCATCATGATCTCTTAAACCAAGTTTGTAGCAGGCATGTGATGAGTTTGACAAGCTCAGTCCGAAACGTAATACAAGGCACATACACAACGAAAACTTCCCTTTAGAGACCACCTCTAACACCAGACAAACCTTGGAAGTAGGACACACAATGGGTGGATGGAATGTGGAGGGGGGATGTGATCAGTCCGAGGTGGGGTTTAAAATGAATTTTAGGAAGGAAATTTTGAAGTACCTTGCACATTTTTCACAACCTCTTCAAAATGGAGCACGCAGAGGAAATCCAAGACCTCACCAAGAAATATGTAACACACACACACATCCATAAGAAATCCCAAGAAACTCAACAGGTTAGCCAACATCTACGGAGGAAAATAGACAGTTGACATTTTGGGCCTGAAGGGTCTTGGCCCAAAATAACTTCACTTCCCCTCATTAGATCCTGACAACCTGCTGAGTTCCTCTACTATTCTGTGCTGCTGAAACAGCAGCAGAATCACACATCTCTAATGTGCTGGCAAGGTAGATTAACATCTGCATCACATTTTCTCCCCAGAATTGAAACCTGTTCAATAAGGAGCCTTTGTCTCCCACTCAAGAGCTAACTGACTGTGCCATTACTTAAGGCACCCCCTGAGTGTTCTGCTGATCTGCCATTCTCTCAGTATGGCTCTGGAGAGTCAGCCCAGGCTCTTGTGCTCACTCATACTTAACCATCAAATGCAACATTGAAGGGGATTCACCATTGAATACATCTACATGAAATGCTGTTGCAGAAAAGCAGCATCTATCAGAGACCCCCCCCCCCACCCCCCAGGATATGCTCCCTTCTTGCAACTACCATCAGGGAGGTGGTACAGGAGCCTCAGGACTTGCACCACCAGGCTCAAGTACAGTCATCATCCCTCAACCGTTAGGCTCTTGAACCAAATGGGACAACTTCACTCGCCTCATCGCTGAACTGATTCCACAATCTAGGGACTCACTTTCAAGGGCACTTCACCTCAGGTTCTTGATATTTATTGTTTCTCATTTTTGTGTTGGTTGAATGCCCAAGTTGGTGCAGTCTTTCATTGATTCTGTTATGATTATTATTCCATGGATTTATTGAGAATGCCCGCAAGACAATAAATCTACAGAGGGTTTGAGAAATCTGTGGAGATTTCAAGGGGCAAAGCTATGCAGGGATTAACACAAGTTTTGGCCATTATTATGACCATCGTTGTAGAAGTAAGTTCATGAATGGATTAGGATGATTCTATTTAAAGAAAACAAGACAAATGGCAATTCCTTCTAGAGATTTTATTGCAATTTAAATTAAAAAACATTCTTTAAACCCTGTGATTATGTCTTGTTGAAAGATTGCTGAAGGGTTTCGGTCAGGATGCTTGCTAATCCTATGGTGCTGACTTGAAATCTCAATAGCTCATTAACATTACGCTGAAGATTATCTATTTTGGTGAGAGCCCCAAGATACTGAAGGGGGTTTGTGTAGATGCCCAGAAGAGAGGAATAGGGTGACCAAGTGAGTTTGTATATTAGCCATTTCACTACAAGTGAAATCAATTAGTATTTTTGCTTGAATTCAACCCCAATAGAAGTCTGTCACCTCTTTCACAATCCTAACACAAGATTTCAAGGTAACTAATCTAATTTCCATGCTTTAAAACAGAACATTTTCAAAGCACTGCCTCAAAAAGTGCAGGCATTGAAAGGTCTAAAGCACAGTTAGCTGCTTGAAAGAAAGTGAAAAGAATTGGCAGATTTTAAATTAACAATTGAAACCAGTGGAAACTTCAAACCCTAATCCAGTAGATCCAGCCCAGTGCTTCCCTTATGATCGTACGATAGTGTGGAATATAAATGAAGTTCTATACGCTTTAGGTGTGAGAAGCATTTGCAAGTTAGCGCTTCAGTCTGAAATGAGACTTGAACAAAGATTGTGCTCCAATCACATTAATGGGCACAACTAGAGCAGAGCAACAGGATACAAAGATCAATACCAGTCATTCCACACAAACAACAGATTATTAACATGGGATTGCAGAGGCCAGGTATATTTCACCAGTTTTCCTGTTTGCGGTATGGTAAATGGAGTAATAATTTTCCCAACTCCTTGAGCACAATGGATGCTCAGTGAAGCTGGATGTGGGGTAGGACTGCACGAATTCCAAAGGGGAGACAAAGCAAACATTCCTACCTCTCCCACCTTTGGGTTTAGGTTCAATGTTCTTAAGTATGTTGATCTCAGACAATGGATCACTATCTCCAGTTCTCACAAACAGGGAAAATGGAACATGTTGGGATCCATTGCAGGTTAGCTGCGATCTACCAAATCTCAAACGGACTGTATTTTTGTTTACAGGGACATGGGAATTGCTTAGGACAGAGACAGGGGTGAAACAAGATCTTAACATACGGACATTGACATACCAAACATTAATCTGGAAAAGGAGGTAATATTTGCTGTTAAGTATTAGTGGAATAAATCAGGTTCCACTTTGCTTACCTTAACTTCAGGTTTAAATGCGAAGTAAAGCTACAGGGAATCTTACTGATGAGCTGGCAAAGTTACCAAGAAATAGAAGTTGCTGGAAATGCAAAGGTTGAGCCAAAGTCCGTTTGAGGAAAAAGCCAAACTTTCAATGCATGCACTAGGTGTACCCATTACAATTCCAAACCTTTTGCATCAATATTTGTGTTAACAAACCTACACTCTCTGAGCATGGACTGAAATAAAATGGGTGCCAGTTAGAACTGTCCCTCTTCTTACCACAGCCAACCCAGCACAAGACCATGGATCTGATAGGGGGAATAGGACAGTGGTTGAAAGGAAAAGGTGCACAGAACCAACCACTGCACTGCTGCATTTTCTTCTAAAATCCCCAGATATTGGAGATCAGGAGTAAAACTTCTGGCAATTTATTTTGCCTCCTCCAAACATAAGAAAACTCGATACTAATTCGATACCTCCTAAGAATCACAGCATTCCCCAAACCCCCACCCATCTCCCCTCCATAAACCCAATACAGACCAGGTCAGCCAATGGTAGAACAGACTTTAGGAATTTGCAAAAGTTTCTACTTTGGTTTTCCATCAGAATTAAACATTTCTACTAATTTCTCACACTCCAAAAATTATAAAGATGCAATCAAACATAAATGTACAAAAAATAAGGCAGATATGATTCTGGGAGTTAAATGCCCAAGGGAAGAGCCAAACATCTCTATTACAACAAGCTTAAAATTTATGCAAGAAAAAATTACTAAATTTTTTTGAGGCTGGGTTGTTTTATTATCAGCTTGCAGCACCGTAAACCAAAGCTCTCAAAAAAAAAACCTATTATAGCAAATATTTGATACAATGAGAGCAAGAAATAAAGGGAAATAAATTTCACACCTGGGTTCTGAAAAAGATGACATCAGGAGGTGACATAAGAGTATGTAGAGCCACCTGGAACATAGGCAATGCTTACAATTCACAATAAAGTGGCAATCTGAAACATTCCCCGGCTTCTGCAGTATCAGTTATATCCTTAACCACTCCATCTCCTCAAGCTCTCGTTTGTCTTCCATACACCTTCCAGAGTGAACCTCACTTGCATCCCATTCCCCTCAAGGTGTGCCTCCACTCCCCACCCTTTCCAAACACTTGTGGAAACTGAACAAAATAATTTGAGATATACTGCTTATGTCTTTTTTAAAAACAGATCTTAAGGAGTTGTGAGGACTATATACCTCAGTACGTAAAGGGCCTGTTCCTAACTGGAGCAAGATCTGGGTAACAGGGAGATTACCACCCAGATTCACTTTCCTTACTTGAACCTCTGTCTAGTGCCAGTAGACCACAGCACACGTTAAACATTCACAAGTCTTTTCAGTCTTCATGCACAGAATGCCGAACGGTGCTTCTGAAAGCACACAGCCGGATTTTTAAAAAACACCTTGTTTATTGGAAGAGTACAAATTCAAAAGGCAGATTTTCCCCTCTGGCTGTGCGCTGAATGCAGGCGAGATGTGTTGATGTGATGGGTAGTTTTTTTTGTGTTGTTGTTTGCGTTGGATGGTGAGGAGGAGATGAGTTGTGCAAGAGCAGATGGGCTGAATGTCCCTTCCAGGTTTCCAGATGATTCTGTTGGGCAGATTTGGTGCTAGGCCTTTGCCTCTTTCACTGCAGAAAGAAAATGGAATACACGAGTTATAAGACCATAAGATATAGGAGCAAAATTAGGCCATTTGGCCCATTGAGTCTGCTCTGCCATTTCATCATTTTCCCTGTCAGCACCGATCTCCTGCCTTCTTCCCGTAACTCTTCATGCCCTGACCAATCAAAAATCTACCAATCTCTGCCTTAAATATACTCAGTGACTTGGTCTCCACAGCCACCTGAGGCAACAAATTCCACAGATTCACCATTCTCTGCCTAAAGAAATTTCTCATCGCCATTCTAAAAGGATTCTATTCTTTGGCTGTGTCCTATGGTTTTAGACTCCCCTACCATAGGAAACATCCTCTCCATATCCATTCTGCAGACTATAACATTCTCAGGAAATCCTCAACCATTTTCTTTCCAAATAGTCAGAAATCTTAAAGATGTGGCACTTCCTAGTGCTGTTCCATACTCTCATTAATATACCAGGGACAGTTCCCTTCCCACTTGGGCCCTAGTTCCTCTGCTCCCTGATAACTGCCAGTTATTTCCCCACAGTCCCTTTAAATTTAATGGTCCAACGAGTTACTTGCTGCAGGAGCTCAGCAGGTCAAGGGGGCTTGTTTGTTGCCCCAGATTCCCCAATCTGCAGACATGTGTTTTATTTAATGGGTTGACTGGAAAATCCATGCCTATCCCCATTGACCAACTCTGCCCCCCATCACTAACTGTCAAGCCACTGGAACCCAGCTCTATCACTAATCCAGTTTAACATTGATCAGGACTATGAAAGCGTTAAAACACACTAAAAGTCAGAAAGAGGTAAAATTAAGGAAACCAGAGCTCAGAGCCAACCAACGATCATACACTTGACCTTGCCACTAACATTTTTTCTCATGCTCACGCTTCCTGGCGGCGTCTTCCCGCTGCTTCCGGATGATCGCAAGCCGCGCCAGGTCAGCACGCGCCTGCTCAGTCTTCCCTTCGAGGTGGAGCTTCATGTACCGTTCCCGAGCTTGCTGTTTCTCGATCTCTTCCCTGCAGCATGTACATGCAGGGCAAAGGACAACGAAAATAAATTAAAAGCCCACATTAGAGATATTTCAGTAGTGTCACAATTCTACCATTGCACAGGTTTTAAAGAAAGGGCTTGCAAATCATTGAACAAATAGAATGCACTTCAGATCTGGGTTGCCTATTGAAAAGCTAGAGAGTGGACAAGGAGAGGATTTTGGCAATGGACGGGTAGTCTAGGACCAGAGGGCACAGTCTCAGGTTACAAGGACAACACTTCAGAACAGAGGTAGGGAGGAATTTCATTAGCCAGCGGGTGTCGAATCTGTGGTATTCGTTACCACAGAGACAGCTGTGAAGGCCAAGTTATTGGGTATATTTAAAGTGGAGGTTGATGGGTTCTTGATTAGTACAGGTGTCAAAGGCTACAGGGAGAAGGCAGAGGAATGAGGTTGAGAGGGATAATAAATCAGCCATGCTGGAATGGTGGAGCAGACTGGATGGGCCGAATGGCCTAATTCTTCTATATCTTATGGTTTTATGGTTAAGAGGAAAGCCTACATCTACACAAACCCATTTAACAAAGCTAATGCCACAAGGATCATGAAAACAAAGTGATATTTAATCAGTAATGCACATCAGGCAGTGAAAATATTGGCGTGAAATTAAATAGGCTTGGTAGAGGTCAGTATGGAAAGAAAAACTCAAGACTGCAAGACTTAGCAGGATTCAATGTTAATAGTGAAGATAGGTATGTGAAAACCTATCAGCACAGGCGATTTTTGACAAAGTTTTAAAAAAGAACACGGGTGGTCAGGGAAGTAATATAATCAGCCCAATACAGAAATACCAGAGGGATGATGTTTCAGTTGCAGAATAGCTTAAATGGGCCATACAATACTTTTAGGACAGTGAAGAACCAAAACCAGAGGAAAACTGTCTGGTTCATCCAGTCAGTATACAGTTCATTATCCACACACATAGCATACATCTGCAGTGGGCACACTTGACACGCATTCACCTTGAAGGAAAACGTTCAGTGATTCAAATCATTTTACATCATTAATTTTCAAATATGCCAGGAGAGGCTCTCTCTCACCTTTCTCGCCTGGAGAGCTCGCGGTTATGGGGATTGAGATCCACTTCAGTTATTTTCTTGTTTTTCTGTACTATTCTGTTGGGGTTCTCGATTTCTATTAAACCTTCCACTCCTTTCTTCTTGGGCTGAAATTGAAATAAAATACAAATCTTATCCATTTCATCAAACCTAGTACAGGAACCATTTATCTTACCATCACAAGACAACACGCAGGTTGTGTACACTACTGTTGAAAGAAGGCCCCTGACTTGAGCTATGTCTCTCTCTCACGATGGTAAGTGAAAGCCAGGGTAAGTTGAATAAGACATAGGAGCAGAATTAAGCCATTCAGCCCATTGAGTATGCTCCGCCATTACACCATAGTTGATCCTCAACCCCATACACCTGCCTTCTCGCCATATCCTTCAATGCCCTGACCTACCATGAAACAATCAACTTCTGCCTTAAGTATACCCACGCACGTGGCCTCCGCTGCAGACTGTGGCAAAGCATTCAACAGATTTACCACTTTCTGGTTAAAAAATTCCTCTTCACCTCTGTTCTAAAAAGTCCCCCTCAATACTGAGGCTGTACCCTCTAGTTCTGGAACCCCCCCCCCATAGGAAACATCCTCTCCACATCCACCCTACCTAGTCCTCTCAACATTCGGTAGGTTTCAATGAGATCCTCCCGCCCAAAGCTGCCAAATGCTCCTCATGTTAACCGCTTCACTCCCAGAATTATCCTCGTGAACCTCCTTTGGACTCTCTCCAATGACAACACATCCTTTTGAGATATGCGGTGCAAAACTGTTGACAATACTCCAAGTGCGGCCTGACTAGTGTCTTATAAAGGCTCAGCATTATCTCCTTGCTTTTATATTCTATTCTCCTTGAAATAAATGTATATGCTTTCTTTAGCAGCAACACTGCTAACTGTACAATAAAACAGCAAGCTGTTGGTCTCCCCTCTTGTCTGTCGCAGGAGCGAACTCTCTCTCTCCTTCGCTGTCTGAGATGTCAAAAGTGTTGGGATAGGCAGTCATTTTTGATGGAATCTAGATCAGCGTTCCTGGGCGCTTGCATGGTGAGTGGTGATGCTTTTGCTGGAGCAAGTGGAGCTTTGCTGCTGGTGTGTGGGCGGGGGGCTTTGGGGTTCTAATGTTTTCTGTCATTCATTCTTTGGGGTTTTGCTTCTGTTTCGTGAATGTCTGCGAAGAGTAAGGATTTCCGGTTGTACACTGCATATATTCTCTATATGAAATTGCACCTAAGTGGGTGGTGGTACAAGTTATGAACAGCTAGTGAATATTGACACCACTTAGATGTTTGTGCCACAATGCAAAATTGTAAAGAGTGGAAGTTGTCAGTCTCCCTCGGACTAGAAGGAGAGAGCATCAGCAGGAATTACAAGCCTACTCTGGCATGCAGAAGAACGAACCTGGGCCTCCAGTTTGTTATACAATACTCTACTAGAAATAAAATTACATACCAAAATAGAATGTGAAGCACTACCATGTGCAGCTTGTTGATAGCAACAGCACCAATGAGTTTAAAGCCAGATAATGCGGTGGACTTAGCTGTTTACAGAAAAGTTGGTGGTGTGTGTGGAACTTCGCCTGTGCAGAGTGAACAATACACTTGGTGGCTTCCTGTACCTAATATCAGGCGCCCATTGAGTATATATTTGTGGTCTTCTGCTGCTGTAGCCCATCCACTTCAACGTGTTGTGCATTCAGAGATGCTCTTCTGCACACCACCATTGTAACTCGTGGGTATTTGAGTTACTGTCACCTTCCTGTCAGCTTGAACTAGTCAGGTCATTCTTCTAACCTCTCTCATTAACAAAGCGCTATTGACAACAGAACCGCTGCTCACTAGATTTCTTGTGTTGTTTTTGCACAGTTCTCTGTAAACTGTAGAGAGTGTTGTGTGCAAACATCCCAAGAGATCAGCAATTTCTGAGATACCCAAACCACCCCATCTGGCACCAAAAAGCATTCCGTAGTCAAAGTCACTTAGATCACACTTCTTCCCTATTCTGATGTTTGGTCTGAACTGAACCTCTTAACCATGTCTGCAAACTTGTATGCATTGAGTTGCTGCCATATTGCTGATTAGATATTTGCATGAATGTGCGGGTGTACCTAATAAAGTGGCCACTAAGTAACAGACTACTTGCCTGTCAAAACAGAAAACTTCTGACCCAGATATCAGTTGGACTCAAAGTAACCCAGTGGTTTTTGACATTCCTCCAAATTTAACTTGTATACTGACACATGACTAGGATTTAAATTCATTTGGCTTTTTAACCTCAGAATATGCCTGGACTCTTTCAATTTTTTTGTTTTGTTATGTGTTTTCCACTTTTTTTGTTGCTATTGTGCTACTTGTGTTCTTTTGCGCATGGGGGGAGGGGGTCTGATGGTTTTCCTTGAATGGGTTCCACAGTTTTCTTTGTTTTGTGGCTGCAGACAGATTTCAGGATTGTATTCTGTATACATACTTTGATAATAAATGCACTTTTAAATCGAGTCAAAAAGTTCAGGACATGAATCAAACTCCAGTAATTCAGGGACAATTGCATAGTCCCTGTGCAGCACAGAACGTGGGTCTGTTGGCAGCAGGTTTTTGGATCAGATGTTAAGTGAGCAATTGAGATCTTAATTTAAGTGAATGTGAAAGATCCCATGTGATTGTGACAAAAATATGGGGAAGTCATTTCCAGTATCCAATTCCTCACATGTATGCAGCAGTCAACATTATGAGGATATATCAACTGGTAATTTATCACACTGCTATTTGTAGAAGCGTTCTGTACACACGTTGACTGCTAAATTTCCTATAATGCAACAATAAGCAGATTTTAAAAGCAATGAAGTTACAAAGTCTGTACAATTGGACTGGTTGTGAGGTTAGATTACCCTGGGAAATAGTTTTGGGTTGGACAAAAAAAACTTAACATTAGACCATGCTCACATTTGGGGAGAAATGGGAAATGAAAATCCAGTTTCCAACTCCCTTCCGGGAAAGAATCAACTGAGACAAGGATTATAAACATACTTCAATGATAGTCACCACTGGTTCAGATGTGAAACACTGGACTGTACTGAGTGCCTGGAGCCTATGCAACTGTTCTTCAGCAAGATTCAAAGTCTTCAGAAGTGGTGGAAGGAGAAGCCAGCAACACTTAAAACTGAACTGTTCTAAAATATGACATATTTGATGCAGCTCATGGTAAGGGAAAACTCACATACTGATATTCTAAAAATAAAATCCTTAATGAACTATCTTTACTACTGTACAGAAAGGCAAAATGCAGGAAAGCACACTGGCCTTCCCACTGCTGCCTGTAAGGAGTGTGTATGTTCTTTGTGTTTCTTCCGGGTGCTCCGGTTTCCTCCCACAGTCCAAAGACGTACCAGCTGGTAAGATAATTAGTCATTGTAAACTACCCTGTGATTAGGCTAGGGTTAAATCAGGGGTTGCTGTATGGTATGGCTCAAAGGGCGTACTCCACGGTGAATCTCAATTTTAAAAAAAAGTCACCTCAGAGTCATCTTCACTGCTGTCGTCAGAGTCAGAATCACTTGCATTTTCAGGCAGGTCTTTGGCCTATAAAAAAAATTAGAAGACAAACTCATTAATTTGGAAATAAATTGATACAATCATCAAGTTCATTTTTTCTTACGACAATTTATTTGGTTACCAAATAAATTATCATGTAAATAATAATTTCCAACACCAGTAGTAAACTGGATGATTATATAGTGATTTAAACATTCATCTTTGATCAAAAATGGGTTTACTGAAAGGAAGTGGGCAGTTCTGCAGTACCCAGAGATAAGTTGCTTGGCTATCAATTGCAAAACTAAAGGACATGGACTAAATATTTTCTGACCAGTCCAACAGCAACGCTGGGTAATTTTCCTCTATCCAAATGTACCACTGTGCCAGATTCAAACTGTAACCCTACATGCAGAATGTGCATGCACAAAGAGCCAGGTGGAGAAAAGCTTTGCTTCAAATATTTGGAATAGATTTGAGAACAGGTCGACTTCTTCTTCTTAAGCCCATCACGCCTACTATGGCATAAGCTGCCAACAGCAGCTCGTCAGAGTCCGCTGTCCTGGGCTGAAGGTTGATCTGCCTGCGGCTTCTGCTTTCACCACATGATTTTAATCTTTCAGGTGAAGACCCTTCCTCTTTGGAGCTTCTGTTGTGGCGTTTCTATAGGTCTGGGTTTTTTTCCAGGATGGGGTGCTAGCCCCATGCCTAAACCTCCTCCTTTCGGAGCCAGGCTTTGGACTGTCCATGGTTAAGTTTCCAAAACCAGGTTTCAGAAAACAAAGACCAGTACCAAACAACGTATCCCCCCTCTCTCTGCACAACAGTCTCTTCCCTCATCCTCTCTACCTTCTGCACTCAACTCACTGCACCAGCCTCAAAAGAAAAATCAAACATTTTTACCGTGCTCCTCTGAACTTCAGGGAACACAGAGGAGTACAGCACAGGAACAGGCCCTTCAGGCCACATTGTGTTGAACCAATTAAATTAGTAATCAAATAGCCAACTAAACTATATCCCCCCGTCCATATCCTCCCATTTCCCTCACATCCTTGTGTCTTTCTAAAAGGCTCTTAAAAGTCCCTAATGTATCTGTTTCCATCACAACTCCAGGCTGTGCATTCCAGGCACCCAGCACTCTGTTTAAAAAAAAAACTTGCCCCTTACATCTGCTTTGAAATTTTCCCCTCTCACCTTGAGAATGTGAAAAGGGTAAGGGGTACGTGTAGAGGGGGTGGGCGAGGGGTAAGTGTAGCAAAATATGTAGACAGGACAAGAGAGGTACGTCATTGGGGAAGTAAGGAGAGGTAGCTAAAATAAGGTGCCAGGCCAGACGTGGATACCACAAGGAAAAGGGAACCTGCGACCACAAGACAATGTGCTTGGCAAAGTATTTTGAGGATACCTATTTCAAGTGTTTTGAAGTGCGGCAGTATTAATTGTAAGTATTACGCTTTAACCTTTGTTAATTCTGAGTATTTTGCATGCTTAGCTATGCAATAGCCAATCAATTGATGAATTCGAATCGGTAACCATATTTGCGAATGTAGTACCCTGCTTTTGGGTATAAGTACGACCTTTGTAAACCGACAAATTGGGAGTTGGCTACCTTACGCCCGAAGTGCGTGGGGCTGCAAACTCCCCTCTGAATAAAAAACCGTTTCAGAGGTAATTTTGTGTCTCTGGTGTTTTTCCTCAACTGAGCAGGTAACAGTTACAAGTTGACAACCTTAAATGCATACCCTCTGACATCTGATGCTTGAACCCTGGGAAAAAGGGAGCTTTGAATTTACATGGAGATTTTCATCCCCTCTCTCCCGAAAAATACTGCCAGTTATTTGTTGCCACTCATGTGCTCATGGGGTGGCAGGGTAGAAATACAGTTGCAAGAAAAACGTTTGTGAACCCTTTGCTAATTACTCATAAAATGTGGTCTGATCGTCATCCAAGTCACAATAATAGATAAACAATCTGCCTAAACAAATAACATAGAAACAATTGTACTTCTTCTCATCAATACTGAGCACACCACTTAAACAATCACAGTCCAGGTTCAAAAAAGTATGTGAACCTTTGGGGTAATGCCTTCTACAAAAGCTATATGGAATCAGGTGTATGAGATTGGAGGTGTGGGTTGTGGAGGTGCCCTGCTCTATAAAAAAAGATACACAAAGTCAGGTTATTGACAGAGCCTGCTCTTCTCAAGAAAGATCTGTTTATGTGCACCATACCTCAATCAAAACAACTTTCAGAGGACCTTAGAAGAAGAATTAGAAATGCATGAAGCTGAAAGGCATTTTTAAAGACCCGAGAATTCATCAGTCCACAGAAAAAATTGCCAACAAATGATGTAAACTCAGACCTGTTGCTACTCTCCCTAGGAGTGGGTGTCCTGCAAAGATCGCACCAAGAACACAATGTTCAATGCTGAAGGAGGTGAAAAAGAACCCAAGAGTAACAGCAAAAGACCCGCAGAAATCTCTAGAACTTGCTAAAGTCCCTGTTCATGTGTCCAATATAAGAGCACTGAAGAAGAATGGTGTTCGTGGAAGGACACCACGAAGGAAACTACTGCTCTTCAAAGAAACATTGCTGCATGTCTCAGGTTTGAAAAAGACCACCCGGATGTCCCACAACACTTCTGGAACAATTTTC
Organism: Hemitrygon akajei; assembly: GCF_048418815.1. Classification (NCBI taxonomy): domain Eukaryota; kingdom Metazoa; phylum Chordata; class Chondrichthyes; order Myliobatiformes; family Dasyatidae; genus Hemitrygon; species Hemitrygon akajei. The sequence continues at coordinate 7,704,702 of NC_133154.1, forward strand.
TGTGGACAGATGAGACAAAAATTGAGCTTTTTGGCAGAAATGCACACCATTATATTTGGAGGAAAAAAGACATTACACAGCAGTCCATCACCTAAAGCTTAATAGAAGTTGGATAATGCAACAAGACAATGATCCAAAACACAAGAGTAAATCAACAAAATGATTTAAAACAAAAAAAAATTGTGTTTTGGAATGGTCAAGTCAGAGTCCTGTCAATCCAATTGACCCAAAGAGGGCTGTTCCTGCAAGGTATCCCAGAAATATTGATGAGCTGAAACAGTTTTGTATGGAGGAACGGTGTAAAATTCCTCCTTGCCGTTGTGCCAGTCTGACATACTTTTTCCAATTTGGACTGAATGATTAAACAAAGTATTCAATAAAGACATGAAAAGTACAATAGTTTGTGTGTTATTAGTTCAGGCAGATTGTGTTTATTCTTGTGACTTAGTTGAAGATAGACCACATTTTATGAGTAATTAATGCAGAAAAATCAGGTCATTGCAAAGGGTTCACAAACTTTTTCTTGCAACTGTATGCCTCAATCAAAGGAGGTATAAAGTGCTACTTCCCCCTGCAGGTCACCCTAGGACAAGGTGTGGTACCTGCTTAGCAACCCTCCCCCCAACACCCCAGCTGAAAAGGGTCACATGAAGCTACAGGAGCAGGTCATATGAGCAGCTGGTGCATATTACAAGTCCTGGTTATGCGACCACTGACACCAGGCAGACAATCTCTGAAGAGCATTGATAATGGCTGGGGTCACCCATCTTGTGAAGACACTACCCAGAAGTGGCAAAGGCAAACGACTTCTGTAGAAAAATTTTGCCAGGAACAATCATGATCATAGAAAGACCATGATTGCTCATGGAACAAAATGAACAAACATGTGCTCTAAAACACTCAAGATATTTTACTGGGTGAAAAGCACTGTATAAGAGAGTTGTGAAGACTGACGTGCAGGTTGATATAATACCACTGTTACTTGCCTTTTCTTTCTCTGCTTTCATCTGAGCATCGATCTCATCTGGGTTTGTAAACTGCTTTGCCCTCCCCTTGTGACCCCGTTTTCCTAGAAGGGTTAAAGGGGGAAAAAAAATTAGCTTTGATCAAGTAGACAGGTTGACATGTCACACAGTTCAAGATTTCCTCAAATTCAAACTTCAGGAAATTCCACACGTATGGCATAAAACGTCAATATTCAGTCATAATGCAAAATAAAAAAGATTTCCTTTTTTCTTACTGTTGAAATGTGGTGACATCTTCTGCCCATTTAGAGTGACCATAAATATTTAAAACAATTTAATATTCTGATCATGCTTCATAAAGATAATAATGTTTACGCTTCAATGTTATTGTCACAGCCTAAGAATAGAAGGATGTCCATTTAGAAAAGGGATGAGGAGGAATTTGTTTAGCCAGAGGGTGATGATTCCGTGGAATTCACTGTCACGTATGGCTATGGAGGCCAAGTCATTGTGTATATTTAAAATGATGAGGATGATAGGTTCTTGATTAATAAGGGCATTAAAGGTTACAGGGAGAAGACAGGAGGATGCGCCTGAGAAGGATAATAAATCAGCCATGATCAAATGGCAAAGCAAACTGCCTAATTCTGCTCCTATACCTTAAAGCTTTATGACTAAAGCACTAGGATGCTACAGTCTATTCATGAATCAAAAATTCAATTAATCTTTGAAGCTAATCATGCAATGTTAAACAGATACATGTTCGATTATAGATATATGCAGGGCCATCCCAAAAGTGAAGCAGTGGATAATTCAGCTTGTTAAAGAGAATCAGGTACATTTATAAAGTACCCACAAAGGACTAATGCCTGTTTAGCAATTCTTAAAAGTTTAACAATCTGTTGACATTGTGTCACATTTGCTTTGATTTGAGAAATAACTGCACCACAAATTTAGCAATCTCAATCTCTCAGTCTCACTCAGGGGGAGAAATGCAAATAATTAGCAGTAATGATACAAATTTACCACCAGGCAGAACATCCTGTTAAGCCCTCTTATCTTCCTTGGGTCTCTTCACCCAAGTTTTCCGATAATACTCACTATTGACCCCAGTTCATTTCACTCACGTTATCCAATAATATCCACCATCGACCTCATTCACTTTACCCACATTTTCTAACCTCTCAAAGTTGAGAGGCAAGTTGATAGGGTGCAAGAAGACGTATGGTAATTTGGCCTTCATTAGTCAGGGATTGAGTTCAACAGCAGTGAGGAAATGTTGCAGCTCTTAGACCAAATTATGTCCCCTTGTATTAGCCATGTTAGACCACACTTGGAATACTGTGTTCCGTTCTGGTCAACTCATTATAGGAAAGATGTGATGCACAGGAGATTACCAGGATACTAGACTAGAGGGCATTTCTTTTGAAGATAGGTTAAGCGAGCCAGGGCTTTTCTCTTTAGAATGAAGGAGGAAGAGGAATAACTTGTTAGAGATGTAAAAGATAAAAGACATACAAGACAAGAGGCATAGATTGAGTAGATAGACAGAGAGTTCTTCCCAACGAGGAAATGGCTAATACAAGGGGACATAATTTTAAGGTGATTAGAGGAAAACATAAGGGTGATGTCAAAGGGAAGTTCTTTACACAGAGAATAATGGGTGTGTGGAACATCCTGCCAGGGGTGGTAGTAGAGGCAGATACATCAAGGGCATTTAAGAAACTCTTAGACAGGCACATGGATGATGAAGAGCAAGAAAAGTTATGAGAGACAGAAGGGTTAGGTTGATTTTAGAGTAGGTTAACATAAGACCATAGGAGCAGAATTAGGCCATTTGGCCTGTCATGTATGCTCTGCCATTCAATCATGGTTGTTTTTTCTTCTCCTCAGCCCCACTCCCAGCCTTGAGGCTACATCCACACTAGACCGGATAATTTTGAAAACGCCGGTTTCGCGTAAAAACCATTGGCGTTCACACTATGAAAATATTTCTATCCACATTGAAATGGAGATTTTGGCGAATCTCCCCCTGCTGTGCATGCGCAGGACACATCTACCGAAAACAAGCGACATGTTTGGTGTTGAATCTCACCGTAAAAGTGTGCGCTTGTGTAGTTACAGACTAGAAAAACTTAAAAGGACAGACAGCTGTTGGCTCTCACGCAGGAGAACTTAAAACTAAAAAAAACAAATATTGGAGCGTACGGAGGGAACCGACCCGGCTGACGACGAACATTGAAAAACTGAGCAACTCTGTTGCATTAATAAAGCACCTTGTTAAATGTATAAAACATGTCTGCATCAGTGTTATCTTGTATTTCCATACAATGTTACATTAGGCTGTTACACATCTATTGTCAGAGAAGTATTTGCATAAATAGGTACACCACCTTCATACGAACAAGGACAGAAAATGGCAAAGTGAGTACAGTATACTTATTTATTCAGTAAGTTATGGGTCAAAGTATTTGGTGAGTACATTTATAACTCTTCTGGCTTCAGTCTCGTTGCCGTCTGTTCTGAAATTGTTAGGTTGCGTTCAAGAAAACAATGAAATAGTACGCTGCCGTCTGACAGCGTTTTCAAAAGTCTCCGGTTACCCCGTCCAGACTGATCTGCCCGAGCAGCGTTTTCAAAAATACCCACCCTGGAAAGCATTTCTGAAAAGCTCTGGTTTCGGGGGACGAAAACGCCTTTTTAGTGTGGATGAAGGGTAAAACGAAGAGAAAAAGCTTCGGTTACGGATTTATCCGGCGTAGTGTGGACGTAGCCTGAGATTCATTTCCTTATGGGCAGCCACAAAATAAAGGAACCCAAAAGCACCCATAAAAATAGCCACAAAGACCTACCAGCGCAGGGAGAGAGAGAAAAAAAACAAATTGTGCATACAATAAAAGCAAATAGCATTTAGATTGAAAGTGAGTCCATAGACCCAAAGCCCAGAGCAGGCCCACAGCCTCAGCCTTTTACAGTGGAGTAGAATGTCACAGAGCCCAGAGCAGTTTATAAAAGTCAATTCCTGAGGATGGAAGGGACTCTGAGCAGGAGAATGTAACTATTTATTTCCTTTTGAATATAGGAAGACTAGTTATCAGTCACAAAAACAATGGAGAGTTGTCCCTCTAATATGGCTTGTTCACATTAATTGCTATTTTGTTGGTAATTATCCACCTCACTTCCACTACTTTTGCCAGCACAGGCAAAATTTGAGCCGATTCCAGAATCAGGAAATTTACATGATTTTACCCTTGATGATATGCTTGTTTTGCATAAGAGCCATGCAGACTCCGGGGAGAATGAATCCAAAGCCACGTTCATCCTGTGACCTCATCCTGCCAAGGTGCACTGTGTCAAGATGAAACTGAAACCCACCCAAATGTTAAGCACACATAGACAAAGTTTGCTAATGGTATTGAGTTCCGTTGTTCACTGAACCGAACCCACAAGATAACCTCAGGATAATTTCAACAGAGTGTTTTATTATGTTTAACTTTCATTTTTTATATTCTAATCTAATCCTGCCCTTACCAAACAATACAACTCTTATAAACATGGTACTGATTGTTTAATTGTAAGGTTTATCTTACACATTGTCCCGCAAATTTCCTCATAGATCTTGCGTGCTTCATATTCTGAAATAAACTCAGCAGCCACTTTATTAGGTATACCTACTTGTTAAAAGAAAATATCCACTCAGCTAATCATGTGGCAGCAACTCAATGCTTGAAAGCAGGCAGTCATGGTCAAGAGGTTCAGTTGTTGTTCAGACCAAACTTCAGAATTGGAAAGAAACATGATCAAAATGACTTTGACTGTGAGATGATTGTTTGTGCCAGATGGGATGGTTTGAGTATCTCAGAAACTGCTGATCTCCTGGGATTTTCACACACAACATTCTTTAGAGTTTACACAGAATAGTGTGGAAAATAGAAAAAAATCCAGTGAATAACAGTTTGGTGGGTGAAAACACCTTGTTAATCAGAGAGGCCAGAGAAGAATGGCCACACTGGCTTAAGATGACAAGATGATGACAGTTAAAACACGTGTTACACCGGTGGTGTGCAGAAGAGCATCTCTGAATGCACAACACATCAAACCTTGAAGTGGGTGGGCTCTAGTAACACAAGATCATGAACATACATTCAGTGGTGACTACTTTATTAAGTACCTCCTGCATCTAATGAAGTGACTACTGAGCGCATACTAAGGATCTGGTCTTGTTTTGCAATTCCTGCAATGCAGCGGAACTTGGCTTTAGCATGAGTTAGTAAATATTGAACCTGAAAGCGTCTCCTCAACTTTAGAAGGTCTGGTGACCTGTATCCCATTTAACAGGGTTAAGATGACTGACAGTTATTGATATGTGGGAGGAGAAGTTGGTTCACATCCTCAGACAGCTCAATACCAACAACTACAAGACTTCATGGCATGATAAGCAGAAGTCTTAAGTAATTTGCAAAGAACAGATTCCTGGAGACAATGGAAATGGGGGACAATGTTGATGACACACACAAAATGCTGGAGGGACACAAAAGTCAGGTAGCATCTGTGGAAAGGAATAAAGAGTCAATATTTCAGGCTGAGACTTTTAAAGACCCTTCCTAAATCCTAATGAAGGGTCTTGGCCTGAAATATCAACATTATTTCCACAGATGCTGCCTTACCTGATGAGTTCCTCTATCATTTTATTGTGTTACTCTGGATTTCCAGCATCTGCAAAATCTCTCGTGTTTACAATGTTGATGGCAGTGGCTTAACCAAACTAGCTCAGAAAATCTTGCTATTTTAAAAGATACAGGTAAATAATGCTGTAAGACTACAATGCAGAATAATGGAATCTTCTCTGAAAGACTAGAATGTGTAAACAGATGAGATTGGTCAAAGATAAAAATTTCACACAGTGCATTTGAGGCAAGTTAGTCAAAGGTAGCGTCAATGCTAACTGAGTTTATGTCCTTTGTGCAGAGGCATACGCACTGAGGAATTATGAACTCTCCCCCCCCCCACAAAAAAAATCAATTCTCAGCAATAAAAAAAACTACTGAACATGGACATTTTAATTTTCTAAGTACTAGACTTTATACAACCCTTTTAAGATACAAACTGTAATAATCAAATAGGCTAGCCATGTAAACATTAATTTCAAACAAGAGAAAATCGGCAGATTGTGTTACTTTCCACTTCAGAAATTCCCATTTTAATCAGGATTTGTACAATTATCTCAAGTTCCAATTCAACGTGTTCAGATTCACAAAGTTGTGTAGTTAGAAACACCTTCCAACTACAAAACAAATGGAAATTTCCCTGTAGAATCCCGATTCACTTCAAAAGTCTTCTGTAGTCACCCAGAGGACTATTCATACACCTTTTCCTCCCTTTGCTGGTTTAGCAGCAATTGAAGACAATTGCCACTTCCTGATATCCAAAAGAACTCTTATTTTCCACATCATTAAAACAAAGTGGTAGCTGTTGAATCATAGCCAAAGTCCCACCGTGAGATTAACGAGCTGTCTACCATATCTTTCGCGTTTTGATCAATAATCATTGGTTGAAATATGCTGCAAGATTTTTGCACGTACCCTAGGGGAAAGTACTAGTCTAATTTAACATCACATCCAAAATAAAGGAATTTTGACATCAAATAAATTTCTAATAGTGTTTTAGATTATTTAGCATGTCACCTAAAACTCTGACAAACTTCTACAGAGGCATGGTGGCGAGAATCTTGACAGGCTGCATCATGGCCTGGTATGGAAACACCAACACCCAGGATCAGAAAAGTTTGCAAAAAGCGATGGACACAGCCCAGTCTATCACAGGCAAAACCCTCCTCATCTCTGAGCAGAATTACAAGGACAGCTGCCATTAGAGAGCAGCATCCATAATCAAGGATCTCCACCATCTAGGCCATGCCCTCTTCTCGCTGCTACCATTGGGCAAGTGGTACAGGAACCTTATGTACAATGTACTGTGTATGTTAATCAAAATGGCTTCTTTGGTTTGCTAGAGTAGGAATGCTTTTATGTTTGATAAGTGTTTTCTCTCACAGTTGTTTAGCTTTGGACTTGCTGATATGGGGATTGTATTCATTTTTTAAACCAACGGGGAATGTTATTTTGTCTTGTGAGGCTGGGAGCTTGGGGGTTTTGCGGTCTTTTCAGGGGAGGCGGGAAGGAGACGCCGAGGAAGGTGGACGTGCACTGCACTGCTCGGTCGACCACCGGGGTGGTCCCAGGTGTGAGGACGTGGAGGTCGGAGGAAAGTGACAAGGGGTCGAATGGTTCGATGGTTGAGCTCCAACGATGTGCACTAAACTGATTGAACTTTGATAAGTTGGTACCTTTTACTTTATTTTCTTTTCCTTCATATATACTGTATTGCATAGTACTCTTTTAGTTTTAGTAAAATCTTTAAAGTGTATTCCATAACGGTATCTGGTGTGAGTTTGATATTGTGTGTGCGCGCGCGGCATAAACTTGATTCTCACAGCACCCGCGTGTACGGGAGGTGGGGTTGGTGAGTGGCTGGATCTCCTTTTCCCCTAGACATATACCAGCCTGTTGGGTAAGTGTTACATTTGTGGGGGCTCGTCTGGGATGATCGATGTAAAGAGGCATTCCGATCTTTGAAAAGGGCACTGACCCCAGGCCCCGGTGTTGGCTTTTGCCGATGCCCAGAAGCCATATGTGCTGCACACGGATGCCAGCCGAGAGGGTCTAGGGGCTGTTCTGTACCAGGAGCATGGCAAAGCATTGAGACCGGCAGCCTTTGTCAGCCAAAGCTTGTCGCCATCTGAGAGAAACTATCCCACTCACAAGTTGGAGTTCCTGGCGCTGAAGTGGGCGGTGGTGGACAAGTTGAGCAATTACCTGTACGGAGCCAAGTTTGAGGTGAGAACGGATAACAATCTTCTCACTTATATTTTGACTTTGGCTAAGCTGGATGCCACAGGACATCGGTGGCTGGCGGCCTTGTCGGTATATGATTTCAGCCTGAGGTACCACCCAGGAAGCAAGAATGTCGATGCAGATGCTTTGTCACGTCGGGAGCTGGGGGAACAGGAGAAGGACGAGGAGTGGGAGAGTGTCCCTGCCCCTGGAGTGAAGGCGATGTGTCAGTTTGCTATCATCGTGAAGGCCGAGGGAAGAGGAAGGCTGGAGCTAGCCGTGGACCATTTGGGGGTTTTTGACGACGCCATACCCCTAGCTTACTGTGACCTGACCGCACTGCTGACTAAACAGTTGCCAGAACTGAGTCCGGGGGAAGTGGCAGCTGCTCAGCAAAATGACCCGGGTCTTGGCACTGTGTGGAGAGCGGTAGAGAAGGGGGATGTGGTGTTGGTTGAGAAGGCGAAACACCCGTTTGTGCCTCTGTTATTGAAGGAGTGGCCTCGGTTAAAGTTAAAGAACCAAGTCTTGTACCGGGTCACGGCACCTCAGGACCAACCCCGCCGTTGGCAACTGGTCCTGCCGGAGAAGTATCGGCAGACTGTACTCCAAGCCTTACATGATGATTCCAGACACTTGGGGGTGGAAAAGACTGGGGGGGATTACTCAAAGACTGGTTCTACTGGCCCCAGATGAGGGGGGAGGTCGAAGAATACTGTAGGGGATGCAGTCGTTGCATCCGGAGGAAGACCCTGCCAGCGTTGGCGGCTCCACTGTCGCACTTGCAGAGTGCGGGACCTCTGGACCTGGTGTGTATGGATTTTCTGTCGATTGAACCTGACACCAGCAACACCACGAATGTCTTAGTTATCACCGATCATTACACTCGCTATGCTCAGGCATTTCCCACTAAGGATCAGAGGGCGACGACAGTGGCGAAGGTGTTATGGGAGAAGTATTTTGTTCATTACGGCCTTCCCAGTCGAATCCATAGTGATCAGGGGCGGGACTTTGAGAGCCGGCTTATCCATGAATTACTGACTATGCTTGGGGTTGAGAAATCCAGGACTACGCCTTATCACCCACAGGGTGATCCTCAGCCAGAGAGGTTCAACAGGACCCTGTTGGATATGCTCGGGATGCTGGAGATTGGGCAGAAAAATAAGTGGAGTCGTCATATTAACTTTTATTAACTTTTGTGTGGATGCCGTTATCCCTGTTAGAACTGTTCGCTGCTATCCCAATAATAAGCCCTGGATCACTAGTCACATCAAAGGCCTCCTAAACCAGAAGAAGAGGGCCTTTAAAGATGGTGATCGGTTGGAGCTTAAAAGAGTTCAGAAGGAACTCAGAGTACAGATAAGGGGGGCAAAGGAGCAGTATAGGAGGAAGCTAGAACAAAAGCTGCAGAAAAAAAGCATGAAGGAGGTGTGGGATGGGATGAAGATCATCACCGGATGCGGTGCAAAGCGGGGGGCAAACATAAGTGGAGATGTGGAGAAAGCGAACAAGCTGAACAACTTCTTCAATAGGTTCGACAGCACAATCTCATCCTCACCGCAGAACTCCACACCAGGCTTACTTCCCTCACAGGAAAATAGCCACTCACAGGAGACCTTGCCCACGCCCAGGATTACGGCTGCACAGGTGGAAGGTCAACTGAGGAAGATCTGTACCAGCAAGGCGGCGGGACCGGATGGAGTTTCCCCACGATTACTGAGGGCCTGTGCGACTGAGCTGGGAGAACCACTACAGCGCATCTTCAACATGAGCCTGGAGCAGAGAAGAGTACCCAGACAGTGGAAAACATCCTGTATTGTCCCGGTACCGAAGAAACCACAACCAAAGGAGTTGAATGACTTCAGACCTGTTGCCTTGACGTCGCACGTGATGAAGACCATGGAGCAGCTGATAATACAGAATCTGAGGCCACAAACCAGGCACGCCCGGGATCCTCTTCAGTTTGCGTACAAGGAGAAGGTGGGAGTGGAGGATGCTATCACGTATTTGCTGCACAAATCCCTCTCTCACCTAGATGGGGTCAGTAGTGCTGTGAGGATTACATTCCTGGACTTCTCTAGTGCCTTTAACACCATCCAGCCCAAGATCTTAAGGCACAAACTAACGGAGATGGGAGTAGACTCTCACATGGTGGATTGGATAGTGGACTACTTGACAGATAGACCTCAGTATGTGCGGTTGGGAGACTGTAGGTCTGACACGGTGGTCAGCAGCACAGGAGCGCCGCAGGGGACCGTGCTCTCTCCGGTCCTGTTCACCCTGTACACATCGGACTTCCAATATAACTCGGAGACCTGCCACGTGCAGAAGTTCGCTGATGACACGGCCATAGTGGGGTGTGTCAGGAATGGACAGGAGGAGGAGTATAGGAAACTGATACAGGACTTTGTGATATGGTGCAACTCAAACTACCTGCGTCTCAATATCACCAAGACCAAGGAGATGGTGGTGGACTTTAGGAGATCTAGGCCTCATATGGAGCCAGTGATCATTAATGGAGAATGTGTGGAGCAGGTTAAGACCTACAAGTATCTGGGAGTACAGTTAGACGAGAAGCTAGACTGGACTGCCAACACAGATGCCTTGTGCAGGAAGGCACAGAGTCGACTGTACTTCCTTAGAAGGTTGGCGTCATTCAATGTCTGTAGTGAGATGCTGAAGATGTTCTATAGGTCAGTTGTGGAGAGCGCCCTCTTCTTCGTGGTGGCGTGTTGGGGAGGAAGCATTAAGAAGAGGGACGCCTCACGTCTTAATAAGCTGGTAAGGAAGGCGGGCTCTGTCGTGGGCAAAGTACTGGAGAGTTTAACATCGGTAGCTGAGCGAAGGGCGCTGAGTAGGCTACGGTCAATTATGGAAAACTCTGAACATCCTCTACATAGCACCATCCAGAGACAGAGAAGCAGTTTCAGCGACAGGTTACTATCGATGCAATGCTCCTCAGACAGGATGAAGAGGTCAATACTCCCCAATGCCATTAGGCTTTACAATTCAACCGCCAGGACTTAAGAACTTTTTTAAAGCTATTATTAATGCTTTTTGAGATGGTGATTTAGATGCATATCATATTTTTTTTTACTGAGTTAAGTATTGTATGTAATTAGTTTTGCTACAACAAGTGTATGGGACATTGGAAAAAAAGTTGAATTTCCTCATGGGGATGAATAAAGTATCTATCTATCTATATTGGACAATTGGTTCAATGTTACAATTGTACTCGCAATGATGCTACAGGATACTCGCCCTATTATCTGATGTTCGAGCGGGAAGCGAAGTTGCCCATTGACTTGTGTTTTGGGGCTGAAGTGGGTGAATTACCCGGGAAGCCCTATCTAAAGTATGTGTCCGATATGAAGAGGGAATTACAGCGGGCGTACGAGTTGGCTGAGGCAGTGGCTACCAAACAAAATCAGAGGAATAAGATGAGATATGATCAAAAGGTGAAGTTTGCCCAATTATTGCCGGGCGACCGGGTCCTTTTACGGAATTTGGGACTTCCTGGTAAGCACAAGTTGGCAGATCGATGGGCGGCCAGCCCCTATGTAATAGAGAGCCAGATGCCTAATCTACCAGTTTACCGGGTGAAACCAGAGGATGGGAGTGGGCCTATCAAAGTACTCCATTAGAATCACCTGTTGCCCCTGGGTCAAACGGTGCGGGTGGACAAGGAGCCAGAGAGGGAGGCTGTGCCTAGTACAAGGACTCTGCGAGGGTGCGGAGCGAGGGAAGAGCCTGCTGCTGAAGAGCGGGGATGGGTCCTTAACCCGGGAATGGATACCGATTCGGAAGATGACGACTCTGATGAGTGGCCCCTGCTCCCATTCGCTGGCGTTTCAGTACCAGAAGAGGAGGATCCTGGTCCTTCCCCTACTGAGTTGGGCGAGAGGAGGGAAGGTGTTGATGGCCAGATGGAGAGGCAGCCAGCGTTGGGGGGGGGGGGGAAGAGGGTGAAACCCGAACATGAGCCAGAGGGTTCTCAGGTGAGGGGGGAACCCCATGAGGGAGGGAGTGAGGATCTGACAGGTAAACCTGGGGTGTCCGAGGCAGAGGGCTCACAGGTGAAGAGGGAACCCAGTGAGGTGGAAGGGTCGGCAGAAGGGGTACGGAGATCTCAGAGGAGTAGACACCCCCCGGAGCGGTTGACATATGTGGTGCCAGGAGAACCGAGTGTGATTTCTACTGCTCTGGTTAGTTATGTCGCTGCTTTCTGCACCTGGGTTGGGTTTTGTGTGTTGCAAGAAGCCTTGGGGAACTCTGGTAATGTCACGAGGGCATGACATTTGCTGGTGGGGGGAGAATGTACAATGTACTGTGTATGTTAATCAAAATGGCTTCTTTGGTTTGCTAGAGTAGGAATGCTTTTATGTTTGATAAGTGTTTTCTCTCACAGTTGTTTAGCTGTGGACTTGCTGATATGGGGATTGTATTCATTTTTTTTAAACCAACGGGGAATGTTATTTTGTCTTGTGAGGCTGGGAGGGAAAAAAAGGATCAGTCATGATTGAATGGCGGAGCAGACTTAATGGGCCAAATGGTCTAATTCTGCTATGTCTTATGGTCTAATGCAAAGAGTCTGTACATTCTCCGTGACCACATGGATTTCTCTGGGTGCTCCGGTTTCCTCCCACAGTCTAAAGACTTACCGGTTGGTAGGTTAACTGGTAATTGTAAATTGTCCCATGATTATGCTAGAGTTAAATGGGGGAATTGCTGGATGGTGACATCTAATTGGTGCAGGAGACTGTTGTGAACAGTTTCAAACTAGCGTCAGATACGTGCAATCATGGGCCATTACACTACACCATGCTCAGAGGGAACAGTTTTAAATGGTATCGATTGCACGTGTTTGTGTTCAAAATGCAGTGATTTTTGTCACTGACAGTTGGCGAGAAATAAGCAGCAAGATAATTCATAACTGATTTGTTCACTGCGGTTTCAAGCATTCAGACTGGAGATGCCAGAAATGGCCGCGAGTGAAAATGCAATGATTTCATTACTTCAACAAGTTAGAAACTATAAAGAATTTGAAGGTATCAACAATAATCTTGAAAGTTACACTGAAAATGAAGATTTGGAGGATGCAATCGTCGACACCATTGTATGCAGTTCATTATCTGCGCTGATTTTGCTCATTTACAGTTAAAAGAATGTGACATGGATGAATTCCTCCATTGATAATTATTAGGAAGTAATAAACTTTTATAGTACTACAATAGTATTGGTAGTGTTCTAATTAATTCTGTATTTTATTTAAATACATATCTTGTTATTCAGTTTGTCTTTTTTTAAATAGCTCTAACTAAATCCATGAAACTTCGGCTAATTGGGGCAGTGCTTAATTGCACCAAAACGTACTGGTCCCAATGTGTCCCAAACTTCCTTAGAAGGTTGGCGTCATTCAATGTCTGTAGTGAGATGCTGAAGATGTTCTATAGGTCAGTTGTGGAGAGCGCCCTCTTCTTTGTGGTGGCGTGTTGGGGAGGAAGCATTAAGAAGAGGGACGCCTCACGTCTTAATAAGCTGGTAAGGAAGGCGGGCTCTGTCGTGGGCAAAGTACTGGAGAGTTTAACATCGGTAGCTGAGCGAAGGGCGCTGAGTAGGCTACGGTCAATTATGGATAACTCTGAACATCCTCTACATAGCACCATCCAGAGACAGAGAAGCAGTTTCAGCGACAGGTTACTATCGATGCAATGCTCCTCAGACAGGATGAAGAGGTCAATACTCCCCAATGCCATTAGGCTTTACAATTCAACCGCCTTAAGAATTCAACAGGACTTAAGAACTTTTTAAAAGCTATTATTAATGCTTTTTGAGATAGTGATTTAGATGCATATCATACTTTTTACTGAGTTAAGTATTGTATGTAATTAGTTTTGCTACAAGTGTATGGGACATTGGAAAAAAGTTGAATTTCCCCATGGGGATGAATAAAGTATCTATCTATCTATAACCAGAGTTCACGTTTATCTTTTCTCAAGGAGAACAGAATGCACACAGTACTCCAGGCGTAGCCTCACCAGGACCCTGTATAATAGCAACATAACTTCCCTGCTCTTAAACTCAATCCTTCTAACAATGAAGGCCAACATTTCAGTTGCTTTTGATAACCTACTGCACATGCAAACTGATTTTTGCAATTCATGTGTAGACACTCTCAAATCCCCATGTACAACAATGGTGCAATTTACATAATGATCTGAGCTATTTTTCCTTCCAAAGTGGATGACCTTAAAGCCAGCAATATTGTACTTCATCTGCCAGAGCCTTGCCCACTTAACTATATCTCTACCATCTCTCTGCAGAATTTGGCCTTCCATTTAGTCAACAGCAAACTTAGATACGTTACCATCAGCCCCCACCCCCTTTAGAAATCCTGTCAGATGTTGTCTAATCTCAGTGCTATTTTCTCACTGACTTGTTATTACCTTCCACATTAAACCTATAACTGGGGTCAGGCTCTAACAATCCACGGTTTCACATTCGTTTTAAAATTGTCTTCACCCCTCCCCCTCCCCAAGCACTTCAGCACCCAACTAGGGTCCCACACTGTCCCCAATCGATTCAGCACCCAATTAGGGTCACCCCACCTCCCAAAAATCAGCACCCATCTAGGGTCACGCCAATACCGACCGCTTCAGCACCCAACTAGGGTCCCACACTGTCCCCAATCGATTCAGCACCCAACTAGGGTCACCCCACCTCCCAAAAATCAGCACCCATCTAGGGTCACGCCAATACCGACCGCTTCAGCTCCCACCCAGGGTCACCCCGTCCCCACCAGCAGTCCTCACCACCCATTCCCCCTAGGTAACCCATCCCCACCCTGACTGGGTCCTCAGCATTACAACCACAGGGGGTGAGAGGGACACAACACCCTAAGCACCCCACCTCTCCCCACACAACTCCCAGCTCCTTTTCGGGATCAGCATTCCCTACTTCCCCTCCCCTGAGGGACGCTCACTTTCACCATCCCCCCCCCCCCCCCCCACCACACCACCCCCAGTTGCCATGGCGCTGTTCGGGCCCAGGTGCCCGTCCCAGGCCCCTGACGCTCACTTTCACCATCCCCCCCCCCCCCCCCCACCACACCACCCCCAGTTGCCATGGCGCTGTTCGGGCCCAGGTGCCCGTCCCAGGCCCCTGAGGAGAGCCGTCTCTCAGAGGGCTAACTTATCACCTCCCTCCACACTTCCCCACCGTTCTGCCAACCTTCGGCAGCCCTCACCTCCCCGCGGCATCTCTACGAAGAACCAACGGCAGGTCTCAGCACAAGTCCCCGCTTCACAATCGACCGCCGCCGCCACCGAGTGATGACACTTCCGCTGAGAAAGCTGACCGACAGTTCAGCCGGCCTATCACCGCGCAGATGACGTCATCCACGGGGGAGCAGCCAATCAGTGAGGAGGGACCCCAGCCGAACCAATCGGCCTTTAGAAATCTGGTGCACGTGAGACGGTGGCTTTTCATCCAAAAAGGCTGGGGTCATGACTTGAGAAGATCCAGCTTCAAAATTCGTCTTATTTGGGCGTGTAGAATGGAGGTTAGGAGAAATATTAGAGCTGGTTGTCAGGGAAGTTTGAAACATGGAAGGGAATAATTTAAATATTTCTTCCCTTTTTCTCAATGTTCATCCAATGCCAAGAGATGTTGTAACAGGGTAGTTGAGTATTGGAAATTATACCTTAGTGTGGGTAATTGGCATGGAGGTCAAATGGGAGTTGATGGTGCGAGAGAGATTACAGTGAAAGTAAAAATTAAAATGCAGGTGCTAGATATCTAAAATATAAATAGATATCACTGGGAAGAGAAACAGAGTTAATGCTTCAAGGTCAAATCAAAGTGGATGAGGGGAGTGGGTCGGACAGGATTGTTATACAGGCAAGTTGAGCCCCTTTCAAACCTACAAGTCTGGTTCACTGGTTTATTGGTGAGACTGGCGGTGGGGGAGCTGTGTGACTTTGGTTGTGGTAAGGACTAGGTCTCCTTCCTCTTGCAACTGTCTGGGAGGGGTGGTACCAGAGGTGGCGTGGCCCCTCCCATCGGTACTGACCTCCAGTTTCGCGCAAGACAAGCTGGATGATGTGCATGTGTGCATTCGTCTGCAGACTGCTGAGGGCTTGATCTTGCCAATAACGCTTAAGCATCATCAATGTACAGGTCATTTCACTTGGAGACTTGGGCTATATATCCATTTGCCGTATGACTGTATGTTTACCCCCTTATTGTGTTGGCGCGTGGCCAAGTGGTTAAGGCATTGGTCTAGTGATCTGAAGGTCACTAGTTCAAGCCTCAGCTAAGGCAGCGTGTTGTGTCCTTGAGCAAGGCACTTAACCACACATTGCTCTGCGACGACACCGGTGCCAAACTGTATCGGCCCTTCCCTTGGACAATGTCGGTGGTGTGGAGAGGGGAAGGCTTGCAGCATGGGCAACTGCCGGTCTCCCATACAACCCTGCCCAGGCCTGCACCCCGGAAACTTTCCAAGGTGCAAATCCATGGTCTCTCATGACTAACGGATGCCTATAATTCAAAGATTCAAAGTGCATTTATTATCAAAGTATGCAGTATACAACCCTTCCCACAGACCACTAAAAAGCAAAAAAAAATCATTCAAAGAAAAAATTCAAACTCCCAATGGGCAAAGAACAGATTACACAAATGGTACAAAAAATGATCAAAAAACACAGATATGAAACTTCAAACCACGTCATCGAAGCAGTCCAGGAATATTCAGTTCAGTTCAATCTGGCACCCTGACTGCAGGCTGCAGTCAAAATAGCAACAAGACACAGGAGTGACCAGATACATATCACTACGTGAACTACAGAGTCCGACCCACAAACCACATCGATTAAACCCTGCCCCAGACCCAGAGCTCTGGCAGCAGCAAGTGATATGGAGACTGAGCAAAGACAGGCACCTTCCACCTAGAGAGTGAAAGAAAGACTGGTCTTTCACAGGCTTATAAAATGGCGGATGGAAACGTGGACAATGTAACAGGTTGAGCTGGAAAGATAAAGGGCTGGAGCGGAAGGAGACTGACAGGAGAGGAAAAAAAGTTGGGCACCCAGTGGGAAGTGATAGGCATTTGAGAAGAGTGGCCAGAGTGGTGAATAAAAGAAGAGGGGAGGGCGAGGGAATTGTTTCACTGGGAGGAGAAATCGATATTCGTGCCATCAGATTGGAGGCTACCCAGCTGGAATATATGGTGTTGCTATATATTCTGTGTTTTGCACCTTGGCTCCAAAGGAACACTGTTTTGCTTGGCTACATTGATGGGTACTTATGTATGGTGGACTGATCATAAAACGTAAACTTGAACTTAAGTTGTGAATCTGCTGGGATCGTCTCCCGATATGGCCTCCTCTGCATTGGTGAGACCTGTTGTAAATTGGGGGACTGCTTCATCGAGCACCTCTGCTCCATCCGCCACAGGCAGAACTCCCCGTGGCCAAACATTTTAACTCCAATTCCCATTCCCTTTCCGACATGTTGGTCCATGGCCTCCTGTGCCAAGATGAGGCCCCCCCTCAGAATGGAGGGGCAACACCTTATATTCCATCGGGGTAGCCTCCAACCTGATGGTGTAGATAACGATTTCCCCTTTTGGCAAAAAAGAAATTCCCTCTTCTTTTATTCCCCACTCTGGCCACTCTTAACTGCCTATCACCTCCCACTGGGTCCCCTCCTCCTTCCCTTTCTCTGAAGGTCCAGTCTCCATTTCTATCAGATTCCTTCATCTCCAGCCCTTGAACTTCCACACCCATCTGGCTTCACCCATCACTTTCTAGCTATTCTCCTTCCCCCCCCCCCCCAGTTTTTTATTCTGGCATCTTACCCCCTTTTTTCCAGTCCTGAAGAAGGGTCTCGGTCCAAAACATTGACTGTTTGTTCATTTCCACGGCTGCTGCCTGAGCTACTGGGTTCCTCCAGCGTGTCGTGTGTGTTGAACATGCCAGACAGGGTAGTGTAGCCGTACAACCCTACCTGTAAGGTCAGGATTCAATTCCCACTTCAGTCTGTGAGGATTTTGTGCATTCTCCCCGTGATGGTGTGGGTTTCCTCTCGGTGCTTAACTTCCTTCCAGATTCCAAAGATGTGCGGGTAGGTTTAGTGAGTTGTGGGCAGGCTACGGTGGCGTTGGAAGTGCAGTTACACTTGCTCAACTGCACAATCCTCGCTGATCGGAACCACACATTTCACTTTATGTCTTGATATATATACAACATACGTATACAAAGCCCAGCGGAACCGTTTCTACGGACAGAATGAGGGGCAAAGGTGGGTTACTGGCATCTTAAAACCAGTCATTTCAGGCAGATGGGCTCATCAAGCATGGTTGGCAGCTCATCTAGGAGAAGGAAAGCTCTGATTTCAAAGCTCTGCTGTTTGTGGCCGTACCCACTCACGGGGAAGGCTTCGGGAGTGAAACCCTGAGGGAAAAATCTGAAGCTGAAGTCCCAAAGCCAGTCACGCATTGACAATAGACAATAGGTGCAGGAGTAGGCCCTTCGGCCCTTCTAGCCAGCACCGCCATTCACTGTGATCATGGCTGATCATACACAATCAGTACCCCGTTCCTGCCCTCTCCCCATATCCCTTGACCCCGCTATCTATAAGAGCTCTATCTAACTCTCTCTTGAATGCATCCAGGGACTTGGCCTCCACTGCCTTCTGGGGCAGAGCATTCCACATATCCACCACTCTCTGGGTGAAAAAGTTTTTCCGCATCTCTGTTCTAAATGGCCTACCCCTTATTCTTAAACTGTGGCCTCCAGTTCTGGACTCACCCATCAGCGGGAACATGCTTCCTACCTCCAGTGTGTCCAATCCCTTAATAATCTTATATGTTTCAATCAGATCCCCTCTCATCCTTCTAAATTCCAGTGTATACAAGCCCAGTCGCTCCAATCTTTCAACATATGACAGTCCCGCCATTCCGGGAATTAACCTTGTGAACCTACGCTGCACTCCCTCAATAGCAAGAATGTCCTTCCTCAAATTTGGAGACCAAAACTGCACACAATACTCCAGGTGGGGTCTCACCAGGGCCCTGTACAGCTGCAGAAGGACCTCTTTACTCCTATACTCAATTCCTCTTGTTATAAAGGCCAGCATGCCATTAGCTTTCTTCACTGCCTGCTGTACCTGCATGCTTGCTTTCATTGACTGATGTACAAGAACACCTAGATCTCGTTGTACTTCTCCTTTTCCTAACTTGACTCCATTTAGATAGTAATCTGCCTTCCTGTTCTTGCCACCAAAGTGGATAACCTCACATTTATCCACATTAAACTGCATCTGCCATACATTTGCCCACTCACCCAACCTGTCCAAGTCACCCTGCATTCTCATAACATCCTCCTGACATTTCACACTGCCACCCAGCTTTGTGTCATCATTGAGTTCAATGTTGCCCGGCCACTCCTGTGACCCTGCTGGTGCCAAACTGTATTGGTCTCTGCCGTTCTTTTGGGTTCATCAGTTGTGTGGAGAGGGAGAACAGCTTGCTCTCCATGTCGTACAGCCCTGGCTTGCATATCACATAGAAAGCTGGGACGCAAGGTCCATGGTCAACCCCGACCAGCGAAGGGCCTCCATCTCTCCCTCTCAATGAAATGGTTGCTTGGTTGTCAGTGTGGACTCTATGACCCTATTAGATCTCTCGTGACTTTGTTGAATTGTGTGGTCGGTAGCCATTCCTATTTTTTTTGGCCTTTTGATAACTCTTATTTGCTGGTGAGGGCACAGCACAAAATCCTTTGGATTCAGTGACCGGTACTGAACGAGACCAGGGCAGATTATTGCCCCTCCATCGTCACTCCTTGAAAACGCATGTTCAGCATTTTAGGAAGGGGCTTCTCCCCCCCCGCCACCATATTTCTGAATGGCCTATGAACTCATGAACCTGCTCAGAGTGTCAGAGTTCAGAGGTCAATTCCAACACCATCTGTAAGGAGTCCATACATCCTCCCTGTGGAACATGGGGGTTTTCTCTGGGAGCTCTGGTTTCCTCCCATGGTTCAGAGATGTACTGGTTAGTAGGTTAATCGGTCATTGTAAATCATGCCATGATGAGGCCACAGTTAAATCGGGGTTGCTAGGCGGTATGGCTCAAAGGGCCCGAAGGACCCATTCGGTGTTGTATCTATCTCAATGAAAACACAAATAAATAAATAAACAATACTTCACTATATGAGGCCACTCTCAGGGTTGGAGGAGCAACACTATATTCTGTCCTCCAACCTATTGGCATGAATATCGATTTCTCCTTCTGGTAAACAAATTCCTCCCCCTTCCTCTATTCCCCACTCTGACATTTTACTTCTCACCCATCTATCACTTCCCCCGGGTCCCCTCCTCCTTCCCTTTCTCCCATGGTCCACCCTCCTCTCCTATCAGATTCCTTCTTCTCCAGCCCTTGACCTTTCCCACCCAACTGGCTTCAGACATCATCTTCCAGCTAGCATCCTCCCCCGTCCTTTTTATTCTGGCATCTTCCCCTTTCCTTCTCAGTCCCGATGAAGGTTCTCAGCCCGAACACAATACTGTTTATTCATTTCCATAGATACTGCCCAACTCACTGAGGCCCTCCAGCATTTTGTGAATGTTGTTCTGGATTTCCAACATCTGCAGAAATTCTCATGTTTACGATTTCATCACTATTTTGCTCTCTTTGTACTACTTATTTTTATTTTTTTTATTGTTACTTATGCTAGGGTGTATTCTGATTTCAACAGCAACCAGTCTTAAGATCTGAATGTGGATTGTAGACTGAATTTAAAACGCAGCTCCAAACAATGGTGTTCTTGGACCTGCAGGGCTGTCTACAAGAAGGGTCAGAGCCATCGCTATTTCCTGAGGAGACTTAAGTCCTTTAACATCTGCCGGACAATGCTGAGGATGTTCTACGAGTCTGTGGTGGTCAGTGCTATCATGTTTACTGTTGTGCGCTGGGGCAGCAGGCTGAGGGTAGCAGACACCAACAGAATCAACAAACTCATTCGTAAGGCCAGTGATGTTGTGGGGGTGGAACTGGACTCTCTGACGGTGGTGTCTGAAAAGAGGATGCTGTCCAAGTTGCATGCCATCTTGGACAATAACTCCCATCCACTCCATAATGTACTGGTTAGGCACATTCAGCCAGAGACTCATTCCACCGAGATGTAACACTGAGCGTCATAGGAAGCCATTCCTGCCTGTGGCCATCAAACTTTACAACTCCTCCCTCGGAGTGTCAGACACCCTGAGCCAATAGGCTGGTCCTGGACTTATTTCCACTTCCAGTTAAATTGGGGTTGCTAAGCAGTATGGTTCAAAGGGTCTGAAGGACCCATTTGGTGTTGTATCTATCTCAATGAAAACATAAATAAATAAACAATACCTCACTATTTTAATTCTGATTCATGATTAACTTATTATTATTTAATTATTTATGGTTTTATATTGCTATATTTCTTCACTATTCTTGGTTGGTGCAGCTGTAACGAAACCCAATTTCCCTCGGGATCAATAAAGTGTGTGTGTGTCTGTCTGTCTGCAGACTGGGGCCGATTGCAAACCAGGATTCATCTCATTGACATGCATATGTGTGGTGAATTACATATACCTGTCTGGACACGCCCCCCCCCCCTGCTGACTGCTCCTGTGGCTCCTCCCACAGACCCCGGTATAAAGGCGATTGGAGCCTGAGCCCTGGTCTCAGTCTCCAGGATGTAGCATGGTGGTCAATTGCTGCTTGTTCTTTCTTCCAGCCAATAAAAGCCTTTATCTCGCCTCACGTCTCGGAGAGTTATTGATGGTGCATCAATATGCATGAGTATAACTCAGAGACAGTGGTGATTTACAGTCAATCTAGGATGTGTGGGGTGCTGGTTGAAGATTGAGGTGTTTGAAAATTATATGAAAGTAAGCTCAAAGTAAGCATTGCCAACCCAAAGTATTGAAGGAAGCAATGTCATTGTAACTATTGAAACAGTATAGAGTTACCATTGATATTAAAGATATAAAAATGTGATGAACTTTGAGTTTATGAGCCTCTTCTTCCACCAGTGTCTCCGGTGTGATGCCCGCTTACTTTGCTGAATGAAGACTTTAATATTCACCAACTTCAGAGTCTCCCGGTTCATAGTCACAACAATTTGTGATATATTTTATATATTGATCTGTGCTGCTGCAAAACGACCAGTGTTATGACATTCTTTAGTGACAATAAATCTGATTCCCAATTTGACTGATCAAATTTGGCCACTCTCCCCTCGTCACTTTTATACCACTGCTCGTACGAAGTCAACAATTTAAAATCCAGATCAACACACACAAAATGCTGGAGGATCTCAGCGGGTCAGGCAGCATCTATGGAAAGGAATAAATAGTCGACGTTTCAGGTCAGGACCCTTCTTTAGGACTGAGAACAAAGGGGCAAAACGCCAGAAGGAAAAGGTGGGGGTGGGGGTGGGGAAGGAAGTTAGCTGGAAGGTGATGAGTGAAGCCAGGTGGGTGGGAAAGGTCAAGGGCTGGAGAGGAAGGAATCTGATAGTGGACCACGGGAGAAAGGGAGGAGGAGGGAACACGGGAGGAAGTTATAGGCAGGTGAGAAGAGGTAAAAGGTCAGAGTGGGGGAATAGAGGAAGGTGGGGTTGGGGAGGAACTTGTTCGTCCGAAGGAGAAATCAATATTTAAAATACTTGTTGGGGATTTGGATGGATATTAAGCAGAATTATTTTCATCCAGAAAGGTGCAAAGAGGCCTGAACTTTCCGCCTGAGAGTGTGGCAGAGGCAAGGGACACAGGACTGTAATGGTTGGCCTAATGCTATTACAGAGCCAGTGACCCCAGTTCAATTCCCACCACTGGCTGTTAGTAGTTAGTACGTTCTCCCATCGGACTGCACGGGTTTTCTCCAGGTGGTCTGGGTTCAATTCCTGCCACTGACTGTGAGGAGTTTGCACGTTCTCCCAGTAACGGCAGGGTTTCCTCTGGGTGCTCCAGTTTCATCCCACATCCCAGAGACATGCAGGCCAATAGGGCAATTTGTCAAATGTGGCATCATTCTGTTCCTATGCATTATGGTCTTATGGTCTAATTGGGCCTAATAGGTTGTTACCATGCAGTAGGTCTAACATTAAAAAGATCTTGTACAACTATAACCAACAGGGTTATAGACCAAAAGCTGAGACGAGGGATTAGGCCCGATTGTTCTTCCATGGCTAGCATGAACTCAAGGGACTGAACAAGCTGCAAAAATGTTCTTTTCTCAGATAAATGAATAGCAAGTCAGAAAACTCTATTTTCTTTTATTACTGTGGCATCAGACATATTTAAATTACACAAGGCACTTTTCACGTAGTATTTACAGTGAGATATTTTTGTACAAAAATAAAGGGGCCTGGGCCACTGGGGACAGAAGATGGCACTTCTGATCAGAGGGCTGAAGCAGGTGGAGGAAGAGGCGTCCCACCCCTCACTGGAAGCCCACTCACTGCGCCGCAGTCGCGGGCAGAGACCAGGCTGAATGCTCCACTGCGCTCACCGCAAGGTGCCAGCTCTGGCGCATGGGGTCGTACTCTTTGTCCTGAGGCGGGTGGCTGCGAGGTCGAGCTTCCCCCCACTTCAGAAACGCCGGCGCCGACGGGAGAACGGGACGGGCAGCACAGTAGCGTAGCGGCTAGCGCCACGCTGTACAATGCCAGCGCTAAGACCAGTGTTCAATTCCTGCTGCTGCCTGTAAGGAGTCTGGAATGTTCTCCCCGTGATGACGTGCATTCCCTCCCACATTCCAAACACGCAGAGGCTAGGGTCAGTAAGTTGTGGGGTTGCTACTTTGGTGCACTTGCGAGCTGCCCCCAGCACATCCTCGAACTGTGATGGCTGTTGACGCAAACGGCGCATTTCCATGTACGTGTGACAAATAAGGCTAATCTTTCGTGGAGTGACTACACGCTAATGGGAAATGCTCTGGAACGTCTTGCGTCTGAGGACAGCACCATTTTACCCCCTGGCTGAGACTGGGCAGAGGCCGCACTCAGTCCTCGGATCTCTGTCCCCGATTTGCATCCCCATGCCAGGGGGCAGAACATTTCCGGGGATGGGAGTTGGTCTTGAACTGGAACGCTCTTCTCCTGCCTGGTGACAGACTGCTCGCACTTGTCATGGTCATTGCTGGGTCCGTCAAGTCTCCTCCACCCTCACTCCAGACCTTCAGCCTTCCCCGTTGACAAAAGGAAAACCAGGATCTGCCCAAAGCAATTGGACACTTCTCCGGCGTGAGCTAGCCAATAGGACAGGCAGGTCTCAAATCCTCACTTTCTCATTGGATGCTGGAATGGTAGGGGAGCCAATAAAATAATTTGGATTACAGGTGCTCCAGTGCTGTCCAATCATAGGTTCTGTTTTTGGAACTGGGTGGGTGGGGGGAGTACAGGAAGGATGATGATGATCATGACTGCTCTTCTGTGGTGGCTTCTGGTAACTGCTCCTGGGAACCTGCAAGGAAACAGACGGTACAGGCTGAGTTCCCCTTATCCAAAATGCTTAGGGCCGGAAGAGCTTTGGGTTTTAGGCAAAATAATAGATCGGCATGGACTGAATTACCTGTTTCTGTGCTGTGTGACTAAGATCCTATCAGATCACTTCTTCTTCAGCCCTTTATCTCTTCCACCTATCCCTTCCCAGCTTCTTACTTCATCCCCCTCTCCTACCCACCCACCCGGTCTCTCCTATCACTTGCCAGTTTCTAATCCCTGTCCTCCCCTCCTCCCCTCTCATTCTGGCTTCCTTTTTAGTCCTGATGAAGGGTCTCTTTACAGCGAGCAGCACGGTAGTGTAGTGATTAGCACAACTCTTTACAGTACTATCGACCCGGGTTCAATTCCCGCCGCTGCCTATGCGGTGTTTGTATGTTCTCCCCATGACCGTGTGGGTCTCCTCCGGGTGCTCGGGTTTCCTCCCACAGTCCAAAGACGTACTGGTTGGTGCTCAATTGGTCATTGCAAATTCTCCCATGAATGGGCTAGGGTTAAATCGAGGGTTGCTGGGTGGCGTGGCTCGAAGGGCCGATTCCACACTGTATCCCAATAAATAAAGAAGAAAGACATCGACTCTCTATTCTTTTCCATAGCTGCTGAATTCCTCCAGCATTTAGTGCGTGTAGCTCGTGGTTGAGTTGTCCCTCTGTATCAAGTTATTATGATGTGCAGTGATCTGCTGCCTACTAACCCAATGCGACTGTGCAAGTTGCAGCAAGGCGAGGGTTGAAGGCAACGTCCAGGCAAGGATACCCCGGGGCAGTTGTGGTCCAGTGAGACCGTCAGAGACACCTTCGCTTAGGACAGACGAGATAGACTGGGGTGTCTGCGACAATCCAGATGAGTAAGGCCTCTGTCTTGTCACAGAAAGAGCTTTCTGGAACATAGCGCCCCTTTACACAGGGGATGCCTGAGACAGGTGGGATAAGGATGTGAAACCCTCTTTGCGGGCAGACAGACACAGATTGTGTCGGTCACTTTAATATCTATGTTTCTAAACTGTGGAATTCAAAACCTAAAGCTATAAGGGACGCAGCCTAAGTTCGTGCTTATAAATGGCAGGTCAAAACCTATTTATTTAACCTCGCCTTTAACTAACATCTTTTTGTCTTCTATTGCCATGTTTATTTTATTTTCATGTTTGTTCTTTTATCCTATTGTAAAGCACTTTGAATTACATCATCTTTCTTTAAAGCTCTTTAAATAAAGTTATTATGATTATTAAATCTCCTGAGGGATTGGCCATACTCCTGAGGGAGCCTGTGCTCATTTTGAGTTGTGGATTTTCCCCATTCCCACCACTCACAGCTCCCCCCATCCATCCCCTCCTTCCATCCTCACACCCTCCCCACCACCAATCCCCCCTTTCCTCATCTCTCACAACCCCCAACACCCATCCCCTATCCCCAGTCCTCATAACCCTCCAACACACAACCCCTTATTCCCACCCCTCACAACCCAACATCCATCCCCCTAACCCAGCCCTCATTACCTCCCCCAACACCCCTCCCATTATCCCCAACCCTCACAACAACCCCAACACGTTATCCCCACACTCACAAACCCCCCAACACCCATCCCCTATCCCGACCCCTCAGAACCCCCAACACCTATTCCCACCCCTCACAACCACCCAACACCTATCCCCCTATCCCTGGCCCTCACAAACCCCCAGCACATTATCCTCACCACTCACAAACCCCCAACAGCCATCCCACACCTCACACCCTCCCCACCAATCCCCCCTTTCCCCAGCCCTCACAACCCCCCAACACCCATCCCCCTATCCCTGGCCCTCACAAACCCCCAGCACGTTATCCCACTCCTCACATCCTCCCCACCAATCCCCCCTATACCCAGCCTCCACAACCCCCCCAACACCCGGCCCACTCCTCACATCCTCCCCACCAATCCCCCCTATACCCAGCCTCCACAACCCCCCAACACCCATCCCACTCCTCACACCCTCCCCACCAATCCCCCCTATACCCAGCCCTCACAACCCCCCAACACCCATCCCCCTATCCCTGGCCCTCACAAACCCCCAGCACGTTATCCCACTCCTCACATCCTCCCCACCAATCCCCCCTATACCCAGCCCCCACAACCCCCCCAACACCCATCCCACTCCTCACATCCTCCCCACCAATCCCCCCTATACCCAGCCCCCACAACCCCCCAACACCCATCCCACTCCTCACATCCCACCAATCCCCCCTATACCCAGCCCCCACAACCCCCCCAACACCCATCCCACTCCTCACACCCTCCCCACCAATCCCCCCTATACCCAGCCCTCACAACCCCCCAACACCCATCCCCCTATCCCTGGCCCTCACAAACCCCCAGCACGTTATCCCACTCCTCACATCCTCCCCACCAATCCCCCCTATACCCAGCCCCCACAACCCCCCAACACCCATCCCACTCCTCACACCCTCCCCACCAATCCCCCCTATACCCAGCCCTCACAACCCCCCAACACCCATTCGCCTATCCCTGGCTCTCACAAACCCCCAGCACGTTATCCCCACCACTCACAAACCCCCAACACCCATCCCACTCCTCACACCCTCCCCACCAATCCCCCCTATACCCAGCCCTCACAACCCCCCAACACCCGTCCCACACCTCACACCTTCCAGTTAGAAAAATCAGTCCTCTCTCTCCACCTTAAGTCATTATAAGCATCTTGACTTGAGCACCGTTACTTAAAGGATATGTCACCTAATTGTTTCTCCAAATTGCCGCAAGTTCAAAAATAACAGCTACCACACATAGAGGGTGCCTTGTTTTTGGCCACTCCGTTAAGAAATGGTTCCAAATAGATTTGCAAGGGCACTGTCAGAATTGTGAAACTTTACCGTTGGAAATGTGAAAGAGACGAGGCTCTTTTCTCTAGAATGGAGAAGACTGATGGGGCTTTAGAATCAGTAAAGGGATCTGAAGCATCTTCTCTGCTGGAAGGATGGACCAGAACAAGGGACCAGGGAGGTGGAAGGATGTGGAACTTGCTCTCGTGCAGTGGCTGAAGTGACCGGTGATGGGATTAAGGCAGGGCTTCTCAACCTGGGATCCACAGACCCCTCAGTTAATGGTAGCGGGTCCATTGTATAAAAGAGGTTGGGAACCCCTGGTTTAAGGTGAAGCACAAGAGGGAGAAGGGAGAAGGGTTAAGGATAGTAGCTGAAATGAAGAGGAGTGGGAGGAGGCACTAGCAAAGTTCAAAGTTTATTTATTATCGTAGTATTTATATGTCACCACATACAGCCCGAAGATTAATTTTCCTGCAGGCATTCATAGTAAAACAAACAAATGGAACATAGAAGAGGACAGCACCAATCTTGGCATCATCCACAAATTTACTAACCCACCCATCTGCATTTTCATCCAGACCATTTATATACATTATAAACAGCAGAGGTCCCAGCACAGATCCCTGCCGAACACAACTATGTAATAGAACCAATGAAAGACTACACACAAACCCAGAGTGTTCCCCAGGTTTTCTGTGTTTCGGATATGGACTTGGACTACAGACGTTTTTATGAGCGTTATCGTTTTTTTTATATTCTGCATTTTTGCCTGTCCTTTCTTGTTTCTCTGTGCATGGGGGAGGGGGATTTGGGGGGTTGACGTGCACCTGTTCCTTTTTTTTGTGTGGGGAGGAGGGATTTGGGGAGGGGGTAGGTTGATGGTCGCACTTTCCTTTCTTGGTTTCATGGCTATCTGGAGAAGAAGAATTCTAGATTTGTATACTTTGATAATAAATGAACCTTTGAACCTGCGGTCAAACAAAGACTGGCAGACAACCAAAGTGCAAAAGAAGCCAAACAGTGTAAATTCAAATGAATAAATAATCCAGAGAACATGAGTCCTTGAAATGAGTCCATTGAATCAGTTCATTGTTGAGGTGAGTGAAGTTATCCACACAGGTTCAGGAGCCTGATAGTTGAAGGGTTATAACTGTTCCTGAACCAGGCAGGACTGCTAACTGTGCCAATATTTCCATGTCGACAGCTGCACAAGAATTAGGGTGGTGAGAAAGGCACGCGTGGAATAGTAGCCTTTATATATCAAGGGACTGAAATCTAGAGTCAGGAAGTTATGTTGCAGCTTTGTAAAAGTCTGACTGGGCTGCATCTGGAGTTAGTGCATTCAAATCTGGTCACCCTATCACAGGAGGAATATTGAGGATTTGGAGAGGATATAAACAAGGTTTCCAGGATGTTGCCTGGATTAGAGGGCACGTGCTATAAGGAAAGGTAAGACGTACTGACGAAGAATCTTGGCCTGAAATGTGGACTGTTTATTTATCTCCATAGACGCTGGCTGCCTGACCCGTTGAGTTCCTCCAGCATTCTGTGTGTGTTGCTCTGGATTTCCAACATCCGCAGAATGCCTTGTGTGTGCACTTGTAAGACGCACTAGGGCAGCAGAAGCTGAGAGGAGACCGGATAGAGGTTTGCAAAATAATGAGATGCATAGAGAGACAGTCATTATCTTCGCCCTGGGTCAGAATGTATAATAACAGAGGGCACACATGTAAAGTGAGAGGGGGAAGTACAAAAGAGATTTGCGGGGCATGTTTTTTTAAAAAAACACAGAATGGTGGGTGCCTGGAATGTGGACGTTGTGGTAAGGTAAGAATAAAAGACAACATCCAGGTAAGGATGGCTGTGCTGTAGTCAAACCCAGACAAGAAAGACCTTTGAAGTGAAACAACCTCTGCTTACTACAGATGAGATAGGCGGGGGTGACTGTGACGGTGTGTAGTCAAGCCAGGTGAATGAAGCCCCTGTAGAGAGTCTAGAAAAGTCTCCCTATAACATAAGCTTCCCTTTACACAGTAGCGAGTGCCGGATACAGACGAGGTAGGACTAACGGAACGATGTGAAATACACCAACAGCTAAGGTCTGTACTAACTTCAAAATGACATCCGTTGTCAGCTTGAAGTTTTGATTGACTTTTAAAATCTCTACTGTGAACGGTGATTGATTTTATAAGTAAGAAATTCAAATAGATGTTCAATTTACCAAATGGTCAATATCCATAAATGGTAAGCCATTTCAGTATAAAAATAGTAGTTTTCTGTTGAGATCACCGTTGCCTCTAAGCTGTGCGGGTGTACAGTAACACAGTAACTGAAATGTCCCCGCATACGTAGCCTACACTGCCATGCAGCTAGAAAAAGTTTATGAAACGTTGACGGTTTTTTGTTGAATTTCATTATACCCTTTAGTTAACAAATAAAATCAAAAGTATGTGATATTTCTATTTTCATTCGAGATAGCCATAGTACGCATATTACAAAAAAAAATTAAAGTGTCGTGCAGTCTTCAGGCCATGTAAAAGTTTCCTGCCCAGAGCAATGGCTGGCCTGTAAGAAAAAAACATTTGAGGGAACACTGGTTCAGAACAGTGTGGGTGACAGGGCCATGCTGTTCTCCCTGTGCATGAGTACAGTATGCTTGAGTCATAGGAGAGTGTGAGAGAGAGGGAAGAGAGAGAGAGAGGAGAGAGAGAGAGTGAGAGAGAGAGTGAGACACAGTGAGAGAGAGAGTGAGAGAGTGAGAGACAGTGAGAGAGAGAGTGAGAGAGTGTGAGAGAGACAGTGAAGAGAGAGTGAGACAGTGAGAGAGTGAGACAGAGAGAGTGAGAGAGTGTGAGAGAGACAGTGAAGAGAGAGTGAGACAGTGAGAGAGTGAGACAGAGAGAGTGAGAGAGTGTGAGAGAGACAGTGAAGAGAGAGTGATAGAGAGAGTGAGACACAGTGAGTGAGAGAGAGTGAGAGAGTGAGAGAGAGAGTGAAGAGAGAGTGAGACAGTGAGAGAGAGAGTGAGAGAGTGTGAGAGAGACAGTGAAGAGAGAGTGAGACACAGTGAGAGAGAGAGTGAGAGAGTGAGAGACAGTGAGAGAGAGAGTGAGAGAGTGTGAGAGAGACAGTGAAGAGAGAGTGAGACAGTGAGAGAGTGAGACAGAGAGAGAGAGTGAGAGAGTGTGAGAGAGACAGTGAAGAGAGAGTGATAGAGAGAGTGAGACACAGTGAGAGAGAGTGAGAGAGTGAGAGAGAGAGAGAGTGAGTGAGAGAGAGTGAGAGTGAGTGAGAGAGAGTGAGAGAGAGAGTGTGTGTGTTCATTTGTTCTGGGCCTAATTATTTTAGTTACTTTATTTTATTTTCAGCAATGACAGAATCCGATACAATAGGGTGTTTAAGTGGCACATGAGTATGCAGATGATGGAGGGGTATGGATCAGTTGGTGGTAGAAGGATTAACTTAATTTGGCGTTATCCATTTAATTAGTTCAGTGTAACACTGTGAGCTGGAGGGCCTGTTCTGGACCTGTACTATACTTTGTTCAGTTTTATCAAACGCTTCTCCACATTCCCTCCCTCAACTGCTGCCCCCCCTTTTCCATGCTTACCACTTTTGTCCTCGGAGGAAGATCCGTTCATCTCCAAATTCACACCGGAAATCATCGCTTGACCGGCCGAGTAGACCCTGGTCCTGGGCGTTGCCTCAGGCTGCATGTCCCAGCAGACCAGCACCCGCTGGTGCGAGGGCAGCGTTTCGGGGATGGTCCGCTTGATCAGGGCCTCCAGCGTCTGCTTGCTCTTGTCCTTGGAGCCCAGCTGCAGGCCATCTGCCACCGTCGAGCTGGGCAGGTCCAGGCTGGTGGTCCGCAGGTGGGAGCGAGGGGCGGGAACGGGAGGGGGGGGCACCGCGGGCACCCGGACCGGACCGGTGGTGGCTCTGCGGTTGATGGGCGCCCGCTCCTCGCCGGTGTTGGTCAGGGTGCTGCAGACCGGCTTCGAGGTCCATGGCAGATTGGCTTTAGGCTGCTGTGGGGGAGGGTAGGACGGTCTGGTGGGGCCTGGTTTCTTTGCTGGAACAGAGAGACAAAACGCATTTCGTGTTACGGTCGGCGGTGGACCCCACTACACTGGAGTTCCTGGAGCCAATAGCTTTGCTGATGCACTCTTCTGCACAACGGCTTGGCACGGCAAACGACCACAAAATCTGCACAGAGTTGTGGACACACCTCAGAATTTAACCTCCCCTCCACGGACCCTGTCTACCCTCCTTGCTGCCTCGCTAAAGCAACCAACTCAATCAAAGACCCACCCATCCCACACATTCTTCCTCTTTTCTCCCCTTTCCCGTCAGGCAGAAGATACAAAATTCTGAAAGCATGCTCCACCTGGCTCAAGGACAGCTTCTTGTTATCATGGCAGACGACATGAACATTGAATTCTCCAACTTCCAGTAATTCTACCCCCCCCCTCCCTTCCCCCATCCCAGTTTCACTCTGCCTCCTCCTCCAACTGCCTATCACCTCTCTCATGATTCCGCCTTCTTCTACTACCCATAGTGCTTTCCCCTTACATTCCTTCTCCTGCCTATCCCCTCCCTGATTCCCCTCCCCCAATCTTTCCTCTGATTGGTTTTTCACCTGGTACCTTCCACCCGTCCCCCACCTTCTTTATAGGGCCCCTGCCCCCTCCCTCTTCAGTCCTGACGAAGGGTCTCGGCCCGAAACGTTGACTGCTCATTTCCACGGATGCTGCCCGACCTGCTGAGTTCCTCCAGCGTGTTGTGCGTGTTGCTTGTTATCAGACTCTCGAAATGGACCTCTTGCACAATAAGATGAATCCTGGACCTCATAATCCGCCTCTTTATAATCTTGTGGCTTACTGTTTACCTGCACACCGCACTTTCTCTGTGGCCGTTACACTTCATTCTGCATTGTTACCGTTGTACCTCGCTCTACCTCAATGCACTGAGTAATGGTCTGATCTGAATGAACAGCGTGCAAGACAAGCTCTCCACTGTGACAATAATAAACCAATACTAATGCCAGGCACAACTCTGCCACAGACGGGCCCAGTCCTGTCTGCGAGAGGAGGGGGGCCAGGCGTGGGCTAGCAACCTTATCCTGTAAACACCCCGTGCTACAGCCACACCAATCACCTCAGCCCTGGGAGAGGGAGGATTTTCGATGGGCTACACCTTGAAAGATTGAAAGACCGGCCCAGGACAGAGGACCATATTAAGTTGCTGTCGGCGGCCTATCTCACAGTAGGAATGAGGGGCCCTTAAGAAGAAGTAAGCAATACAAATACGTGCTGTGAGCAAGGCCCTGTAAAGTTGTTATGGTCGGGGTTGGTAATGGGGATAAGCTCCCACTACCTATTAAATAATCCCAGTGGCGTGCATCTCAAATAGCCTCTGACAACCGAGTCCAGCTCCTGGCCTTCACGTGTGGTTTAGCTACTAAGCCCGGCGGAACTATTTCTACTGACAGGAGAAGGGGCAAAGGCGGGTTACTGGCACCTTAAAATGAGTCACTTCAAGCAGATGGGGTTCGTCAGCCCATCTAGGAGAAGGACAACTCTGATCTCAAACCTCCGCTGCCTTGCAGCTACACCCACTCATGGGGAAGGCTTTGGGAGTGAACCGCGAGGGAAAGATCCAGAGCTGGGCACAGGCACAAAAATACACACACAAAAGCCATTCTGAATTCAATGATGAATCCACTCGATCGCACTGATAATCCCCGCCTGCACATTCCTCTAATCACAATCTTCACTCTTTCCTCACTACACTGCAAGTCTCCCTCTCTGTGATGTAGAGTTCTCACTTTCAATTGAAACATTTACCAAAATTACTGGAACAGAAACAGCAAACGCAGGAAATACCCAGCAGGTCAGTCAGCAGCTGTAGAAGCAGTATCAATAGTTTTCCATTCTTTCATTAATCAATAGCACCTCATTTTCATGTTCAGTTCCCTACCCCTCCCTCCCGCAACTCAAAGTGATGCAACAAAAAAACTCTCTCCAAAGTGGACCACAGCCTCTTCAACAAAAAGGAGACATGACCTCTCCCTCCAACCCGAACTGGAATCCTCAGCCTGACCCAAGCATCGTCCAATCTTAAAGTGACCAAACTAAGGTACGCTTCTTCACCGCTAACCTTTCTTCGCCGAGTTGTTAGGATTCTGGCTGGCGGTAACCTCGGCCTGGACGGATGGGGTCTGGTTCGGTCGGGCTTCCACTTTGCTGGGCCCCTCGGCCACGTGCGAGGGCGGCGATGGTGGAGGAACCAAGGGTTGTTCCTCGCTCGAGCACCTGTCCAGAGAAGCAGATGTACATTGACCCAGATCAATCTCAGCACGGTAGCGCAGAGGTTAGCACAACACTTTACAGTACAGACAACCCAGGTTCAATTCCTGCCGCTTGTCTGTAAGAGTCTGTACGTTCTCTGCGTAACCACGTGTGTTTCCTCTGGGTGCTCTGGTTTCCTCCAGCAGTCCAAAGATATACTGGCTGGTAGTTTAATTGGTCATTATAAATCACCCTGTGATTAGGTCAGGGTTAAATCGGGGCATTGCTGGGTGACATGGCTCAAAGGGCCAGAAGAGACTATTCTGCACTGTATCTCAATAAATAAGTAATTTATTCCTTAAAATAGGGATCATTGAGTAGACTTGAATTTAGTTTCCAGATAGTATTCTTTGGTTGTAGGTCAAAATCAACAGATAAGTATATAGGTGCATGGTCACTTACATCTATTGTCCCAATTCCACAGGTGTTTATTTTGTCTTTATCTTTTCTAAATGTTATGAATAGTCTGTTCTTGTATACACAGAATGGGGGGGCAGAATAATGAGTGTAATCCCTTCTGTCGGGGAAAAGGTCCCTCCATATATCAATTAGACCAACATCCTCAAAAAGTGTACTAACTTTCTTATGTAAGGATTTTGTTTCATAGGTTTTTCTATCGGAAGAGTCTAACTTTGGTTGTAATTGTAA
The DNA here is from genome assembly GCF_048418815.1 of Hemitrygon akajei. Lineage (NCBI taxonomy): Eukaryota > Metazoa > Chordata > Chondrichthyes > Myliobatiformes > Dasyatidae > Hemitrygon > Hemitrygon akajei. The sequence continues at coordinate 7,738,918 of NC_133154.1, forward strand.
ATTTAAGTCTCCCCCACAGAATATACAATTCATAGAATTAGGGATCCAAGAACAAAAGTGATAAAAAATAAGTAATTTAAAATATTTAATCCAATCACAAACAAGAGAAAATCTGCAGATGCTGGACATCCAAGTGACACACACACACACACAAAATGCTGGAGGAACTCAGCAGGCCAGGCAGCTTCTATGGGAAAGAGCACAGCTGACGTTTTGGGTCAAGACCTTTTATCGGGACGAGGAGTCAGAATATGAGGGTGGGCAAAGGGGAGGGAGAAACACGAGGTGATGGGTGAAACCAGAGGGAGGGGGAAGGGGAAGGGGTGAAGTAAAGAGCTGGGAAGTTGATTGGAGGAAGAGGTGTAGTGCTGGAGAAGAGGGAACCTGATAGGAGAGGACAGGAGGCCATAGGAGAAAGCAAAAAAGGGGAGGAGAACCGGACGGAGGTGATGGGCAGGCAAGGAGATAAGGTGAGCGAGGGAAATGGGAATGGGGCGTAGAGAAGCCGGTGGGGGGAGGATTACCGGAAGTTTGAGAAACCGATGTTCAAACCATCAGGTTGGAGGCTACCCAGACGGAATACAAGGTGTTGTTCTTCCACCCTGAGTGTGGCCTCATTGAAACAACAGAGGAGGCTATGGACTGACATGTTGGAATGGGAATGGGAAGTTGAATTAAAATGTGAGGCCACTGGGAGATCCCGCATTTTCCGGCAGACGGAGCGCAAGGTGCTTGGTGAAGCCGTCAGCCAATCATCATCGGGTCTGACCGATATACAAGAGGCCACACTGGGAGCACCGGATACAACAGACTCTCAGAATCACAGGCAGTGTCACCTTGCCTGGAAGGACCGTCTGGGGCCCTGAATAGTAGGGAGGGGGGTGTAGGGGCAGGTGTGGCACCTGTTCCGCTTGCGAGGATAAATGTCAGGAGGGAGATCAGTGGGGAGGGATGAATTGTCAAGGGAGTCATGTAGGGAGCGATCCCTGGGGAAAGCGGGGTGGGGGGGGGTAAAGATGTGCTTGGCGGTGGGATCCCGTTGGAGATGGCGGAAGTTATAGAGAATTATCTATTGGATGCAAAGGCTGGTGGGGTGGTAGGTGAGGACAAGAGGAACCCTATCCCTGGCAGGGTGGCGGTAGGTTGGGGTGAGGGCAGACATGCGCAAAGTGGAAGAGATGTGGTTGAGGGCAGCGTTGATGATGGAAAAATTTAATCGCTGTTTTGCTGGCCGCTTCAACTGTATCCCTGAACACGTACATGTACGGTTCCTTAAAACGAATAATCCAGGAACATTATCAGGGAGAATTTGACACCAAAGAGCATGCACTGAATACAGACAGCCAACAGAGGTTTGAAGGAGATGGTTCAAGATTTTTTAGGAGCTGTTTAAGAGGCAGTTGGACAGTCATGGGGATAGTCAGGGAATAGAGGGATATGGATCGTGTGCGAGCAGAAGATAAAGTTTAATTTGGCTTCACGTTCAGCACAGAGGGCCAAAGGGCTTGTTCCGATGTTCTACAGTTCGATAGTGGCCACTTTATCAGGTACACCTGCTCGTTAATGCAAATATCTAACCAGCCAATCGCGTGGCAGCTGCACAATGCATAAAAGCATGCAGACATGGTCAAGTGGTTCAGTTGTTGTTCAGACCAAACATCAAAATGGGGAAGAAATGTGATCTAAGTGATTTTGACCCTGGAAGGATTGCTGGTGCCAGATGGGGTGGTTTGAGTATCTCAGAAACTGATCTCCTGGGATTTTCGCACACAACATTCTCTAGACTTTCCAGGGAATGGTGAGAGAAACAAAAAATATATATAGTGAGTGGCAGTTCTGTGGAGTAGAGACATTAGAGGAGAATGGCCAGACTGGCTCAAGCTGACAGGAAGGTGACAGTAACTCAAATAACCACATGTTACAACAATGGTGTGCAGAACAACATCTCTGAATGCTCAACATGTTGAACCGTTAAGTGGAGGGGCTATAGCAGCAGTTAAGACCATGAATGTATTGCTGTAGCTCTGGGTTTTGAATGGGATGGAGTTGCTAGCGGTAATGCCCAACCATCCTCCTTTCACAGCTGGCCTTGGGACAGTCCATGGTGGAGTTCCAAAGATAAATGTTTAGGGTCAGTGAGCTGTGGGCATGCTCTGCTAACCCTGGAAGAGTGGCCACTCTTCCCAGAACAATCCTCGCTGATTTGATTTGATACAAATGATGCATTTCACTGCAAGTCTCGACGTACTGTAAATGTGATTGGCAAAGCCAATCTTTAAATAAATAAGGCAAAGAGAGAGCAAATTAATGAGGTATATCATGGGTTCAAGGTCTGCTCAGAAATCTGATCATGGAGGGGAAGAAGCTGTTCCTTAAACATTGAGTGTGGATCTTCAGGCTCCTGTACCTCCTCCTTGACGGTAGTAATGAGAAGAGGGTGTGCCCCAGATGGTGAGGGCCCTTCGTAATTGCTGCAGCCTTCTTGATGTATCGTCTTTTGAAGAAGTGGACTGGTTTGATTCATTGAATTTGCAAGTTTGGGACCCAGGCCACTGAAGAAAGGGAAACAATTAATACTCCAGGCGGCCACTTTATTAGGTACCTCCCATAATTAATAAAGTGGCCACTGAGTGTATGTTTGTAGTTTTCTGCTGCTGTAACCCATTCACTTTAAGGTCCAACATGTTGTTATTTCAGAGATGACCTTCTGCACATCACTGTTGTAATGTGTGGTTATTTGAGTTCCTGTCACCTCCCTGTCGGCTTGAACCAGTCTGGCCACTCCCCTCTGACCTCCCTCATTAACAAGGTGTTTTCGAGCACTGGATCTTTTTTTGTTTCTTGCACCATTCTCTGTAAACTCTAGAGATTTGTGTGTGAAAATCCCAGAAGATCAGCAGTTTCTGAGATACTCAATCCACCCCATCTGGCACCAACTATCATTCCATGATCAGAGTCACCTTAGATCACATTTCTTCCCCATTCTGATGTTTGGCCTGAACAACAACTGAACCTCTTGACCATGTCTGCATGCTTTTATGCATTGAGTTGCTGCCACACGATTGGTTAATTAGATATTTGCATTAACGAACAGGTGTACTTAATAAAGTGGCCACTGAGCGTATAGGAACACACAACATCATTTTGTGTGTGTTGCTCTGGATTTCCAGCATCTGCAGAATCTCCTGTGTTTAGGAACACACGAGTTAAATTGATTGATAAACACTGAACCTACTCTTCCTTCTGCACCGCGAACTCCTTGACCGATGGGGCTGCAGTCTGTGTCGGCTCCATCGGGACAGTCTCTTTCTTTGGAGCTGTGTAACTCGAGTACAGGGAACTTGGGCCGAACATTCCCGACACACTGAAATCCAAATCTGCCAAAACAAAAGCACTCTGTGAACACCGATTGATCAGTAGGTTAAATGGTCACATGGGTATAGCTGGATAGCGCGGGCTCGTTGGCATGGAAGGGACTTTTACCGGGAAAGGGAAGGAGAAGGAGGAGGAAAGGTTGGGAGGGAGGGGGCAAGAGGGGAAGGATGGGGGGGGGGGGGAGTTCTTCATAGTTCCTAACTTGTTGAAGTGATGAAATCATTCCTTTTTCACTTCCGGCCGTTCTCTGAATGCTCGAAACCGCAGTGAGCAAAACAGTTCTGAATTGCCTTACTGCTTATTTCCCACCAACTATCAGTGACAAAAATCACTGCTTTTTGAACACAAGCACACACAACTGGTGCTATTTAAAAACTGTTCAGTCTGAGCACAGTGCAGGGTCCGACGGCCACACACGTGCACGTGACTGATGCTGGTTAGAAACTGTTTGGCAGCAGTCTCCTGCCCCAGTTAAGTGGAATATTGTCTAAATAAACAACGTTTAGAGGAAATCACTATTTTCTTGATTAGTTTTTCTCCTTTAAGGCGTGTCCCGAATAAACGGCTGCTCTGATTAACTGGTGGCCTAATTACCTGGATCAAACGTTCCTCATATGATAACCCTTTCATTCACTACTTTCATTGATTCTATTGTGTTTACTGTGAATGCCTGCAAGAAAATTAATCTGAGGGCTGTATATAGCGACATACATTTACTTTTATAATAAATTTACTTGAACTTTGAGACTGAGAATCTCCTATTAACACTGCTGTTGTGGTGAGCTGACAGATGATGGCGCTGTGGGACAGAATTGCCTCTCAATCCACTCTGACTGGTCAGAACAAAGTTTGAGTGTAGACTACTAGCCAAGATTCTCAGGATCTCTCACCTTTCCACTGTGCTGTCTGTGCAAAGGGTCGTTCGTGCCTTTTAAAGTCACAGCATGGGTTAGATACAGAGTAGAGCTTTCTCTAACCTGTCCTGTCCTGTCAAACATACCCGAAACTGGGGCATGCTGGTTACCGATACCAAAGCAGGGACCTTGCAGATTTTATACAGAGTAAATCTGCCTCTACTCTATCCCATAAACACAGCCAGGGATCGGACAACCTGGGTTAGGCACAGAGTAAAGCTCCCTCAAAGTTCACAAGGTTCGAAGTACAAAGTATGTATACCATAAGACAGAATCAGAGTTAGGCTATTCAGCTTATTGAGTTGGCACTGGCATTCAGTCATGGCTGATTTACCATCTCTCTCAACCCCATTCTCCTGCCTTCTCCCTGTAACCTCTGACACCCTTACTAAAGGCCAATTTATACTTCTGTGTCGAATCTACGCCGTAGGTACAGTGCAGGCGCGTACCCTACGCCGTAGCCTGACGCGCACCTCCTCAAAAATGTAACTACGCGGCGCGGCGACGCAGACAGCAACAACTGTGATTGGTCCGTTTGGTGGCATCGCATTTCCTCCTACGCATTTCCGGTTGCTTCTGAACGATGAACCAAATTGTCAAATCTACCTGCCACCATCCAAAAATATTTGACATGCATTTCCTCGTCCATGTCAGTGGCCAGACAAGCACAGAAAATTCACCCTCCTTCTGCCTCAATCCGTTCAATGGTTGTACACACCATCTCCTCCGACGGCTTCTCACTTTTCTGCGTTGCAGTAATTTCAATAAGTGTAACCCTTGTTCAACATTTATTAGCTCCAACTCCGACATGATGCGCTCAGTTTCAGTCGCCATTGTTTGAAATACACGAAGAAACTCAACACAGTGGCACAGAAACCCCGCCGCCAACCAGCGTTTTGGCGGCGAATTGCAGAGTGACGCAGACACACCAACGCACAAGTACAAATGCTCACAATGGTGTAGGCTATGGCGTAGAGCCTACACAGAAGTATAAATCAACCTTAAACAAGAACCTATCATCCTCTGCTCTAAATACACCCAATGACGTGGCCTCCACAGCCGGCTGTGGCAACGAATTCCTCAGATTCACCAGCCTCTGGCTCAAGAAATTCCTCAGGGACGTCCTTCTATTCTTCATAGAACCGTGAGATTCATCTCCTTGCAGGCATTCACAAAAGGAGGCAACACAACAGAACCCACTAAACCCCCCCCACTACAAACTCCATCAAACACCCGATGTGCAAAGAAAAAAAAAGAACAAATTGTGTGAGCAATAAAAAAAGAGTAAACAAGCTACACAGCACATGAACTGTAGAGTCCCCGAAAGCGAGTCCCCAGCCGTAGAGACAGAGTGGTGTTGTAGCGACTGCAGGCCACAGGTACACAACCGATCAGCACTGCAGACAGCTGCATTATTCTATTAAATATCACCAGGCAAGGACAACACAGTTTAGATACAGAGAAGATCTCACTCTAGACTAGACTGTCCCAATATACTCTCCCAGGACAGGGACAGCACAGGCCAGTGTCACGTTAGGTGACAGGACTGTGTATGGATGGACTATACCGATCCTCGCTGACAGCAGGGGCCAGTGTCTACCCACCGTCCCGTGCCCTAATTGTAGACATTTCTCCAACTGGTCCCTGGGTGAACCTGAGGAAGAGGATGATACCAAGCTCTGATTGGGTTAGTTGATGTCTTTAACTTGCCTTTCCTCAGATTACAAGAGCAACATGAAATTCCACTTGTCCCTCCCAAAATGATATTCGAAGAGCCTGTCGGTGGAGTGACGGCCTCCTCTCCACGGGCTCTCTCTTCACCTCCTGCTACCTCAGTGAGGCAGCCAGCAGAATCAAAAACTCCACCCTCCCCAGATATTCTCTCATCTCCCATCGGGCAGAGGGTACAAACGTCTGAAAGCATGTACCACCAGGCTCCAGGACAGCTCCTACCCCACTGTTATCAGACTATTAAATGGTTCCCTTGTACAGTAAAATGGTCGCTTGACTACCTTGCTATGACTTTGCACTTTGTTTCCCTGTTCTGCACTTTCTGTGTAGCTGTTACACTTTATTCTGCATTGTTATTGTTTCACCTCGTTCTACCCCACTGTACTGTGTAATGATCTGATCTGTATGAACTTTTCACTGTAGCTAAGCACACGTGAGAATAATAAACCAAATCCAATGATGGCATGGGCCAATCAATTGCCAGCTCTGAAGGGTGGGACGCTGAACATTTCCTCCCTAAATCTCCCACTGCCCCATCGACAACCCAACACCTTCCCACCTCAACGTTTTCCCCCATTCAAAAATCACTCCCTTTTCCACCAAAATTGATTAATTTTGAACGTCAGTCAAATATCAACCTACCCACCGCTTTCAATTTTCATACCACACTTGAATTTGTTTTAAACCTCCCCCCCCCCCCATGGTTTCTCTGCTAGTGCCCAAGACAATAATTCTATACGGTACAGTGCAAAAGTCTTAGACACATATGTATAGCTGGGGTGCCTTGTTGAAGAAAGGGAAGGGGGAGGAGCACCAGAGGGAGGTGATGGGCAGGTACGGAGATGAGGTGAGAGAGGGAAACGGGGATGGGAATGGTGGGGGGAGCGGGGCATTTACCAAATGTCTGAGAAACCGATGCTCATGCCGTTGGGTTGGAGGCTACCCAGACGGAACACAAGGCGTTGCTCCTCATTGCCACAGTAGAGGAGGCCAAAGGCTGTCTATTAAAATTATATTATTGGGGGGGGGGGGGGCAGCGTAGTGGTTTGCCTAACACTTTACAGTACCAGTGACCTCGGTTCAATTCCTGCTGCTGCCTGTTGCACGTGGGTTTCCTCCGGGTGCTCTGGTTTCCTCCCTTAGTCCAAAGGTGTACTGGTTAGTAGGTTAATTGGTCATTGTAAATTGTCCCGTGATTAGGCTGGGATTAATTGTGAGTGTAGGGTTCTCAGATTGTTAACTGTAATGTTAACCATATAACCATATAATAATTACAGCACGGAAACAGACCATCTCGGCCCTTCTAGTCCATGCCGAACGCTTACTCTCACCTAATCCCACTGACCTGCACTCAGCCCATAACCCTCCATTCTTTTCCTGTCCATATACCCATCCAATTTTAAATGACAATACCGAACCTGCCTCTACCACTTCTACTGGAAGCTCGTTCCACACAGCTACCACTCTCTGAGTAAAGAAATTCCCCGTCATGTTACCCTTAAACTTTTGCCCCCAACTCTCAAATCATGTCCTCTTGTTTGAATCTCCCCTACTCTCAATGGAAAAAGCCTATCCACGTCAACCCAATCTATCCCCCTCATAATTTTAAATACCTCTATCAAGTCCCCCCTCAACCTTCTACACTCCAAAGAATAAAGACCTAAATTGTTGAACCTTTCTCTGTAACTTAGGTGCTGAAATCCAGGTAACATTCTAGTAAAATCTTCTCTGTACTCGCTCTATTTTGTTGCTACCTTTCCTATAATTCGGTGACCAGAACTGTACACAATTGTACAATTGTACACAAACTGTACACAACTGTTAACTGCTTATACAAAATGGCTTCTCTGTAGCGTTATAATGAAGTGGCTTCTTTGTGGGTAACTGATGAGGTAATGCTCTGTTTAGTTGGAATGTTTGGGTTATAATTATTGATAACAAACCCGTGGAAGTGAAGTTGTTCTATCTGTATGTGTGGGAACCTGGAGTGAGTGCGCGGGATTTTCAGGATGTGCTGGACGCGCTCTGGTCGACCACGAAGGTTGTTCCCAGGCAGCGGGTCGAGGAGCTCGGAGATGGTGAACCGACGGCTTCGCTAATTGAGCTCCAACGGTTGTGCATGGATTGATTGAACTCTGATAAGTTCTGGCTCCTTTTTTCCCCTTTTCTTTTTATATTGTGTCGCTATTAATTACCTAGTTCCAGTAAGATTTATAAAGCGTACTCTGTAAACGTACATGGTGTGCGGTCTGATATTGTGTGTGCGAGTTTGCACAGCGTCCGTGCAAACGGGAGACACGGTTTGGCGGGTGGACGGATTCTCCCCTGGACACACACACAAGCCGATAGCCCTGGGCGTAACGTGAGGTTTACTGGATGGTGTGGCCTGAAGGGCTGGAATGGCCTATTCTGCGCTGTACCTCAAACAAATAAATGGAAACAGGACTGTACCTTCAGGGAAGATGCTGTCTGCGTTCTGTATGATGGGCTCGATGACAGACACTACCTGGACTGAAGATGCTGATGCCATGTCCATCATTGACACCTTCCTGGGAAATGAGAAAACACAAGCGTCAGGTCCTCAGTACTAATCGACCAACTTCGAAACTCCGGCCTCTGTACCTCCCCCTGCAACCGGATCCTCTACAGAGGGGCTGTGGAGAGCATCCGGTTGGTAGGTTAATTGGTCATTGTTATGGTTAGGCTAGGGTTAAGTTAGGGGATTGCTGTGTGGCGTGGCTCGAAGGACCACGCTGTATCTTAAAAAGCAAAATAATTTTTAAAAAATAATGAAGTGCTACACAATACAGTAGTATAGTGAACATAAAGGGAGCAGGAAAGACACAAGCTATCTGGAAAATTGACCCAGGTACCTGAGCCTTGGTATCTGGACCCCAACCCACAATCTGTACCCTGGCTGCAGCTATTCCGCCCCCAGGGTCATTCTGGACCAATGAATGAGTCAGATACTGGACTGTCAGGATTTCTGATCAACCAGATGCCATATTATTGTGTTACATCAGTTGCCATGGGATCTTTCTACTCTCAGGACAAAGTGATACAGAACAACTTACTGATCTAAGGAAACAGGAGACAACAGGCACCTCTCTGTCATAGAGAGCTTGCTGTGACTGAAGTCAAAGTGGAGTTTATTGTCATATATGTGTGTGCACAGACATAATGAGAAACTTACTTATAGAAGTATCACAGGCAAATAGCGTCAGATATGCAACATTTACAAGAAAAATATAAATTAAAGATAAACTGTACAAAATGTTTAACTCTTCCATGGACAGTCCCAAGCCCGGCTGTGAAAGGAGGAGGGTTGGGCATGGGGCTAGCAACCCCATCATGCAAAAACCCAGAGCTACAGAAACACCAAGCAACACAGACAAAATGCCGGAGGAACTCGGCAGGCCAGGGAGCATCTATGGAAAAAAGTACAGTTGATATTTCTGGCTGAAAAACCCTTCAGCAGGACTGGTTGTAGTTGTTTCCATAGATGCTGCCTGCCGAGTTCCTCCAGCACTCTGCGTGTGTTGCTCAGATTTCTAGCACCTGCAGATCTTGTGTTTGTGCTACAGAAACACCAACAGGAGCTCCAAAGACCTCATTCCTGGAAGAGGAAGGAACTTCACCTAAAAGACGTAGGAGGTTGTGCGGTGAAAGAAGCCACAGGGCTGATCAACCTTTGGCCTAGGACAGAGGATTCTCGGCGGCCTATACCACCAGAGGTGTGGTGGGCTTAAGGAAGAAGCAGATACGAAATTTTGATGAGAAGCAACCCATTTCCCTCAAAAAAGAAGCCAAGTGCATGGTAGTGCAAAGTGATCATAGTTTTGCTATGCTGAAGTACTGATCAGGGTTGCGCAGGTAGGTTCAAGAACAGAACAGATGAAGGCCGATAGCTGTTCTTGAACCTGGTGGTGTGTGGGACTTTGTGCCTCTGTACCTCCTGCCCAGTGTTAGCTGTGAGAAGATGGAGCAGCTTAGGTGATGGGTATCTCTGATGATAGACGTTGCCTTCTTGAGGCAGTACCTGACAGTAGGGAACGATGTGTCTGTGATGTATTATAATAGATGCAAGCTACACTTTGCAGTAAGTTCAAAGTATATGCATATATTACCATATATTACCTCATAAAATATTCCTTTTCCTTGCAGGCATTTAGAGGAAAAAAGAAATACAATAGAATTTTACAAAAAAGATTCAGATACCGACAGACAACCAATGAGGAAGAAGATGAATAGTGCAAAACCACAATACTGAGAACACAAGTTGTAAAGAGTCCTTGAAAGTGACCTCTTACCTGACCTTTAACCTACCCTTCATTCCTGGGCCAGAGAAGATTTGGCCCTAGCACAATGGCGATGTTGCTGGGCGTCATTTTGTTCACTTCCCGGTATTCCGCTAACTTCGCCAAAAATTTAATGAGATACCTGGTTTTCAAAACAAAATAAAGATCTATTTTCTCTTGAGGTAGATAGTCAGCCAACTGGGATCACCTTTGGCGGTGAGCTATTTAACTGTGTGAGGCATCGCAATACAATTAAGGCGACTTTGTACAAAAGTGGGTGTGGTATTGTGGGTGAGTTTGGTTAGTGGGTGGATTACAGAATTGGGACCTTCTCCTTGTGTCCCATTTGTAGCGGATTCTGTTAGTGGGGGTAAGAGCGATTCCCAAACCATACCCTCACAGAGATGGCAAACCTATGGCACACTTGCCCAAAATGGCACATGCAAACTTTTTGTTAGCATGTGGCACAATGAGAATAAAGGTCTACTGCCACAGTGATGCTAAACTCACAATGAAGCAACACCTCATATTCTGTTTGAGTAGCCTCCAACCTGATGGCATGAACATTGATTTCTCTAACTTCCGGTAACCTCTGCTAACTTCCCTTTCTCTCTTTTCCCATTCTCATTCTGGCTCCCCTCTTACCTTTCTTTTCTCCTCACCTCCCTCTGGTGTCCCTCCTCCTCCCCTTTCTCCCATGGTCCACTCTCCTCTCCTAGCAGATTCCTTCCCTTCAGCCCTTTACCTCTTCTACCTATCACACCCCACCCAGTTCCTACTTCATCCACCTTCCCCCTCACCTGGCCTCACCTATCACCTGCCAGCTTGTACTCTTCCCCCCCCCCCCCCCCCCCTCTGCCTTCTTATTCTGGCTTCTCCCTTCCTTCCTTTCCAGTCTTGATTATTTATTGAGATCCAGTGCCTTTCCTGCCCTTCGAGCAATGCCACCCAGCAATCTCCCAATTTAATCCTAGCCTAACCACAGGACAACGACCAATTAACCTATCAACTGGGAGGTCTTTGAACTGTGGGAGCAAAACCAGAGCACCCGGAGGAAACCCACGTGGTCGTGGGGAGAACATACAAACTCCTTACAGGCAGTGGCGGGAATTGAACCTGGGTCACCTGTACTGTAAAGCATTGTGCTAGCTGCCCTGATGAAGGGTCTCAGCCTGAAACGTTGACTCTTTATTCCCCACCATGGATGCTACCCGACCAGCTGAATCTCTCCAACATTTTGTGTGTGTTCCTCAAGATTTCCAGCACCTTGTGTTGACGAGAGTAAAGTGTGTTTATCTTCCTTCTCGTGATCTTTTATGAATTTGCACTAATGCTTACAATTCCAAGTTCATATTTCTTATGGTATATTTGAGGTACAACAGCAATTTTACATGTAAACTGGGCCGCAGGGTGGAGATACGTCCCTACCAAAGGAGGTGTAAGGCACTCCTTCCCTCCACTCGCCTGCAGGTCACCCTTGGGCAAGGTGTAGCACCTGCTTAGCGCCCTCAATCAGGGTCATGTGAAGCCATGGGAGCAGGTGGTGGACAGTCACGTGAGCAGCCGGTGCACATCACAAGTCCTGGTTATGTGACCACTGACACCAGGCAGACAATCTCTGAAGAGTATTGATAATGGCCAGGGTCACCCGTCTCGTGAAGACACTGCCCAGAAGGTGGCAATGGCAAACCACTTCTTTAGAAAAACTTGCCCAGAACGATCCTGGTCACATAGACCATGATCGCCCACATGATGACTAAAACAATACAGACACAGACTCATGGAATACTACAAGCACAAAAACAGGCCCTTCAGCCCATCTAGTCAATGCTGAACTATTATTCTGCCTAGTATCATCGAACTGCACCCGGATTGCTATTTAAAAATTATACACACAAAATGCTGGAGGAACTCAGGAAGCCAGGCAGCCGATCTGTAAAAGAGTAAATATTTCTGGGTGAGACCCTTTCTCAGTCCTGAACAAGGCTCTTGGCCAGAAACATCGACTGTTTGCTCTTTTCCACAGATGTTGCCAGGCCTGCTTCGTGTGTTGCTTTGGATTTCCAGCATCTGCAGATCTCGTGTTTGTGATTTAAAAATTATGGAATTTTTCCATTGTCCTTTTACAAGATTAATATTAATAACCTTAAACACGCTTGATTTTATTTTAATCGGTCTCTGTTATAGTTTTATTCATATTAAACAATGAATATATGTAAATAAGACCCAGGATTCATTATTTTTCCTTAAAAGGTTCATGATTAAAATTACTTATTCACTAATCAATGATAATCTCTTTGGAAAACCACCATGACATACAAGAGAATCTGTTGATCATCGCCAATATGGGCACATGATCTCACCAAGGTTTGTCACCCCTGCTCTGTCTTCCCCATTATGGGGGGCTCTGTCTAACAGAAGGGCGGAGGCACGGAGCCACAGCTGGTAGAGCCTGCCTCAGTGCACCTGAGAACAGAGTTCAATCCTGACCTTTGGCACTGTCTGTGCGGAGTTTGCACACTCTCTCTGTGATAACACAGGTTGGCCTCCTCTCCAGGTGCCTTGATCCGCTCCTGTAAGGCGTGCAGGACGGTCGAAGGTTCCAGTTCAAGGTTCATTTATTGTCAAAGTATGCATGCAGTATACAACTCTGAGATTCACCTTCTCCAGGGAGCCACGAAACAAAGACAGCCACAGAAGCCATACAAAGAAAAACATAACCCCCCCGCCCACGAAAAACAAATCGTGCAGACAACAAGAACTCTAACCCCTACCTGCGCAAACACAAATCGTGCAGGCAGCAACAAAAACATCACACCCCCAAGTCCCGTTGGCCGCTGTAAAGCACCCTGAACGTAGGTGAGTGGTGGGATCCAGTGGGTGGTGATGAGAACGTGGGGAGAACTTAAAAGATAAATACAAAAGAGATTCTGCAGATGCTGGAAGCCCAGATGAACACACGTAAAATCCTGGAGGAACTCAGCAGGTCAGGCAGCATCTATGGAGAGGGATCAAGATTTGATGTTTTGGGCAGAGACCCTTCATCAGGACATGAAAGGAAAGGGGAAGACAGCAGAATAAGAATGTGGAGAGGGTGGAGAAGTACGAACTAGAAGGTGATAGGTGAAGCCAGGTGGAAGGGGGAGAGATGATGAAGGAAGATTTGAAAGAGGACAGGATAATGTAGGCTAAGTATAAATAAGTCAGAATGGACATTGGGCCGAAGGACCTTTTTCTGCTCCTGGTCTACATCAGGAATTTCTGCCTATCCAGCACATGTACATCGCCCTCTCTGTCTCACCACGTTAAGACTATCCATTAAACCCACTGAGCCTCTGCTCATTTGCCCAGTATTGAGCTTGATATCTGCTCATTATTTACGCTTTATAAATGCAAGCGACCACTGCACCCTAGCTCAGTTCTTGGCCAGGGGCGGGGTGGGATGGGGTGGGGCATCATCGTACAGCAGCAAGCACCATTCTCCCGGGTGGCCTTACCGCAAGTTCTTGTAGAATTCTTCAGGCATCTTGGCGCACACGTCTTTCAGCCGTTCTATCTGCTTAGGAAGATCTTTCTCACTGCGCAGGGTAAAGTAGACAACATGAGTTTTGAAAGCAGTCTCTCCCGGCATTCGCTATTTTATGCCCATGCCTTTGAATCCACTCTGTCTGATCTTTGATCCGGCCACTAATTGGACCATTTCCCCTAATGCCCACTTTATAAGGTACCTCCTTTTCCAATCAAGCGGCCACTGAGTGTATATTTGTGGTTTTCTGCCACTGTAGCCCATCCACTTCAAGGTTCCATGTGTTGAGCATTCAGAGATTGTAACATGTGGTTATTTGAGTTGCTGTCACCTTCCTGTCAGCTTGAACCAGTCTGGCCATTCTCCTCTGACCTCTCTCATTAACGAGGTGTTTCAGCCACAGAACTGCAGCTCACTGGATGTTTTTTGTTTCTCACACCACTGTCTGTAAACTCTCGAGACGGAGAGACGGTTAGGCGAGAAACTCCCAGGAGATCAGCAGTTTCTGAGATACTCAAACCACCCCATCAGACACCAACAATCACTCCACGGTCAGAGCCACTTAGATCACATCTCTTCCCCACTCTGGTGTTCGGTCTGAACAACAACTGAACCTCTTGACCATGTCTGCATGCTTCTATGCATTGAGTTGCTGCCACGTGATTGGCTGATTAGATATTTGTATAACCTTATATAATCCAGTCAAATCTCCTTGCAATCATTGTGCTTCAGTGAATCAGCCCAGCCTCTTCACTCTAAATCTGATTGAAAGCTCTCACTGTATCATTAGGGTTTACTTACTATGTTGCCAGAGGCTATTCAGCCCATCAAGTCTACACTCCCAGGCCTACTTCCATCTTCCAGCACTGGGTCTGTAACCCTGTAGGAGGCAACTCTTGTAGATAATAGAGAGTCATTGTGCACTGTAGCACAGAAACAGGCCCTTCAGCCCATCTAGTCTGCGCCACCCTGCTTTGCCCTGAACCATCTTCCTGCACCCAGATAACAGTCCTCCGTGCCCTTCTCAACCATTGAAACATCTCCCAGACGCTGCAATTGAACCTGCGTCCAACGCCTCCGCTGGCAACTTTTACCACATTCACACCACCTTCTGAGAGGCAAAGCTCCCCCCCCTCAGGTTCCCCTTAAATGTGTCACCTTTCACGCTAACCCTGTGACCTCCAGTTCTAGTCTCACCCAATGTGAGGGGGAAAAGCCTGCAAACATTCACCCTATCAATATACCCATCATAATTTTGTATATTCCCGACCTGGGGCCCATGGAGCGTTTGGTTAAGGGCAGGGGTCCAAGACATAAGAAAGTTTGGGCACCCCTGGTCTCTAAGACCTCCTCCTGTATTGCAATGTATAAAGTCCTAACTTATTCAACTTTTTTCTATAACTCAGGTCCTCAAGTTGCAGTGACTTCCTTTTAGTTTTCCCTGCACTCTTTCACACCTTATCATTTTATTTGTAGTTAGGTGAGCAGGTACTCCAAATTCAGCCATACAATGTCATGTACAACTTCAAAATAGCATCCCAGCTCCCGTGTGCAATGCAATGTGCCCAGACCGCGCTCTACGCCGTTTGAATTGAAGCTGTACCTTATCGAAGCACTGCTCCAACGTGATGAGGGGTCTCTGCCTTCACCACCCTTTCAGACACTGAGTTTCAGACCCACCACATTCTGGGTGAAATATTTCCCCTCACCTCCCCCCATAATCCTCCTGCCTGTCACTCCGGTTCCATGCATCTGCTTTTCAAACCCTTCTACAGAAAATGGGTTCTTCTCGTTTGCACTGAGCCCCTTGTTATTTTACATGCTTAAGTCTCCACTCGGCCTCCTCAGCCGCAAAGTAAACAATGTTTAGAAACAATGTTCTAATGCACAGTATCTCCAGAACCTTCCCAGCAATCTTCTTGGCCCTTTGCATTTTCCCAAAGTCCAGCAACTAGAGATGAATACAGTATAAAGAATACTGTATACTGTATACAGATGAATACAGTATTCTAAATGTGGCAGACTGCGTGATATTCCTGCCTCATAGGTGGAGTCAATGTGGGTTAGGTGGGCAGACTTATCTACCAATGTGATTCATCTACACAGAACAGTTTACTCCTTAGACAACCAATCAGAGATCAGAATATAAGCCCAGATATCACCCAGTGGCTGTCTTTGGTTGCAGGCCACTGCATTACTCAGAAATAATTCAGAAAATGTGTAGCTCCGGCTGGGTTGAGTTGCTCTCCAATCTTGGCAATTTACTTGTAAATGTTTCATCACCATACGAGGAAGTATTGTCAGTGCGCTGTTATTTGTGGTGCATCCATAAGATATAGGAGCAGAAGTAGGCCATTTGGCCCGTCAAGTCTGCTCCGCCATTCCATCATGGCTGATCCAGTTCTTCCAGTCATCCCCGCTCCCCTGCCTTCTCCCCATACCCTTTGATGCCTGGGCTAATCAAGAGCCTATCTATCTCTGCCTTAAATGTACCCAATGACTTGGCTGCTTGTGGCAACAGATTCCACAGATGTGGGCAATGTGTCCTCCGAATGCTTGGCCTTTATATACTTTCCAACCAGCTGACTGGCTGTCATTTTGGAGACTCAGTTGTCACGCGAGGAGGAATTCTCATCGCTGATTGGTTGTGTGGTGAACTTCGTACGTTGTGGGTGCATTGTGCAAAATGACAGCCCGACTGCTCCAAGAACATAGAATTTCAGTTGTGCATAAGCTAACAGCAATGTTGAGGAGAGTACTTCGCAGACTGGAAGAATGAAACAGGCTACTGGATGAGACCAATGCAGCAAATATTACGTCGGCCAAACTGGGAGCAAACTATCCACAGGGATCCATTGACATCAACTGGCCGTAAAGCGGCATGGCCAACTCTCCCTCGTCTCTACCCATGGAGATCAAGAGGGACACAAGTTCGACTGAGCGTCGGTGGAAGTTTTGGCGCAAGCAAGCATGGCACGCAAGAGAATTCCTGGAAGCGTGGCTTTCTGCGAACAATTCTGTAAACAGACATGTAGACCTTGATCCTATTTATGAGCCAATGTGGGCAGAATTCCAGACCACAGTGCACGAAGTTTGCCACGCAGCCAATCAGCGAGATTTCCTCCCCAAGTCACAACTGAGTTTCCGAAATGACAACCAAACAGCTGATTGAAAATTATATAAAGGCCAAGCATTCGGAGGACACACCACAACCAACAGCACGCTGACCATGTCTCCTCGCACGGTGATGAAACGCTTGCAAGCAAATCGCCAAGGTCGGAGAACAGCTCCATTACCTTCGAAGAGGTTCCAGCTGTGGCACTGGAGGAAAAGGGATTGAAAGTAGCTTTAAAAGGTACACACGCTGCGCAGAACCACAAAATTCTCGCTGGTTTCATCACCATTTCAGGAGACACCAATTCACAGAATCTTTATAGGTTTCAGGTGGTTATTATGCAGCCACCTCCATCATCAGCAAAAGCCTACACACCATCGAGGACATCCTCAAGAAGGCTGCGTCCATCATTAAGGACCCTCAACATCCAGGACATGCCCCCTTAGCGTTACTACCATCAGGGAGGAGGTACAGGAACCTGAAGGCGCACACTCAATGATTCAGGAACAGTTCCTTTTCCTCTGCCATCAGATTTCTGAGTGGACATTGAACCCGTGAGCACCACCTCACTGTTCCTCTTCCGCATTATGCATTGTAACTCACAGCAACTCGTCCTGCCCGCACCGTACCGCTGCCCCAAAGCAACACACCCCGCGGCTGATTGCAGTGACGAGCGTGCCATCACATACCTGGCAGCTTGAAACCATTCATCGTACAGGTCAAATGTCATGAGCGGCTGAGGTAATTCACGCAGGTAGGACTTCAGTGCACCTGTCCCAGAGAGGAAGATTCATAGAGACACGACAATTGAATTCACCTGCATTCCACCCTTCCTAATTTTAAATCACCAGAATCCTCTTCTTTGACAAATACAAATATCTTAACATCCAATTTTCTCATTATTGATTATTTATTTAGTGACCTTAGGGTCAAAGTTTACATCTCAGCCTGTTGTATGTGACACACCAAGACATATCCTGCCATCAGATACCTCCAGGGCACTCCCGAGTGGGACAGGTTAGATGTGGAGGTAACGCGCCTCCCTCCACTGAACCATCAAACATCCCCAAGTCAGAAACAGCACAGAATAAAAGACAGAAAATGAAAATAATTTCAAAAAGCTGCAGGTGGAGGAAATCTGAAAAATGCTGGACACACTCAGCGGGTCAGGCAGCGTCTGTGGTGAGGAAAAACAAGCAGGGGAAGTATAGTGCAAATTAAACAGAGAGGGTCAGCACAGGTTAGATACAGAGTGAACCTACTTCAATACTGTCCCATCACAGACTCCCAGGACAGGGACAGCACAGGTTAGATACAGAGTGAAGCTCCCTCTACACTGTCCCATCACACACTCCCAGGACAGGGACAGCACGGGTTAGATACAGAGTGAATCTCACTCTACACTGCCCCATCACACACTCCCAGGACAGGGACAGTATGGGTTAGATACAGAGTGAAGCTCCCTCTACACTGTCCCATCACACACTCCCAGGACAGGGACAGTATGGGTTAGATACAGAGTGAAGCTCCCTCTACACTGTCCCATCACACACTCCCAGGACAGGGTCAGCACAGGTTAGATACAGAGTGAACCTCCTTCAATACTGTCCCATCACACACTCCCAGGACAGGGACAGCACGGGTTAGATACAGAGTGAAGCTCCCTCTACACTGTCCCATCACACACTCCCAGGACAGGGACAGCACGGGTTAGATACAGAGTGAAGCTCCCTCTACACTGTCCCATCACACACTCCCAGGGCAGGAACAGCACGGGTTAGATACAGAGTGAAGCTCCCTCTACACTGTCCCATCACACACTCCCAGGACAGGGACAGCACGGGTTAGATACAGAGTGAAGCTCCCTCTACACTGTCCCATCACACACTCCCAGGACAGGGACAGCACGGGTTAGATACAGAGTGAAGCTCCCTCTACACTGTCCCATCACACACTCCCAGGACAGGGACAGTATGGGTTAGATACAGTGTGAAGCTCTCTCTACACTGTCCCATCACACACTCCCAGGACAGGGACAGCATGGGTTAGATACAGAGTGAATCTCACTCTACATTGTCCCATCACACACTCCCAGGGCAGGGGCAGCATGGATTAGATACAGAGTGAATCTCACTCTACACTGTCCCATCACACACTCCCAGGGCAGGGACAGCATGGGTTAGATACAGAGTGAATCTCACTCTACACTGTCCCATCACACACTCCCAGGGCAGGGGCAGCATGGGTTAGAATCAGAGTGAAGCTCCCTCTACACTGTCCCATCACACACTCCCAGGACAGGGACAGCACGGGTTAGATACAGAGTGAAGCTCCCTCTACACTGTCCCATCACACACTCCCAGGACAGGGACAGCACGGGTTAGATACAGAGTGAAGCTCCCTCTACACTGTCCCATCACAGACTCCCCGGACAGGGACAGCACAGGTTAGATACAGAGTGAAGCTCCCTCTACACTGTCCCATCACACACTCCCAGGACAGGGACAGCACGGGTTAGATACAGTGTGAAGCTCTACTACGCTGTCCCATCACACACTCCCAGGACAGGGACAGCACAGGTTAGATACAGTGTGATGCTCTACTACGCTGTCCCATCACACACTCCCAGGACAGGGACAGCACGGGTTAGATACAGTGTGAATCTCCCTCTACACTGTCCCATCACACACTCCCAGGACAGGGACAGCACGGGTTAGATACAGAGTGAATCTCACTCTACACTGTCCCATCACACACTCCCAGGACAGGGACAGCATGGGTTAGATACAGTGTGATGCTCTACTACGCTGTCCCATCACACACTCCCAGGACAGGGACAGCACGGGTTAGATACAGAGTGAAGCTCCCTCTACACTGTCTCATCACACACTCCCAGGGCAGGGACAGCACGGGTTAGATACAGAGTGAAGCTCCCTCTACACTGTCCCATCACACACTCCCAGGACAGGGACAGCATGGGTTAGATACAGAGTGAAGCTCTACTACGCTGTCCCATGATTGGAAAATTGCAAATGTCACTCCATTTTTCAAGAGAGGAGAGGCAGGAGAAAGGAAACTATTGGCCAGTTAGTCTGACCTCAGTGGTAGGGAGATGTTGGAATTGATAATTAAGGATGAGGTTTCAGGGTACTTGGAGGTACATGATAAAATAGGCCATAGACAGCATGGTTTCCTTAAGGGTAAATCTTCTCTGATAAATCTATTGTAATTCTTTAAAGAAATAACATACATGATAGACAAAGAAGAATCGGTAGACCTTGTGAACTTGGATTTTCAATTGGCCTTTGACAAGATGCCACACACGAGGCGGCTTAACAATGCATGAGCCTATGGTATTACAGGGAAGTTTCTAGTATGGGTAAAGCAGAGACTGATTGGCTGGAGGCAAAGAGTGGGACTGAAGGGAGCCTTGGCTGCCGGAGAATAGTGGTGTCCCACGGGGACCAATTCTTTTTACGTTCTATGTCAATGATTTGGGTGATGGAATTGGTGGCTATTTTGCCAAGTTTGCAGACAATATGAAGATAGGTAGAGGGGCAGGTAGTTTTGAGAAAGTAGAGAGGCTACAGAAAGACTTAAACAGATTAGGAGAATGGGCAAAGGAATGACAAATGGAATACAATATTGGGGAGTGTATGGTCATGCACTTTCGTAGAAGTGACAGGGCTGCTTTTTTGCTAAATGGAGAGTAAATGCAAAAGACTGACGTGCAAAGGGACTTGGGAGTCCCTGCGCAGGATTCCCTGAAGGTTAATTTGCAGATTGAGTCGGTGGTGAGGAAGGCAAATGTGATGTTAGCATTCATTTCAAGAGGACTAGAATATAAAAGCAAGGATGTAATATTGAGACTTTATAAAGCACTGGTGAGGCTTCACTTGGAGTGTTGTGAGCAGTTTTGGGCCCCTTATCTTAGAAAGGATGTGCTGAAATTGGAGAGGGTTCAAAGGAGGTTCATGAAAATGATTCCAGGATTGAATGTCTTGTCACATGAAGAGTGTTTGATGGCTCTGGGCCTGTATTCACTAGAATTCAGAAGAATGAGGGGTGACTTTATTGAAATCTATTGAATGGTGAAAGGCCTTGCTAGAGCGGATGTGGAGAGGGTGTTTCCTATGGTGGCAGAGTCCAAGATCAGAGGACACAGCCTCAGAATAGAGGGGTGTACTTTTAGAACGGAGGTGAGGAGGAATTTCTTTAGCCAGAGAGAATTAAATCTGGAACTATATGCCACAGGCAGCTGTGGAGGCCAAGTCTTTGTGTATGTTTGAGGCAGAGGTTGATAGATTCTTGATTGGTCAGGGCATGAAGGGATACAGGAGAAAGCAGGAGACTGGAGCTGAGAGGGAAAATGGATCAGCCATGATAAAATGGCAGAGCAGACATGATGGGGCCCAATGGCCTAATTCTGCTCCTATATTTTATGGTCTAAACACCAATGGACCATCATCCTGCATGTTTTTGGGTGTGTGAAGAAAGAGGATATTGCAGTCACAGGGACAACCACAGGCTGCACCCGAGGTCGGCATTGAACCTGGACTGAGGGAGTTTTGGGGCAGCAGCACTACCAGCTGCACCACTGCTCCGCCAGGCTTGCTGTGAGCGGCAACACTGTATGGCGGCGAGGGGCAGAAGGGTAATTTCTACACACCATCCCATCAAAAGTCTCCGACCAGTTACAGCAAGGCTACTGTAAGGTGCGTACAAAAGAACCCCACGAAATCTGTGCCGGGAAAAATTCTTACCCGCTACAGCGTGTGGGTCTGAATTAAACTCCTGCGGGTCGAAGGAGCCACTGTCCAGCGCAGATTTTAAACGCTTCAGAACAGAAGCTGCAGCTGCCAGTCGGAACAGGCCCTGCAGAAATTGGAAGAGCATTATGGCTTAATAATTCAGACTGGATCACTCATAAACAAAGATTAAAAAAAATTATCTTAGTGTATCACATTAGATAAAACAAGCAAAACTGCATGTTGTGTAGTCTTAATCACTTGCATGGTCTGTGCCTTCCCTTTTGGTGTCATACCTCAAACCGACCACCAGAGGGAGGCAGATGAGAAGGCCAACCCCTTCCCACTAACCTACCCATTAGGCTAATTATTAGTTCATTGTAATTACCTGTGCTTTGTTTGCAGCCAAAAATAAGCTGCTTATCTTTGCTTTTATCTTTGTTCGCTCTTGGAGTTATATTTTGTAAGTGAAATTTGTAGGAATCTCTAGTTTCTGGAACTATAGTTAATGTTCTTTTTCGGATTTTGACTTTGCCTGTGAGTTTTTTTAAGACACTCTGCTTGTACCTTGCCTGTTAAGGAATCCACTAAAGCCTCGTTGGATTCCTTCCTCTCATCTTGTGCGACTTCTCCCTGCAATTCGGTTCACCATCATTCAGTGTGAGGGAAGTTCAACTGAAGGTCAGCTGTGACATTTGAACTGCCATTCCTTCCTGATAACTATATGATATGAACTTCACATTTACACACAGACTCAACTAGTGTCACAACCACAGGCTCTGCTGTGGGAGGTCTGCGTTTCCTTGTGGGCAGGCTGTGCAACAGTTCTGGCAATTCCGCTCGTGAGTAACCAAGCTTGAGCGAATCATTGTTCCATTATGGTGGTATTTAACTCCCCTTTTTCTGCGCTCCAGTCTTGTTGACACTTGACCAAAAGCGCAGCGACATTTACGCTCCCTGCTTACCCTCTCCGGGAAAGCGGACTACCATTTTGACTGACACTGTGAAGGAGCTGTATTCGTTTAGTATTTGGTTATTCCTTACAGCTGCAGTGTTGGTGTTAACTTCCAGTTTGAGAGTTTTAGTTAACTGTCCTGTAGGCTGAGTGTTTATTGCATTCCTTTCAATTCTGCAACAATTCTCGTTAAAGTCAGTGAACTGTCGACCCGCTTCGTTGTCTCTCTCTGCACTTTTGCCATAACTGGACGTTTTGACAACTCGATCTTTCTTTGCATTTTCCTCAAAACTCACTATTTAATCTATAGATTAGCTTTATTTGTCA
This sequence comes from Hemitrygon akajei, assembly GCF_048418815.1. Classification (NCBI taxonomy): domain Eukaryota; kingdom Metazoa; phylum Chordata; class Chondrichthyes; order Myliobatiformes; family Dasyatidae; genus Hemitrygon; species Hemitrygon akajei. Next base: position 7,761,907 of record NC_133154.1, read on the forward strand.
CATATACATGGAAACGTAGAGTGAAATGCATCATTTTGCATCATGATAAATCAGCAAGCTATGTACTAGGGTGTCGCCATGCTTCCAGCACCTTAAATAGAAAAGTATGCATGATCCTGACTTGGAAATAAATTACTATTCCTATACCTTTGTTAGGTTGCAGAAACAGGCCATTTAGCCCATCTGGTCTGTGCCGAACCATTTAAATTGCCTACTCCCATCGATCTGTACTGGGACCATGACCCTCCAGACCCCTACCATCTGTGTACCCACCAAACTTTTCTTAAACGTTGAAATCAAGCTCACAAGCACCACTTGCGCTGGCAGCTCGTTCCACACTCTCACCGCCCTCTGAGTGAAGAAGTTTCCCTCAATGTCCCCTGAAATTTCTCATCTTTCACTCCGAACCCATGACCTCTGGTCCTAGTCCCACCCAACCTCGGTAGAAAAAGCTTGCTTGCATTTACCCTATCTATACCCCTCATAATTTTGTTTAACTCTATCAAATCTCCCCTCAATCTTCTACGCTTCAAGGAATAAAGTCCTAACCTACTCAATCTTTCCTTATATTTCAGGTCTTCCAGATTCGGTAACATCCCTGCAAATTTTCTCTGCACTCTTTCAACCTTATTTACATCTTTCCTGTAGGTAGGTGACCGACACTGCACACAATCCTCCAAATTAGGCCTCACCAATGTCTTAAACAACTTCAACACAACATCCCATCTCCTGTACTCAATACTTTGACTTATGAAGACCAACGTGCCAAAAGCTCTCTTTACAATCCCATCTACCCGAGACATGTTAAGCATTCTTGTTTCAATAATTCATGTATTATATGTAAAAATACATGAATCACGCATGTCATCATGCTACCATGTGATGCGTGAGCACCTCGCTTAAAGTTAACTCAAAGTTAGACTTACATTTTGGACTCCCGTGTCTTCTATTGAATTAGTTCAATGTTTTGAAGTCACAAAGCACAACGCCTCCCTAACTATTGTGGGAATACCACACCTCAAAGACAACAGAGGTTCAAAAAGGCGGCTAATCACCACCTTCTTAAAGACAAGGAGGGACGGACAATTAAACATTTGCCCCGCCTGCGAAGCCCACACCCCTTGAGTGAATTATTTAAAATAAACACTTCACTTTTACAAAATGCTGGAGGAACTCAGCAGGTCAGGCAGCATCTATGGAGAGGAATAAGCAGGCAATATTTCAGGCGGAGATCGTTCATCAGGACTGAGGAGGAAAGGGGGAAGAAGCCGGATTAAGAAGGTTGGGGGGAAGCAGTACAAGTGATGGGAAAAGCGAGGTGGAAGAAGTGAGTAGCTGGGAGGTGATAGTTTGAAGAGGAAAAGGGCTGAAGAGAAGGAGGAATCCGATGGGAGAGGAGAGTGGACCATGGGAGAAAGGGGAGGGGACCCGGGGGAGGTGAGGTGAAGAGAAGGCATGAGCAGGGAACCAGAACGGGGAATGGAAAGAAAAAGAGAGAGGGGAGAAATTACTAGAAGTTAGAGAAATTACTGTTCGTCCGGGAGGCCAGCCGCGTTCCTCCAGCAGATTGTGCGCGTCGCTCTGGATTTCCAGCATCTGCAGAATCTCTTGCTCTCTCCCCTCCCCACCCCCGTCTCATTCATTTCACTCTCTCACTCCTCACCCAGCCCTCATCCTACCTCTTCTTTCATCCCTTTCTCGAGCAGCATCATGACGCAGGCCTCGATGGGAAGGGCGATGTCCTGCCCGCGGCTCTCCAGGTGCTCCTCCAGCGGACGTCCGAAGGCGGGGTTCTTTGGGATGACAGCTTCTCACGGAGAACGGGCAGGGGGTTAAGGACACGGGGCAGAGGAAGGAGCCGTCATTGGCATGTGACTGACGGCCGGGGGCCAATAAACACCCTGTGCCATTCAGCTGTGCGGGCGTGTATGTACGAGAGTGTGTGTGTGTGTGTTTGTACGTGAGTGTTCAAGTACGCCTGTGTTTGTGCGTGCGCACGTTTGAAATAATGAACGCGAGCACAGAAAGTGGCCTCGTTTGACGGTTCGAGCCGAGTCTGGTACCGGCCCACGCTGGACACGGAGCAGCCGAGTCTGGTACCAGCCCACGCTGGACATGGAGCAGTCTACTGACCTGGTGTGTTGGTGCTGGTCTTCAGTGTCGGCAGTAGGGTGTCCAGAGCATTCAGTGACCTCCTGTGGTAATCCGCCTGGGCTTCCATCAGCTTCGAAAGTTGAAGAAAACGAAGTTACATTAACAGGACCTCGAACAGCGTAGAGATGAGCCCAACGCCATTACCGCGTCCGCGGCCCGAGTTCAATTCCCACCGCTGTCTGTGAGGAGTTCGCACGTATCCCTGTGACCGCACGGGTTTCCTCCGAGCGCTCCGGTTTCCTCTCACATTTCAGTTTCAGGCCCAGTAGGCCCGTACAGTCCAGTTACACCCACGTGGCCAACTAACCGATTAACCGGTATGCCTTTAAAAGGTGGGTGGAAACCGGAGCACCCGGAGGAAAGCCTCGGGGTCGGGGAGGGGCGTGGGGAACGTCCAATCTCCTTTCAGACAGCAGTGAAATGGAACCCCCATTGCTGACCCCCCAGCACTGAAATAGCGTTACCTCACCACTCCATCCCTCCCATCAACCCTGAAGTGATCGTTCATTGATAATTGTGCCGAGTCCAACCTCTCGGATGAAGAGGTAAAGCCCATCCCAGGAGTGTTTGACGTCGAGGGCCTGGACTCAGTGTTGGCGTTCCGTTTTTCTGGCTTACCAAGTAAAAGTAGTTGGAGTACTCCTCCTCTTTGCTGGCGAAGTGATACAGGTCAGCAGCGTACTCGTCCTGTAACGAGACGAAGGAAATAGATGCTAGCGATTCTACTTCACACCAGGAGAGAGTTTGCTGCCGGTGCTCGAGTTGGGGGACTCGGAATAAGGGCAGTGCTGCAGACAGACTGTAACGTCGAATCGGCGACCGTTTGCCGCCGCCCCCCCCTCGCTGTGGGAGGAGCGATGCCCCCCCTCCCTTGTCAGTGAGGGAGGGGGGAGCCTGAGGGAACTGTGGCCCCTCTTCGGGGGGCTTTGCTGTTGCTTATATGGTGAGGGGGAGGGCTGATGTTTTTCTAATGGAATTAGTGAGGGTGGGGGAAAGAGGGAGGGGTTGATGTTTTTTCTACTGCATGTGTCTGGGAGGGGGAGTGGGCTTCAGGGTTCTTCTGTTTTTTTCCCTGTCGTTTGTTCTTTGTGTTTTCTTTCTCTGTTTTGCGGATGCCTGTGAAGAGTAAGAATTTCAGGTTGTATACTGCGTGCGTTCTCTGATATTAAATGGGACCATGGAAGTGACTGGTTCGGAAGGTACTGACCGAGGGGTAACTGCAGGGCAATTTACAAAGACCAATTAACCAATCATCCGGCGTGTCTATGGGACTGCGGGAGGAAACCGGAGCACCCAGAGGAAACCCACACGGTCACGGGGAAGAGCGTACAAACTCCTTACAGGCAGCGGCAGGAATTAAGGCAGAGGTTGATAGGTTTTTGATTGGCGGGGGGGGGGGTGTTTAAGGGTTATGGGGGGGAAGGTGGTTGAAAACAAAACTGTCATGACTGAACAGTGGGGACTAGATGGGCAGAATGGCCTAATTCTCCTCTCATACGTTACGGTTGTACGGTGTTATATGGTGTTAAAGGGGTGGAGAGAAATACGGAGAGAGGGAATGGGACAGACGGGCTACTCTGCTGGGGGCCAGTATGGGCATGGAGGGGCGAGTGGCCTGTGTTGTAGTGAGTAACGTTGGGTCACATTTCCTGGGATTCAGGGGACAGAAAGCTGATCTAAAAGAAATCTCCTTTCTTGCCGGGGCGTTGCATTGCAAGCATGTGTAGCTCGGGTGGTTGATGGTCAGATTGAGTTGTTCTTGGCAATTTATTTGCAAACGTTTTGTCACCATGCGAGGAAACATCGTCAGTGTGCTGTTAACTGTGGTGTGGCCCATACAGACTTTACAATCAGCTGATTGGACGTCATTTCCGAAACTCAAGTCCTGGAAACTTGGTTTTCAGAAACGCAATTCCCAGAAGCATGATTTTCTACGAATAATTCTGTAAACAATTATCAAAACACGTAGACCCTGATCTGTTTATGAGCCACTGAGGGCAAAATTCCAGACCACACAACACACGAAGTTCGCCCAAAAACCAATCAGCGACAAGATTTCCTCCCCACATCACAACTGAGGTTCTGTCATGACGTCCAATCAGCTGACGGGTAAGTACATAAAGGCCAAGCACTCACGATGTCTCCTTGCATGGAGACGAAACATATGCAAGGAATTTGCCAAGATTGGAGAACAACTCAACCCAACCGTTGCTAGGCAATGCTATCACGGTGCCGGCGAACTGGGTTCAATTCCCACCGCTGTCTGTTGAGGAATTTCAAATCATAAAAACAAGGACATTTTGCAGATGCTGGAAATCTAAAACAACAGTGAAAAAAAATGTTCCAGCTCCTCCAATATTTTGTGTGCGTTGTAAGAAGAATAGACATTCTCCCAGTGACCACATGGGTTTCCTCCGGGTGCTCTGGTTTCCTCCCACATTCCAAAGATGTATGGGTTAGTAGGTTAATTGGTCAGTAATTGGACGGCATGGCCTCGTTGTTACAGTAGCACGTTTCTAAAGATTCAAGATTGTTCAATGTCATTTCCAGTACACAAAGTGTAAAGGAGAACGAAAGAATTGTTACTTTGGATCTGGTGCAACACAAGAAACACACACTCACACACAAACACTCACACTCACTCACACTCACACAAACACACTCATACACACAAACACTCACACTCACACACACACACACACTCACACACTCACACAAACACACTCACACACACAAACACTCACACTCACTCACACACACACACACACACAAACACTCACACACACACACACACAAACACTCACACACACACACACACAAACACAAACACTCACACACAAACACTTACACTCACTCACACAAACACTCACTCACACACACAAACACTCACACAAACACACACAAAAAAGATAAAGAACACTATAATAATAAAAAAACACAGTAAATATAAATACATAAGATAGCTTACATAAATAAATTGATTATATGTCTACAAAGTGACACCAGGCTGAACATAAGGTGACTGACGGGAAATAATAAAGTAGTGGTGGAGTCAGTGGGTGGAGGTGTTGATCAGCCTCACTGCTTGGGGAAAGGAACTGGTTTTGAGTCTGGCGTAGCCTCCTCCATGAGCAGGGTGAGTGGAATAAAGAAATAAAACTCAATGCACAAAAGCATGTAGACATGGTCAAAAGGTTCAGTGGGGAAGAATGGGGAAGAAATGTGATCGAAGTGACTTTGACTGTGGAATGACTGTTGGTGCCAGATGGGGTGGTTTGAGTATCTCAGAAACTGCTGATCTCCTGGGATTTTCACACACAAGTCTCTAGAGTTTACAGAGAACGGTGTGAGAAGCAAAAAATAATGTCCAGTGAGTGGCAGTTCTGTGGGTGAAAACACTTTGTTAACGTGAGAGATCAGAGGAGAACGGGCAGACTGGTTCAAGCAGACAGGAAGGTGATAGTAACTTGAACAACTACACATTGCAACAGTGGCGTGCAGAAGAGCATCTCTGAACACACAACATGTCAGAACTTGAACTGAACCGGCTACAGTAGCAGAAAGCCATGTACGTGCGGTCAGTGGCCACTTTATTAGGTACAGGGGGTGCCTGACAGAATGTAGCCACTGAGTATATACCCGGGTCTCCACTTTCAGGGAGCTACGGACCAACACCCCAACTTTGCCATACATCAGTATTCCTAAGGTCCCTGAGCGTATGTAGCTTGTTTGTGTTTCTGTTAAGAGGACACGGTTCATTTTATCCCCGCCTCTGACGTGCTCCCCATGCACCTTAGATAGCTCGACTCTTCTCCAGATTTCCTCCACCTCTTCTTTGAGGAGGTCCACCTTCGTTGTCTGAGACTGAGCGGCCGCTCCTGCGTTGGTCGACTTGGTCGCCTGCGACAGCCTAGGAAGCAAAGAGTGGGAGTCAACGGGACCTTTTCAGAATGGCAGGCAGTGACTAGTGGGGTACCGCAAGGCTCAGTGCTGGGACCCCAGTTGTTTACAATATATGTTAATGATTTAGACGAGGGAATTAAATGCAGCATCTCCAAGTTTGCGGATGACACGAAGCTGGGCAGCGGTGTTAGCTGTGAGGAGGATGCTAAGAGGATGCAGGGTGACTTGGATAGGTTAGGTGAGTGGGCAAATTCATGGCAGATGCAATTTAATGTGGATAAATGTGAGGTTATCCACTTTGAACAGGAAAGAACAGGAAAACAGATTATTATTTGAACGGTGGCCGATTAGGAAAAGGGGAGATGCAACGAGACCTGGGTGTCATTGTACACCAGTCATTGAAGGTGGGCATGCAGGTACAGCAGGCGGTGAAAAAGGCAAATGGTATGTTGGCATTCATAGCAAAAGGATTTGAGTACAGGAGCAGGGAGGTTCTACTGCAGTTGTACAAGGCCTTGGTGAGACTGCACCTAGAATATTGTGTGCAGTTTTGGTCCCCTAATCTGAGGAAAGACATTCTTGCCATAGAGGGAGTACAGAGAAAGTTCACCAGATTGATTCCTGGGATGGCAGGATTTCATATGAAGAAAGACTGGATCAACTAGGCTTATACTCACTGGAATTTAGAAGATTGAAGGGGGATCTTATTGAAATGTATAAAATTCTAAAGGGATTGGACAGGCTGAATGCAGGAAGATTGTTTCCGATGTTGGGGAAGTCCAGAACAAGGGGTCACAGTTTAAGGATAAAGGGGAAGCCTTTTAGGACTGAGATGAGGAAAAATTTCTTCACACAGAGAGTGGAGAATCTGTGGAATTCTCTGCCACAGGAAACAGTTGAGGCCGGTTCATTGGCTATATTTAAGAGGAAGTTAGATATGGCCCTTGTGGCTAAAGGGATCAGGGGGTATGGAGAGAAAGCAGGTACAGGGTTCTGAGTTGGATGATCAGCCATGATCATACTGAATGGTGGTGCAGGCTCGAAGGGCCGAATGGCCTACTCCTGCACCTATTTTCTATGTTTCTATGAAAGAGAGAATGACCACAAGCAGCTTGAGGTTGGGTGGAAGACGGCCCAGTATCCACATCCATAATCAAACACGTTTCAATGTGAGAACAGCCCTCAAGCCTGGGGTAAACTGCGCGCAATAGAGCTCCCTAATCGGAGGGTTAAACGGAATACACTTGCCATTCCATTCCTCAACCTGCCTGCAATAATCCTGATCCAAGCTCAAATAATGATTTAACTGGGGGGGGGGGGCAGAAATAAACTTCATTCTGTCCAGCATGCGTGTGTGTGTGTGTGTGTGTGTGTGTGTGTGTGTGTGTGTGTGTGTGTGTGTGTGTGTGTGTGTGTGTGTGAGTGTGTGTGTGTGTGCGCGTGTGTGCGTGTGTGTGTGTGTGTGTGTGTGTAAGTGAGTGTGTGCGTGTGAGTGTGTGTGTGTGTGTAAGTGAGTGTGTGCGTGTGAGTGTGTGTGTGTGTGTGTGTGTGTGTGCGTGCATGCGTGTGTGTGTGCGTGTGTGTGTGTGTCTTGGCGCCTGTGATTTGGTGCTTGTGAAGTTGTTTCCTCTGATTCCGCGCCAGTGTCTGCATGCCCGCGTTTCCATGCCAGCGTCTCAGTGCCCGCGTTTCCGTGACCGCATTTCCGTGCCAGTGACTCCGTGTCTGCGTTTCTGTGCCAGCGACTCTGTGCCCGCGTTTCCGTGCCAGTGTCTCCGTGCCCACGTTTCTGTGCCAACGTTTCCGTGCCAGTGACTCTGTGCCAGTGTTTCCGTGCCCACGTTTCCGTGCCCACGTTTCTGTGCCCACGTTTCCGTGCCAGCGACTCTGTGCTCGCGTTTCCGTGCCAGTGTCTCCGTGCCCACGTTTCTGTGCCCACGTTTCCGTGCCAGTGTCTCTGTGCTTATTCTACTGTACCGGAGGTTCTCTGTGCATGAGGACTTGTGGCCCTCTATGAGGGTGTTTCTGTACTGTGCTCATGTTGCTCTATGACCTTCCCTCTCTGCGTGTGCTCCTCTCTGTGTGTTTTTCTGTATATGTCTGTTCTCTCTCTCTCTCTCTCTCTGAGTTGTGGCGTGTTTCTATGCGTGCGCACGTGCAGATAGACATTAAAATCAGGATCAGAACGAACCGTTACTTGGATAAAAATTTGGAAAGGCCAATATGGATGTAAATGGTCAGGGTCGGGTGGTAATTTCACAGATTTGTCTTTTTTTTTAAAAACAAGGCCAAGTTGCTCAACACTGAACCCAGCACGGATGGAAAGCAAGCAAGGAGCCAGCCCGATCTGAAGTCAGGACCTTTTGCTTCAAAGTCCAGTGTTGATGCCACTACACCACCAGCTGACTAGCTAGGCTGACTGGCCAAATTGAAAATCTTGTCCGACCAACTCTTTTTAGTGAGTGCCACAGAGAAAGCAGACAATGACTCTGAAATGTATGTAGGTTTAGCAAAGGGCACCAGTAAGTTATTTCACAATGGTCTATTGCAAAACATCAGTGAAAGTGGCACTGATTGTAGCAAGGCCAAAATACAGACCCTGGGACGAAGGAGTCACTTTTCACAAGGGAGAAAGATGTTCCCCAAGGACAGCACCGCTCAGTTGAAAATTCAAACCCTGAATCAGAAGCACAAATTCTAAATTGGGAGATGCTGTTAACTCAAAATAGAGCTGCCACAACTACAGGAGGACTTTAACAAACTGGCAAAATGGGCAATTAATTGGCACATTGACTCAGATAAATGCAGTGTAATGTTGCATTTTTCTAGAACGGTGGGAGTTGAAATGGCGTAGAGCAGGTGCTGCCAACCTGGGGTCCACGGACCCTTTGATTAATGGGAGGAATCCATGGAATAAGAAAGGTTAGGAACCCTGGCCTAGAGGGATGATTACAGTCCGTGGCATCTTTATTAGGTACACAGGCTCATTAATGCAAATATCTAATCAGCCAATCACGTGGCAGCAACTCAATGCATAAAAGCATGCAGACATGGTCAAGAAGTTCAGTTGTTGTTCAGACCAAACATCAGAATGGGGAAGAAATGTGATCTAAGTGACTTTGACCGTGGAATGATTGTTGGTGCCAGACAGGGTGGTTTGAGTATCTCAGAAGCTGCTGATCTCCTGGCATTTTCGTGCACAACAGTCTCTAGATTTTACAGAGAATGGCGTGAAAAACACATGCAGTGAGTGGTTGTTCTGTGGGTGAAAACACCTTGTTAGCGAGAGAGAGGTCAGAGGAGAATGGCCAAGCTGACAGGAAGGTGACAGTAATTCAAATAACCACACGTTACAACAGTGGTGTGCACAACAACATCTCTGAATGCACAACACGTCAAACCTTGAAGTGGATGGGCTTCAGCAGCCGAAGACCATGAACACACACTCAGTGGCCACTCTATTAGATACAGGAGGTACCTAATAAAGTGGCCGCTGAGTGTACACCAGTGTGGCGCGTGGCCGAGTGGTTAAGGCGCTGGACTAGCGATCTGTAGGTCATGAGTTCGAGCCCCGGCCGAGGCAGCGTGTTGTGTCGTTGAGCCAGGCACTTAACCACACATTGCTCCAGTCCGCCCAGCTGAAAATGGGTACCTGCAAAACGCTGGGGGTTAACCTCATGATAGACCGGTGGGGAGGGGGGGGGAGAGGCTCGTACTCTCAGTCGCTTCACGCCACGGAAACCGGCATAAGCACTGGCTTTAACTGAGTGTACACCAGTCACCGGAAATGGCTGAGTGTTGGGCTCTGCCCTCACTTACCGATTCTTTGCTGCTGTCCAGTCCTGCGTCAGCTTGGCGAGCTGCTTCTTGTGTTTGAGAATGTTGGGAAGCTCCTCCTGTTTCGCAAGAGAAAGCGAGGTTAGGTCGGGTGGGAGTATGTCTGGGAAGTGACTGGCCCCATTGGTTTCGCTTCCCAACAACCCTGACTCCCATCGGGGCCTCCCCGGCCCCACACTCCTCAGGGACCTTCCTCCTCGCCCAACACGTCAATCCAACGGGGAATCAATAACAGATGAACACAGAGTGGGTCAGGCAGCATCTATGGAAGGAGGAGAGTTAATGCTTCACATCGAAGCTTCTCTGTCTGAAATGCCAAGGAGTGGCCGAGAAGGTGGGGGGGAGGGGTTGAAAGGCCGCGGGCTTAGCATAAGGGTACATTGTAGAGGACATCTAGTTTTTGGGGGTGGGGGGTGAGAGGGATAGAGACAGAGAGATCCACTCAGTACAGAGTGACCACAAACCACTCAATGTGACACCACATCTCTAAAGGACATACCTGTCTCAATTGACCTAGGCCCGTTCTGCCTGAGACAGTGACGAGAATCCCAGAGTAACAGAACGCTCCTCTGCCCAGCTCGGAGTAACCCCGAGCTCGTTCTCTCTCTCAGCAGAGCAACCGCCAACCCACCCCCCAACCCCTCCGCTCGAGTGCCCGCCAACTCTGCAACGTGGAATTTTATTTTACTTTCTTTCGCGATAGAGCGCGGAACAGCCCTTCTGGCCTCCTGAGCTGGGTTGCCCAGCAACCCATCGGTTTACCTCTAGCCTAATCACCGGACAATTTACAATGACCACAAACTGGCACATCTTTGGACTGTGGGAGGAAACCAGAGCACCCTGAGGAAACCCACGCACATGTGCTCGGGAAAAACGTACGAACTTGCTGCAGAGAACGCCGCAACTGAATTTCAAAATCTGATACCCGGAACTGTATCAGCATCGCCCGGGGCCTACATACAATTCCATAAGGACACGGAGCTAACTCCTGGGAATTTTGAATGCACCCTTGGGATAATTCAGTTCACGGAGAAATAGCTTGTGAACCGACTATATATAGAACCATTTCCACACTCCCCTCATGGGTAGTGTGTGGAACTGACAGTTACACATCGTTAAGGGGAGCCGTTCCAGAGAATGACTGCACACAGCAACAGCGGCCTGCGGAGAACTTGAACCAGCCTGGAACAAATCAATCTGATACCCTTCTGTGCAAATGACCGGCACTTTGGAAGTGCCCGCTGTGCGTTAATTAGCTAGACACTGTCGGGACGGGAATGGGAATTGAAATGTTTGGCCACACCCCGTGACTGTCTTATTCCCTCACCTCGGATAACTTAATGAGAGGGTCCAGGATTTCTTTCTCCAGATGGAGTTCGTGTTCAACGTGCACCTTCGCCAAAGTACCTTCCACGTAGCAGCACACCTCCAACATTTTCCTGCGGGAGAGTCCAGGTAGAGTGAGAAGCAAAGAGAGCAGGTGAGAACCTGGGTCCAGGAAGGCAGGGTGTATCATGTCAGAAGCCCATTCCGAGACTCTCTCTGATGGGGCTACTAGGTGAATTAAATTGACTTTATTTCTTACATCCTTCACATACATGAGTAAAAAATCTTTACATCTCCAGCTAAACATGCAATGTGCAGTCGTAGTAACTTATAATAAATAGAACAGACAATGTAATATAGAGTACATTCAAATCAATTCATCAGGCTGATGGGCCTGGTGGAAGGAGCTGTCCTGGAGCCTGTTGGTCCTGGCTTTTATGCTGCGGTACCGCTTCCCAGATGGTAGCAGCTGGAATAGGTTGTGTTTGGAATGGCTTAGGTCCCTAGTGATCCTATGGGCTCCTGTTATACACCTGACCTTGTAAGTGTCCTGAATCATGGGAAGTTCACAACTACAGATGTGCTGGGCTGTCCGCACCACTCTCTGCAGAGTCCTGCGATTGAGGGAGGTACAGTTCCCATACCAGGCAGTGATGCAGCCACTCAGGATGCTCTCAATTGTGCCCCTACAGAAAGTTCTTAAGATTTGGGGCCCAAATCTTCCTCAACCGTCTGAGGTGAAAGAGGTGCTGTTGTGCCTTTTTCACCCCACAGCTGGTGTGTACAGTGGTAAGTGGACTAAACATTGAGAATCAGAATCAGGTTTAATACCTTTGGCGTAAGTCGCTAAATGATTGCATTGCGACTGCAGTGTATTGCAATACATAGTAACAAAAATAACTATGTATTTTAATTATATTATCAGGATGGCACGGTAATGTAGTGGGTAGCAGTGCCAGTGACCTGGGTTCAATTCCCACTGCTGCCTGTAAGGAGTTTGTACGTTCCCTCTGTGACCACGTTGGTTTCCTCCGGGTGCTCTGGTTTCCTCCCACAGTTCCAAGACATCTCAGTTGGTAGATCAATTGGTCATTGTAAATCGTCCTGTGATTAAGGTTAAATTGGTGGGATGGTGAGTGGTTTGGCTGGAAGGGCCTAAAAATAAAAAATATATACAGATCTGTGCAAAAGTCTTCGACATATATAGAGTTAGGGTGACTAAGAACTTTGCACGGGCGAAGGGGAAGGTGTTGTTACTCCATACCATCAGACGAGCATCTACACTCCGTCCGCCAGAGAAAGCAGGATCTCCCAGTGGCCACCCATTTTAATTCCACTTCCCATTCCGATGTGGCCATCTACTGTTGTGATGAGGCCATACTCGGGTTGGAGAAACAACACCTTATATTCTGTTTGGGTAGCCTGCAACCTGATGGCATGAACATCGTTATCTCAAACTTCTGGTAATGGTCCCCCCCCCCAACTTCCCCCCTTCACCATTTCCCATCCCTTTTCCCTCTCTCGCCTCATCTCCTTTCCTGTCCGTCGCCTCCCCCTGGCGCTCCTCACTCCCCCCCCTTTTCTTTCTCCCATGGCCTTCTGTCTCTGTCGCCAACCAACTTCCCAGCTCTTTACTTCAACCCTCCCCCTTCAGGTTTCACCCATCACCCTGTGTTTCTCTCCCCCCCTTCCCCACCTTTTAAATCCGCTCCTCAGCTTTTCCTCCTCCAGTCCTGCCGAAGGGTTTCGGCCCAAAATGCTGGCTGTACTTTTCTCCCCATAGATGCTGCCTGACCTGCTGAGTTGCACGGACAGGTCACTGGAAATGTGAGGTATCGGTTCCCCTCAGTACAAGGCTTCCCTGATAAACATAGAAACATAGAAAACCTACAGCACAATACAGGCTCTTCGGCCCACAAAGTTGTGCTGAACGTGTCCTTAGCTTAGAAATTATCTACAGTTACCCATAGCCCTCTATTTTCCTAAGCTCCATGTACTTAACCAAAATTCTCTTAAAAGACCCTATCATATCCGCCTCCACCACTGTTGCCAGCAGCCCATTCCACGCACTCACCACTCTCTGAGTAAAGAACTTACCCCTGACATCTCCTCTGTACCTACTCCCCAGCACCTTAAACCTGTGTCCTCTTGTGGCAACCATTTCAGACCCGGGAAAAAGCCTCTGACTATCCACACGATCAATGTCTCTCATCATCTTATACACCTCTATCAGGTCACCTCTCATCTTCCGTCGCTCCAAGGAGAAAAGGCCGAGTTCACTCAACCTATTTTCATAAGGCATGCTCCCCAATCCAGGCAACATCCTTGTAAATCTCCTCTGCACCCTTTCTATGGCTTCCACATCCTTCCTGCAGTGAGTGGACCAGAATTTATATTTTATTTTATTTATTTACTTACAAGTTTAGTGTGGAGCAGGCAACCCAGTAATTTTAACCCTAGACTAATCACAGGAGAATATCTCATGACCGATTCATCTTTGGGCTGCGGGAGGAACCGCAGAACCTGGAGGAAACCCAAGCACAGAGGGGGAAGTATGAGCTTTCTTACAGAGGACGTTGGAATTGAACTCCGACATCCCGAGCTGTAACAGCATCACGCCAACCGCTATGCTACCATGGCAACCCTATTCAGCGACGAGTCTCCGAGCGCACCTTCTAGTGGGTTGTGGTAGGACACACCATCCAGGAGGAACTGACAATTCCCTGAAAGGCTGAGGCCAACAGACGTGAAAAGTCAAACGCTGAGCACCTGCCCATCAGCAGATGATGGCTACAATGGGAAGAGGCGCCGGACTTTGAACGGGAGCAGGTACCTTAGCGGAATCTCTCATTGCCTCCTTAGAAATAAAGTGAAAACGGCATTGACTGGTGATAGAACGGGAGGTTCCACTTGGCTCATTACCGCGTGGTGGGCTATTGTTGATTGTGGCAGCCCGCAGGCATAGTGGCTATCATAACGCTTCCCAGGACCAGTGATCAGAAGATCCAGGTTCAATTCCAATCCCCACCGCTGTCTTTGAGGAGTTTGCACGTTCTCCCCTCGACTCCTTGATTTCCTCTGGGTGCCCTGGTTTCCTCCCACACTCCACCGACGGCGGTTGTGGGCAGTGTGACGACACCCGTGGACTGGCCCAGCGTAGTGTTGGTCAACACACTTCACTGCGCGTTTCAAAGTACTTGTAACGAGTTAATGGTTTCATGAAACTTGAGGCTTGTTGTGTGACTTTGTGGAAGATGTGGCAAGGCAGGGGTTGAAGACAACAAGCCAGGCGACGATGGCTAGAGACCTGAGAGAAGGGAAACCAGGAGCAGGAGGACCCCAGAGGTCCACGAGCCAGTCCTCATCGGGGGATCAGAGGTGGAGAGGGTCAGCAATCTAAAATTCTTCAGTGTTGTCATTTCAGTGGATCGGGTCCTTAAAGCAAGTGTGATTATGAAGAAAGCACAGCAACTCCACTACTTCCCTAGAAGTTTGAGGAGATTCAGCATATCTGAACTCTTGACAAACTTCTATAGACGTGTGGTGGACAGCATATTGACCGGCTGCATCACAGCCTGGTGTGGAAACACCGATGCCCTTGCACAGAGAATCCTGCAAAAGTAGTGGATACGGCCCAGTCCACCACGGGTAAAGCCCTCCCTACCACTGAGCACATCTACACAGAGTGGTGTTGCAGGAAAGCAGCGTCCGTCATCAGGGACCCCCACCACCCAGACCATGCTGCTGCCATCAGGAAGAAGGTACAAGAGCTTCAGGAACAGTTATTACCCCTCTACCATCAGGCTCTTGAACCGGAGGGGATAACTTCACTTTCCCCATCACTGAACTGTTCCCACAACTTATGGACTCACTTCCAATGACTCTTCATCTCATGTTCTGGATACTTATTGCTTATTTATTATTACTGATTTTCTTTTGTATTTGCAGTTAATTGTCTTTTGCACACTGGCTAGTTGTTCTGTTGGATGTAGCCTTTCACTGATTCATTCTATCATGTGTCTCGGATTTACTGTGTATGCCTGCAAGAAACGAATATCAAAGAAATGAATATCAAGGTTGTGTATGGTGCCAAGCGTGCACCTTGACAGTAAATTTGCTTTGAATTTTGAAC
Source organism: Hemitrygon akajei (assembly GCF_048418815.1). Taxonomy (NCBI): domain Eukaryota; kingdom Metazoa; phylum Chordata; class Chondrichthyes; order Myliobatiformes; family Dasyatidae; genus Hemitrygon; species Hemitrygon akajei. The sequence continues at coordinate 7,777,259 of NC_133154.1, forward strand.
TTTGAATGAAGTCTGCTGGGGCCAAATTTGCTTACTGCAGACGGAGAGGTGAGACCGGGTTTGGCATTGTGGACAAAAATCGAGAAGAACACAGTTATGGGAGCTGGGGACAGATGAGGCAGGAATAATGGAAGGACGTGAACTACACCCAACAACTAAGGTTGTCAGCTTAAAGTTTCAATCAATAAACAATCAATTGTCTTTACTAACACCAAAATATCGTCAGTTGTCAGCTTAAAGTTTCGATTGATTCAGTGTCTGCATTATTATTTTTCGTGTGGCTGTATTTGACTGATACTGTGTCTTGCTGTCTCATACGTGCTGAGTGTGACTGTCGGTGTTGTGTTTTGTACCTTGACCCTGGGGGAATGCTCTCTCAGCTGTGTTCATGTGTGGTTGAATGACAATTAAAATTGAATCGAACACCTCTATTGCAAATGTCGGTTTATCTTTTGCAAGTAAGAAAATCCAACGTACACAATCTGAAATAATCAATACCCGTAACTGATAAGCCAGTTCTCTATAAAGATTGTAGTTCTCGGTTCAGAATTCAGAACAGTGTGGGTGACAGGGGTTGTGCTGTTCTCCCTGCGCACAAGTAAAGTGACGTATGTTTGAGTGGTAAGAGCATTCCGTTATTTTATTCTGTTTTGCTCCTGCCCTTTCTCTGTGACCCTAACACTTTATTCTGCATTCCGTTACTGCCTCAGTGTCAACGTGGTGAAATGATTAGTATGAGCGGCACGTAAAGCAAGGACTTTCACTGCACCTCGGTATATGTAACAATAATAAACCTCAGATCTCATTAACATGACTGCGTCACCCTCAGACCAATCAGCCATTTTGATGTTATTTCCGTAACTATTTTCCCTCTGGTCATTCTCCACACCTCGCGGGGCATGTTTGGAACATTCCTGTCCCTCGTCCCGGCCACGTCTAGACTTCCACCTTTAACGGGCGGCTTCTGACTCACCGAATGAAGGACTCGCTGTCCAGCTCTCTACTGCTTTCTGCCATACACTGTGACAACACCATCAGCGGCATCTTTTTCTGCAGAACAAGAAACAGTTATTGTAGGCGTTGCCGAAGGGAAGAGTGTGATACAATCAGTGGCCATTTCATTAGGTACACCTGCTCATTAATGCAAATATCTAATCAGCCAATCACGTGGCAGCAACTCAATGCATAAAAGCATGCAGACATGGTCAAGAGGTTCAGTTGTTGTCCAGACCAAACATCAGGATGGGGAAGAAATGCGACTTTAACTGTGGAATAATAGTTGGTGGCAGATGGGGAGGCTTGAGTATCTCGAAAACTGCTGATTTCCTGGGATTTTCACATAGAACAGTCTCTAAAGCAAGCAGTTCCCGACCTTTTTTTTTTATACCATAGACCAACGCCATTACGCAAGGGGTCTAGGGACCCCGGGTTGGAATCTCCTTCAGTAGAGTTTACAGAGAATGGTATGACAAACAAAAAAAAATCCAGCGAACGACACATTGTGAGCCAAAGGCCTGTTTCTGTGCCGTACTGTTCAATGAAAATGCCTTTGTCAAGGAGAGAGAGGTCAGAGGTGAATGGTCAGACTAGTTCAAGGGCCAAGACAGTAGTCACTCAAATAACTGGACGTTAAAACAGTGGTGTGCAGAAGAGCATCTCTGAATGCACAACACGTCGAGCCTTGAAGTGGATGGGTTCCAGCAGCAGAAGACCGCACTGGGGTCCACTTCTGTGGCTAATAAAGTGGCCACTGAGTGCAAGGTGATGGCGGGGAGGGAGAGGGTAGTCACCGTGAACCAAGTAGGACTTCAGGAACATCGGAAGGATGCACACCTAAACAGTGAATAACAGGCTTAGGAAGATGCACTCCTTTTTATGCCAAGCGTGACCTCACCCATCTTATCCTCCCTACACTTTCGTCACCTTCCCTCCCTCCAGACACTACCACTCACCTACACAACAGAGGCGATTTACAGCCATTCCCCAATTTGTACGTCTTTGAGATGTGGAAGGAAACAGGGATAACCAGAGGGAAACCCCCCCGGGAAGGCATGCAGAGTCCACACAGTCGGCGGACCCCCGCCGCTGTCCGTAAGGAGTTTGTACGCTCTCCGCGTGACCGCCTGGGTTTCCTGCCGCAGTGTAAGAGACGCCCAGGTTTGGGTTAGTCCGTTGTGGGAACGCCATGTCGGTGCCAGGAGCATGTCGAAACTTGCCGGCTGCCTCCCAGCACAGCGTTGCAATTCCATAGATTACGGGTTAGGACGAGTAAGCTCTGGGTACCTTTCACTGCACGCTCTGACATACAATAACGTTGACCTTCTCTTTAAAATCGTAAAGGTGGCAGCTCCACCCGAGGGAAGAGAAGGTGAACTGAAGGGTCAAGTAGACGGTGGTAGGGACAGTGGAAACGTGTATGCCGGGGTGTGAATACAGGCAAGGTCGGGGGGTAAGTTAATTCTCAGCATGACTGGCAGCTTCTGGGGATGGGGTAAACAATCACATTTCAGGCTGACAACTCTCCATTGGCGCTGGGAATAGATACTTGCAGCAGATTCTCACTTTCGGCGACTCTTTACAACACATCTTCACCGTATTATTTTCATCTGCCATTTCTCGAAGACGCAACAGGTTCTACAGACGCTGGAAATCCAGAGCAACACACGCAAAATGCTGGCGGAACCCAGCAGGTCAGGCAGCATCTTTGGAGGGGAATGAACAGCCGGCGTTTCGGGATGAGAGTGGAAAGAAAGGGGAAGAAGCCTCTGTCTCACCTGCCAACACAGATGCCTTGTGCAGGAAGGCACAGAGTCGAATGTACTTCCTAAGAAGGTTGGCGTCATTCAATGTCTGTAGTGAGATGCTGAAGATGTTCTATAGGTCAGTTGTGGAGAGCGCCCTCTTCTTTGTGGTGGCGTGTTGGGGAGGAAGCATTAAGAAGAGGGACGCCTCACGTCTTAATAAGCTGGTAAGGAAGGCGGGCTCTGTCGTGGGCAAAGTACTGGAGGGTTTAACATCGGTAGCTGAGCGAAGGGCGCTGAGTAGGCTACGGTCAATTATGGATAACTCTGAACATCCTCTACATAGCACCATCCAGAGACAGAGAAGCAGTTTCAGCGACAGGTTACTATCGATGCAATGCTCCTCAGACAGGTTGAAGAGGTCAATACTCCCCAATGCCATTAGGCTTTACAATTCTACCGCCAGGACTTAAGAACTTTTTAAAAGCTATCATTAATGCTTTTTGAGATGGTGATTTAGATGCATATCATATTTTTTTTACTGAGTTAAGTATTGTATGTAATTAGTTTTGCTACAACAAGTGTATGGGACATTGGAAAAAAGTTGAATTTCCCCATGGGGATGAATAAAGTATCTATCTATCTATCTATCTATCTATCTATCTTATTCTGGCGTCTACTCTTAGCAGTCACCTATTCACCAAATTGCCATCAGGAAGATGCTACAAGTCCATCACCACCGGGACTACACATCATCTCTGAAGCACCTTTCCTGTAGCTGTCCAGCTTCTCAAAACTCACTCAGGTGTAATACCTGAACTGTCCCTGCACAACACTTGTTAAATGGATTTTTCCTGATCTCCTTGTCCTGGTGATAATTATTGAGTCTGTTTCTATGTATTTTCCATTGTTGGGAATCAGTTTTTTATACTTTTAAAAGATATTAGTTGAATTAATGATTTAAATTGGAATTGCAGTTTACTAACTCATATTTTTCACAATATGTGGTGTTTGCCTCCACCTACTGGTGGAAGAGTGGTATAGCAGTTACATAACGGTTTACCCTTTGAAGTGTTGGCACATGAGACATTTACTGTAACTGTGTGTCTTTTAATCGGCCCTTTGCTTATCTCAGGAATTTGCCTTGGCTTTGGTTAAAAGCGCCAGTCTCTGAAAAAATTGCCATCTTGTCTTTGTCTTAAGTTTCTTCTCTTTAGTTTCATGTGTTCTGTACCTGTTTTTTTCCCTTTAAACGTCAAATAAACAATCGTGAAGCGGTAAGTTTTTGCTCCTCCTTGGACTCTTATTAAAAAAAAAACCTGGGGATGGAAAACCGGGGCCTGTAGAGTCAGAGAGAAGTACAACATAGAAACACACCATTCAGCCCATCTAATCCATGCCAAACCATTTAAACTGCCCACTCCCATCAACCTGCACCAGAACCAAAGCCCTCCATACTACCACCCCCCCCCATCCATGTACCCATCCAAACTACTCAAACATCGAAATCGAGCTCGAATGCACCACTTGTGCCGGCAGCTCATTCCACACTCTCACCACCTTCTGAGTGATAACTTAAACTTCTCACCTTTCATCCTTAACCCATGACCTCTGGTTGAGGTCCCACCTAACCTCAGGTGGAACAAGCCTGCTTGCATTTACCCCATCTGTACCCCTCAGAATTATGTATACTCGCTGGAGTTCAGAAGAATGGGGGAGATTCTCATTGAAATATGACTAGTATTGAAATGCCTAGATGGAGTGGATCCTCTAAGAGGCCCACAACCTTGTTGTAGGGTTTGGAGGCTCGCGTGCCTCAATGACCCGGAGAGCTATGTTGGCCGGAGTCAGGGCTTTATGCTTTGACTCTTCATGGGGTCACCCATGCCAAACAGGTCAAAGGGTAGAGGCCAGACTGAGTGTTGTCCACCGGTCCTCCAGCTTCGGGGTTCAGCTCAGGGCTAACAACCCTGACTGATAAAATAGAATTGTTATGGAAACAGCAATTAAAAATCCTTCTACATCTGTGTGCGATGGTATAGGACAGAGAGAGACGGAGGGCCTTCATTACTGCCCCAAATGCCAGCGGTGTAACTAACTAACTAACTGGATCGAGTGAATGTTTTCTGTAGTGAGGGAGTCTGCAACCAAACGGCACAGCCTCAGAATAGAGGGCCGTCCATTTAGAATACAGATGAGGAGTAATTTCTTTAGCCAGAGGATGGTAAATCTATTGAATTTATTGCCACAGATGGCTCTGGAGGTCAAGTCATTGGGTACATTTAGAACAGCAGTTGGTAGATTCTCGATTAGTAAGGGTGTCAAAGGTTAGAGGGAGAAGGCAAGAGAATGGGGTTGAGAGGGATAATAAATCAGCCATGATAAATAGCAGATCAGACTCAATGGGACAAATGACCTAATTCTGCTCCCATGTCTATTCCATTTGTATCCAATAAATTAGCAACACTAGCCATGAATATCTTAATGATTATGATTTAAGTCACAATTCTATTTATCACACGTTCGTTGAAATAGTTCAGTATGGACTAGATGGGCGGAAGGGCCTGTTTCTGTGCTGTACTTTTCTGTGACTTCATGACACATACAGTATGGTGAAACACATCGTTTGCGCTAAGAACACACCAGAGGATGCGCTGGAGGCAGCCCGCAGGGTGTTGCCACATGTTCCGGAGCAAACATAGTGTGCTCACAATGCTTGGCAGAGCAACAAAGAACACAGCAAGCAACAAGACAAACCCAATTTCCACAGACACGCACACACTCACTCCTCTCATCTCAAGACAGGCCATCGTCTTCAGCCTCCAGCCTACTTGGATTCACGCTTGGACACGCAGACGCTGGGCTGTCTAGCCTCTGGGGTTGAGAAGTCTAAAGGTTCACAATCCTCTATGTGAAGAAAGTTTAGTCCCAACGTGGTCTAACCCCTTCTGCCAACACACTGAACCCCTCCCAATTCTAGGCTCTCCAAACAGGGAAATGGCCTCACACTATCTTCCTTCCAACCCCTCTCAAGCATCCAAGCTATGATTGGTGGTATCACTCAGGCTAATTTCAACTGCGCGCAGATTGAAGTGTGCGTGGCGGGGCGTCAGCCCGTTGTTATGAACACGGCGTTGCTTCACTCACCAGGCGTCTCTCCAGATCCGACCCCTGTTGGCCCTGAAGACAGGCCTGCAGCTTCTTGTATGTGTTGGATGTGGCGCGCCGCGCCGGTTCGATCCTGTTCTCAAACTGATCAATGGGGGAGACAAGAAAGAAGGTGCGAGATCAACTCACTACTCTGCATCGACATGGTAGTAGAGTTGCCATAGCAACAAAGGCCGAAGACTGATCGAAGAAAAAGTGTTTTGTTCAACTCTCTAAAAACCCAGGCCTCTTACCTCGCAGTGTGGCTTAAAGACAGAGTAATCAGTTTAGGCATTGCATCTCAGGCAATACAAGACTTCCTTAGTTACCAGAGTGACAGTGCCGCCTCAGTATTAGTTATCACTGGGGCCTCTCTTCCACCGTTCCGAGACATTTATCAGGAGCGCAGGGCCCTCGGTATTGCCAATGACCCCTCCCATCAGTCCAACCATCTCTTTGACCCCTACCATCAGGCAGGAGGTACCGTAGTGTTAGGACAAGGGTTGTTAGAATGGGAAACAGCTTCTTCCCTCAGTGAGACTACTGAACTCCCTACCCCCACCCAGGTCTTATCACTAGTTTAACTTCTGCATTTTAACGTGTGGTAAATATTACTACAAATAAATTAACAACTTGTATATAAATATTCCAGAAGGTCGTTGTAAATGGCAATCTTCTGGAATATTTATATATAATTGGTTAAATTATTTGTGGTAATATTACTTTATGTGTTGTGCGTGGAGTTAGAAGTACTGTTTTGTGCACCTTGGTCCAGAGGAACATTGTTTCGTTTGGCAGTATACATGTACCTGGTTGAATGACAATAAATGAACTTGAACTCGTCCCTCAGCACCTCTAACCTGCATGTACAAATACTGCCAGTGTGGTTAAACTGTGTGAGAACGTCAAAATGCGTGGGAGTTATGACTCCTTTGCGAAAAGCCTCCAACACTGGAATGAGCCAGTAGTCAGGAGAGCGCAGTGGGTAGCACAGTGCTTTACTGTACCGGCAACCCAGGTTCAGATCCTGCCGCTGCCTGAGAGGGCCATGCACATTCTCCCTGTGATCGTGCGGGTTTCCTCCGGGTGCTCTGGTTTCCTCCCCCGGTCCAAAGACACAACTGTCCGTAGGTTAATTGGTCACTGCAAATTGTCCTGTGATTCGGCTCGGATTAAACTGGGGGGGGGGGGGGGGGTTGTCGGGCAGCATGTCTCGAAGGGCCAGAAGGGGGTGGATGGGCGGGTTGTCAAGATCAGTGGGCAGTGAGAAGCCTCTGGGTTACAATTCTGTTTCTTTTCAGAACCTTTAATGTCAGGACGTTCTTGCAGGCGTGCCGGAGAAAATGGGACCATTTGCCTCAGCCCACTGCTCGTTTCCCAGCATGCCTGCTTGTAGTGCAAGCACAGCCTGACATTAAAGGTTCTGAGTTGCATAACAGGGATCTTCCAAGTTTGTAGCAGCAACGTACCTGGATGAGGTCCTCGCTGAGAAGCAGTGAATTCTCGGTTCTAGAGGGAAGACAGAGAGGAGAAAACAGGATTAGGTGTGTCGTTTATTTAAAAATATATGTTTCTGGTTGAAAGGAGTTTGTGAGCTGTGTGGTATAACACATCTATATTTATGACGTTCGTATATTTTCATTCCCCAGAACTAACTGGTAGGGTCTCCCAGACCTTCTGCAGTCCCTCAGCTGAAGAAGTCCTAAAGTTCATACCTTGCATAAAGCAAGATGGGGTGGGGGGCGGGGGGTGATGTTGGAAATTGATCATCCCAGCCTCCGGAAACAGAGCTGCAGTTCCTCGGGCAATGTCCCAGGTCTAACCAAACTCAACTGCCTTTCAGTGGTAGATCAAATCACCAACCTTCTCTTCTGTATTACGGCCAGAAGTGCGTACTTTCATTAACCTACATAGTACAGGCCCTTCGGCCCACAATGTTGTGCTGATCTTTTAACCTAGTCCACAAGATCAATCTAACCCTTCACCCCTACGTAGCTCTGCATTTTTCTGTCGTTTACTTTCCTAAGAACTTCAATGTCCCTAACGTATCTTCTTCTACCACCATTACCCACCACTCTTTGTGGAAAATACATCTCCTCCCCCCCCCCCCCATACTTTCCTCCAATCACCTTAAAGTGATGCCATTTCTGTCCTGGGAATAAGCCACTGGATCAATGCCTCTTATCAGCTTGTACATCTCTGTCAAATCACCTCTCATCCTCCTTTGCTCCAAAGTTATAAGATTATTAATCTCCACCTCCTTCAGGATCATTGCCGTAGGTCGACAACAATGACCAGAGATTCAACAGACCAGCCGCATAAATACCTCGGCTACAAGACCAGGTTGCTGGCAGGGTACTCACCTCCTGACACCCCAAAACCTTTCTAGCATCTACAAGACACAAATCAGGAGTGTTCACTTGACTGGAGAGGTGCACCTCCAACACTCCACACTGGAAAATAGTTACATTTTGGACCAATGCCTTTGAACGGAAAATCCTACCAAGATGATGGATTTGGCCCAGTCTGTCACAGGTAAAGCCCTTCCAACCAGTGAGCATGTCTACATGAAATGCTGTCGCAGGAAACCAGCATCCATCATCAGAGATCCCCACCACCCAGGTCATGCTCTCTTCTCACTGCTGCCATCAAGGTAGAAGGTACAAGAGCCTCGGGACTCGCACCACCAGGTTCAGGAACAGTTACTACCCCTCAACCATCAGCTCTTGAACAAAAGGGGATAACTACACTCACTCGCTCCATCATTAAGATGTTCCCACAACCAATGATCTCACTTTAAAGACTCTTTATCTCATGTTCTCATTATTTATTGCTGTTTATTTATATTTGCATTTGCACAGTTTGTTGTCTTCTGCACTCTGGTTGATCTTTAATTAATCCTGTTACAGTTACTACTCAATAGATTCATTGAGTATGCCCACAGGAAAATGAATCTCCGGGTTGTATATGGTGACATACATGTACTTTGACTTTGGAAGGTCAACTTGAAAGGCAGAATACAGGGTTAATGGCAGGATTCTTAGCTATGTGGAGGAACAGAGGGATATTGAGATTCAGGTCTACAGCTCCCTCAAAGTTACCACACAAGTTTATAAAGTTGTGAAGTAGGCATTCAACATGTTCTCTTTCATTGAGTTCAAGAGCTGCGGAGTAATCCTGCAGATCTAAAAGGCACTAGTTAGACCAGAGGAGATTCACCAGGGTGCTGCCTGGGTTAGAGAGGGTGCAGAGGAGATTCACTAGGATGCTGCCTGGATTAGAAAGGGTGCAGAGGAGATTGACCAGGATGCTGCCTGGATCAGAGAGGGTGCAGAGGAGATTGACAAGGATGCTGCCTGGGTTAGAAAGGGTGCAGAGGAGATTGACAAGGATGCTGCCTGGATCAGAGAGGGTGCAGAGGAGATTGACCAGGATGCTGCCTGGATTAGAGAGGGTGCAGAGGAGATTGACCAGGATGCTGCCTGGATTGGAGAGGGTGCAGAGGAGATTGACAAGGATGCTGTCTGGATTAGAGAGGGTGCAGAGGAGATTCACCAGGATGCTGCCTGGATTAGAGAGGGTGCAGAGGAGATTGACAAGGATGCTGTCTGGATTAGAGAGGGTGCAGAGGAGATTGACCAGGATGCTGTCTGGATTAGAGAGGGTGCAGAGGAGATTCACCAGGATGCTGCCTGGATTAGAGAGGGTGCAGAGGAGATTGACAAGGATGCTGCCAGGATTAGAGAGGGTGCAGAGGAGATTCACCAGGATGCTGCCAGGATTAGAGAGGGTGCAGAGGAAATTCACCAGGATGCTGCCTGGATTAGAGAGGGTGCAGAGGAGATTCACCAGGATGCTGCCTGGGTTAGAGAGGGTGCAGAGGAGATTCACCAGGATGCTGCCTGGGTTAGAGAGGGTGTCTTACGAAGAGAGGCTAAGTGAACGAGGGCTTTAGAGAGGAGGAGGATGAGAGGTAACGTAATAGAGGTGTGTAAGATGATAAAACAAGTAGATAGAATGGACAACCAGAGATTTATTCCCAGGGTGGAAATGGCTGATATGAAGGGGCACAACTTAAGGTGCTTGGAGAAGAGTATGGGGGGGATACCAGAGGAATGGGTTTTAAACACAGGGAGTGGTAGGTGCGTGGAAGGCTCTGACAGGGGTGCTAGTTGTAGAGATACTTTAGGGCAGGGGAGGGAAGGGTTAGGTTGATCTTAAAATTAAAAGGTTGGCACAAGACCATGGGCTGCACTGTGCTGTTCAACCTTCTAACACTTAAGAAGCTCCACACCACCCCGGGACAGGATAGGTCACCCATTCAACACCCCCCATATTCATTTCCTCCCCGACACGTTGCGACTGCAGCGGCACCCCCCACGTCTCTCCAGAAGGACAAGGGTAACGTTCCAACTTCCAAGTCCCACACCGCTAACTTGATAAGTACATCACCGTCCCTGCATCGCTGCCGGGTTTAAACCCTGGAATTCCCTCCCTATGGCACTGCGGAACACTTCTACCAGTGGGACTGCAGTCGTTCACCAGTGCAGCTCATGACCACCTTCTCAAGGGCACCTGTGTCACGGGCTGGCATCAGTGACCGGAAGTTCAACTGGACTAGCCGTACAAAGCCTCCAAGAGGACCACAAGTGCAGCGTGGTTTGGAGGCTCGTGCACCTCAATGACCCAGAGAGCCATGCTGGCTGGAGTCAACTCTTTAGGCTTCGGCTCTTGGTGGGGTCACCCATGCCAAACAGGTCAAAGGGTAGAGGCCAGACTAAGAGTGGTCCACCGGACCTCCAGGTTTGGAGGGTTCAACTCAGGACTAACAACCCTGACTGGTAAAACAAAATTGTCACGGAAACAACAATGAAGAACCCTTCTACGTCTGACAGGCCAAGGACGGGCAGAGATGGAAAACCTTCATTGGGACAAGTAGATTTGATACAACTAAATACCAGGTAAGTAAGCCACATCGAAAGTGTTTACAAGGGCAGGTTGGGACTGGCTTAGACAAGCTTCTTGTTTGGCTTGGATGATGTTGCAATAGACTGTATGAATGTTATTTTCTTTGCAGTTTAACTTCCTTCTGCTTATATGCTTTTAAAAAATTACAATTACCTATATAGAGTGTTTTAAGACGTATTCACCTCTCTGGGAAGTTTCATATTTTATTGTTTTACAACATTGAATCACAGTGGATTTAATTTGGCTTTTTTTGCCACTGATCAACAGAAAACGACTCTTTTGTGTCGAGGTGAAAACAGATCTCGACAAAGTGATCTTCATTAATTCCAAATATAAAGTAATTAGTTGCGTAAGTATTCACCTGCTTTAAGTCAGTATTTAGTAGGGGTGCTTTTGGCAGCAATTACAGCCCTGAGTTTGTGTGAACAGGTCTCCATCGGTTTGTAGATCTGAACACTGCAATTGCTCCCCCATTCTTCTTTACAAAACTATCAAGCTCTGTCAGATTGCACAGGGATCGTGAGTGAACAGCCCTTTTCAAGTCCAGCCACAAATTCTCAATTGGATTGAGGTCTGGACTCTGACTTGGCCACTCCAGGGTGTTAACTTGTTGTTTTTAAGCCATTCCTGCTTTGCTTTATCCTTGGGGTCATTGACTTGCTGGAAAACAAATCTTCTCCCAAGCTGTACTTCTCTTGCAGACTGCATCAGGTTTTCCTCCAGGATTTCCCTGTATTTTGCTGCACTCATTTTGCCCTCCATCTTCACAAGCCTCCCAGGGCCTGCTGCAATGAAGCATCTCCACAGCATGATGCAGCCACCACCATGCTTCACGGTAGGGATGGTGTGTTTTTGATGAAGTCTGATGCCCGAAAAGCTGAATTTTGGTTTCAACAAACCACAAAACCTTCTTCCTGCTGACTTCCGAGTCTCCCACGTGCCTTCTGGTAAACTCTGGCCAAGATTTCATGTGAGTTTTTTTTCAACAGTGGCTTTCTCTTTGCCACTCTCCCATAAAGCTGTGACTGGTGAAGCACCCCGGGCAACAGTTGTTGTATGTCCAGTCTCTCCCATCTCAGCCACTGAAGCTTGTAACTCCTCCAGAGTTATCATAGGTCTCTTGGTGGTCTTCCTCACTAGTCCCCTTCTTACACAGTCACTCAGTTTTTGAGGACGGCCTGTTCTAGGCAGATTTACAGCTGTGCCAAATTCTTTCCATTTCTTGACGATTGACTTAACTGTACTCCAAGGGATATTCAGTGACTTGGAAATTTTCTTGTATCCATCTCCTGACTCGTGCTTTTCAATAACCTTTTCGCGGAGTTGCTTGGAGTGTTCTTTTGTCTTCATGGTGTAGTTTTTGCCAGGATACTGACTCACCAGCAATCTGGACCTTCCAGATACAGGTGTATTTTTACTGCAATCAATTGAAACACCTTGACTGCACACAGGTGATTTCTATTTAACTAATTAAGTGACTTCTGAAACCAATTGGCTGCACCAGTGATGATTTGGTGTGTCATATTAAAGGGCGTGAATCCTTATGCAATCAATTACTTTGTGTTTTATATGTAACCAGGTGACCACTGAATGCTATTCATTGTCGTTAAAAGTGTGTTCAGGCATTCACCTGGGTAACGCTAGAATAGTTGTATGTGCCTTTAAGTGGAGATGGTGACGTAATTACGCACGCGCGGGATAGCGGGAAGACCATTTTGCTTTCTGCTGCTGAAGCTGGTGGGGCTTTGGGATTGATGCACCATCAATAACTCTCTGAGACGTGAAGGCGAGATATCGGCTTTTATTGACTGGAAGAAAGAACAAGTAGCAATTGACCACCACACTGCATCCTGGAGACTGAGGCCGGGCTCAGGCCTCAATCGCCTTTATACCGGGGCCTGTGGGAGGAGCCACGGGAGCAGTCAGCCGGGGGGGGGGGGCATGTCCAGACAGGTATATGTAGTTCACCACAGGGATCAAGCTCCCCCAGAGGTGCTACGCATGGTGAGGAGAGATTTTCACGAGTAGAGGTCTCGACGCTGGATAGCGTGGCTTGTGCAAGGTTCCTTACCAGCCAAGCAGAATGAATTGCCACTACCGTATTAGTACTGTATTAGTTTTGTGCGATTCCCTTTGTATTTTTTATACTGCATACGCAACTGGTGGACACACAAGTGTGCGGATTGAACATTAAACGGAGATTGTAACGGGGGATCTGACTGTAAAGTTCGTTCGTTTTGTTTTAAGACCCTCTTCTGGCACTTAAACATCTAAAACAGATAAAGGAATTAAAACCTGAAAAAGTAGTTGTTGTCAAATGTGTACTTTTCCCAAGGCTACAACATATAGTTGTAATTAATTTAGATCACTTTGTAGAGATCTGTTTTCACTTTGACATGAAAGAGTCTTTTTTCTAGGGATCATGGTCAAAAAAGACAAATTAAATCCACTGCGATTCAATGTTGTAAAACAATAAAACATGAAAACTTCCAAGGGGGTTGAATAGTTTTTTTTATAGGCACTGTACATGCAATTGTTAAAACTTTTTCAAAGTTTCAAAGTGCATTTAATAGAGTATGTACCCAGTACACGACCTGACATTCGCACACTTCACAGAAGACCACAAAACAAAGAAACTCTACAGAGCGACAGAAGCTGCAAAGTTATCAAATTTCACAACATGCGCCAATGATATTAAACCTGATTCTAAAGACTTGATGCTCACCCCCCCCACCCCAGCCCCACCCTCACCTGCAACAGCAGAAGTACCAAACCCCTCCCCCAAGCAACAGAAGCACCAAAGAGTCCATCAAAACTATAGATCTCGACCCAGTGAGGGAGAGAGGGTTTGCTCCTGCAATAATGCGAACATAGACCAGTTACTTGCTTTTCCAATGCTACAATCTTCTGCATTGCTTCTCCAAACCCACACTCCGCACCCCCCCCCCCCCCCACTCGAGGACCAACAGGCTCTCACTCGTTGAAAGAGAAAGGGGGAGGGGAAATCACGCCAGTACAGGGGCCATCCTCCGACAGCAGCAGGTGATGAGCAAACACACCGCCCGCTGCCTCAGGGTTCCAGTCCTGACGCTTCAGTTGGCGAGATCGACGAGGAACCGGGACACCCGCGGGGCTGCTCCCTGACCTCCGACCTCCCAGTCCCGAGGGCACACGTTCCTGGAGATAGCGAAGCGCTAGGCCACCCAGTCAGTCCGAAGATCCACCGCTTGTGCAGAACCGGAGTTTGAACTTCGGATCACAGACTCTGCCAGAACCACAACATGCTTCAGTGTGTTTCTTAGGGGTTACAGTTCTGTGTTCTTCTGGAAGCTTCTTGGGTATTGCATTATTTAAATAGGGGCTATCTGACTGGTTAACTCTTATCTACTAATTTTTAATGGAATGCCTGTTATCTATGGAGTTAGCACATTGGTACAAGAGGAGCAGAACACGTTGTCTTGAGCCCTCTTTTTCTGCCATCGGCTTTTCTCTCATTACTCTCCTTGCCCAATCTCTTTGTTCTCTTGATGCTTAATAACACTGGACAACAAAGATTTTGCTTCCTGAATGCTTTTGGGTGCATCTTGTGGATTTTGGGCTGCTGATCATGAAAATCACCGTGAAATTTACCTATCATGCACCATTTTTTTGAAATCGCCCAGATGCGTTATTTCAATCCATAATTCCAGACAGAATAAACGATGCCAAGATTAAGGAAGACATTTACGTTGGTCCACAAATCAAACTGGCAATTTGAAAAACTTCTACTGGGACCAGAGAAAATCGCATGGAAGGCATTCAAGGATGGTGTTGAAAGTTTTCTTGGCAACTACAGAGCACCAAACTACATGCAGCTGGTTGACAACGTGCTTCAAACATACAAAACCATGAAGTGCAACATGTCACTAAAGATTCACTTTCTACATTCCCATTTAGATTTCTCCCCCGCAAATCTTGGCTCTGTCAGTGACGAGCATGGTGAAAGGTTTCACCGGGACATTGCAGTCATGGAGAAACGGTATCAGGGCAACTGGAATCCATCAATACTGGCTAATTATTGTTGGACACTTAAGCGAGAAGCCTCAGACGCTGAGTATGAATGAAAATTGTCTACAAAACATTTTTAGCTTAGTTGAACGATTGCAAAGCATCAGCACCGTTACACAATTTAACACATCATATTCAATAGAAGTTAACTTCCTGTTTCTGCAGATTCCATGTGGAAACGGTCTATCATAACCAAAAAAATTTCTCAGGAAGTAACACTTTTGAAAAAAATTTGTTGTCCAGAGCAAGCAATCACAAAGCGATGATTCGTCTCAACCCTGATGGCTGAACGACCGCAGATGTCGAACAGCAGCATCCAATGATGATTTGGGCCAAAGGGCCTGTTTCCCTGCTGTACGACTCTCTAATTTCCAGCTTTGTCGACAACACACAGAAAACCATAAATAACTGGTGAGCTGCAGGATTTATATGATGAAGAACCAGCAAGATATTCGCAAGTCAGTGTGGCGTAAAACTTATATAGTACTAATTATGGATTGAAATAACGCATCTGGGCGATTTCAAAAAAATGGTGCGTGATAGGTAAATTTCACGGTGATTTTCATGATCAGCAGCCCAAAATCCACAAGATGCACCCAAAAGCATTCAGGAAGCAAAATCTTTGTTGTCCAGTGTTATTAAGCGTCAAGAGAACAGAGAGATTGGGCAAGGAGAGTAATGAGAGAAAAGCCGATGGCAGAAAAAGAGGGCTCAAGACAACGTGTTCTGCTCCTCTTGTAAACTTATAAGTATATAGTACTGGAGCTGCTCCAGTGATGCAGGTTCAATGTTGACGTCCAGCGCTCTCTGTGTGGAGTTTGCAGGCTCCCACATACGGCGCTCCAGTTGCCTCTCACACCCTGATTGGTAAATTGGCCACTTAAAATTTTACCTCAAAATTATATTTTAGTATTTATTTATTGAGATACAATGCAGAATAGGCCCTTCCGGCATTGAACTGAACTAGTGCAAGATTATTAGTCTGAGGTAATGTTAAAGGTCTTTCGGGTTGGTAATGGGAATATTCATGAACCAATAAACACTGCCTCACTATTTTTGCACTACTTATTAATTTTTAAAAATATATAGTTCTTACTGAAATTTATAGTTTATGTATTGCACTGGACTGCTGCCACAAAAATCAACAAATTTCACGACATATGTTAGCGATAATAAATCTGATTCTGATTTCACGTTAGTGTTGCCATGGGAACTGGCGGACATTTTGGGGAACTGGCTGCAAAATGACCCCACTCTCTGCTGCCATTTTGTGATGTAATGCTGTACGAGAGAGAGAACACAGGTTAGAGGGAAAAGGGGTTTGGATGGGATTAGTCTGAGACTCAATGGGCCGACCAGTGCTCCTCTACACTGTTAGAGAACGCAAGAATAATTGGAGGTGGCGGCAGCCCCATGAAGCTGCTGCCTTGGTGGTGAAGATGGAGATGCCTTGGTGAGTTGCCACAATGCATCTTATTCATAGACTACACTGCCCACGTGTGCTGGGGCTGGTGGGAATGGGGGTCTAGGGTGGTGGATGACATGCCAATCTGGTAGCTTCTGTTTGAGATGCTGTGGAGCATCAAACTTGGTGCCAGAGTTGCACTTCTAAGACCATACGTTAGAGGAGCTGAATTAGGCCATTTGGCCCATTGTCTGCTCTGCCATTTCATCATGGCTGATCCATTTCTCAACCCCAATCTCCTGCCTTCTCTCGGTATCCTTTCATGACCCTGTCTAATCAAGAATCTATAAATCTCTGCCTTTAAATATACCCAATAACTTGGCCATTTAGATAGATAGATAGATAGATAGATACTTTATTCATCCCCATGGGGAAATTCAACTTTTTTCCAATGTCCCATACACTTGTTGTAGCAAAACTAATTACATACAATACTTAACTCAGTAAAAAATATGATATGCATCTAAATCACTATCTCAAAAAGCATTAATAATAGCTTTTAAAAAGTTCTTAAGTCCTGGCGGTTGAATTGTAAAGCCTAATGGCAAATTTAGCCAATTTGCAGAGCTGATTGGCTTAATGTCTGTAGCTCTGTTGAGCTAAGACCACGAGAAAGAGGAGCATTATTAGGCCATTCAGCCCATCGTGTCTGCTCCTCCACTATTCTATCATGACACCCTTTATTTTCAATCCCATTCTCCTGTCTTCTCGCAGTCACCCTTAATCCCCTTATTAATCAAGACCTTATCAATATCTGCCTTAAATACACCTGTTGTGGCTACTCGAACAAACTATCATCGCTTGGAGACTAAGCATGGGGGGGGGGGGGGATTAATCCCGTGTGATGTGCCTTCCAATCAAATCCAACAATAAGGCTTCAAAGTCGAAGAAAATATTCAATCCTTTATTGAAAAACCAGCACAATGAACAACCTGGAAACGATAAAACTAATGAACTAGTACTAGTGATATAACAAAATAATCAGTCTTAGTGTAATAAACGTACTTAAGCTTTCTTCAACGTAATTAAGCCATTTTAAAATGTAATTAAGTGGCTTTGAGCAAAGTTAGGTGGTCAACATGAAAGATGTCATTTCCCACTGTCTCTAATTCTAACTGAACTAAAGACACAAGTTATGAATAAGTAACTAAAACTCTTCGCCCCTACCACACCCAACCCACGTGACTAATCACCATAATAAACATAAACACACAACATAGACTACCATGCGGATAGAGAACAGATTCCTGGCCCCTACAACAACCAATGACCTGGCTTCCACAGCCCGCTGTGACAACAAATTCCACAGATTCAAATTCATCACCCGCTGGCTGTAAAAACTCATCCTCATCTCCATTCTAAAGGGATCCCTTTACACTGACCCTCCTACTAATGGAAACAGCCTCTCCACGTCCACTTCATGCAGGCCTTTCAGTACTCCGTAGGTTTTAATGAGATCCACTCCACCCACCCATCCAAGCCTACAGACATTAAGGCTCCTCACATGTCAAACCTTTCGTTTCTGAGATCGTTCTTGCGAACCTTATCTAGACCCTCTCCAGGGCCTTAGATATCTTTTCTTAGATATGGGCTTCAAAATTGCTCAAATATAATCTGACCGGCGCCTTATAAAGTGCATTGTTGGCCAGAAAGAATGGAAGTTAGTGAACAGGAATGGAGGCGGCCATTTTGTGATACCGTCCGTGCATCGCCCCCCCCCCCCATTTTGTGAACTGATTCTCGCTCTGCGATAACGTAATCAGAGCAACTGAAGATGGGCACAAGGAATTTCAACCAATGACCTGCTAAACCTGAGAACAATCGCAGACCAGAAGCTATATAAAATGTAAAGTGGCGGGCTTGCAGGAGAAGCAATCTGTAATCTCGTTAGACTCACCTGGTTTGAACCAGTTAGAGGTGGAAAGAACAAAGGCACAAGGTTGAGAGCAGAGACGATAGAACAATGCCGGCTGTAGCCCCGGACCAGAATGAGCAAGGTGGTGACCCAGGTAGGTCAGGTGACCTTGAGCCAGTGGGATGGAAGAGCATCATGAGGAACACTACAAGAGCTATAAGCTTCAAATGCAAAGGAGCGACATCTCTTCAGATTCTAATCATCGAGGATGTGGAGGACCCCACAGACACGTGAGATGAAATCGGGACTCTGAGGAAGACATGGGCAGCATAGACTCCTTTCCCGGGTAATATCTTTTCTATTGTTTTAATGTTCAGGGTGGGTCAGAAAAACTTAGCAGGTGTACACACAGGTTGTGTAAATATACATGCTCTTCAGCTGAGACAATAAAGGTACTTGTAGGTAATCTCGGATTCTCTCTGTGTCTCTCTATTACTAAGGGGTAGATCCGTATCACAGAATGAATTACAAAGCCCATAGAGTAAAGGACTGAATCACAAACAAGAGAAAATCTGCAGATGCTGGAAATCCGAGCTGGAAATACGGGCCAAGACGTCAACAATACTCTTTTCCATAGATGCTGCCTGGCCTGCTGAGTTCCTCCAGCATTTTGTAATTTATATTTTTTATTGAAGTTCCTCATCAAACAAACATTCCCACAAGATGTATTTCAGACATTGTACATATATAGCATATAATCATATATATCACAAATCTCCACAAAGTATTTATCTGAGGTATACACTTATAGAAAAGAGTGGAAAGAAAAAAACAAGCAAAAGGAAAGAACTATGTACAAGTAGGGAGTGATCTTTTTTTTTTACAACAGATTCATTGATTTGTGAGAATAAAATCAGGCCTATGAGGCATTATGTAGTTAAACCATTTTTCCCCAGTATGAATCAAAATGTTCCAGCTTATGGTTAACAGATGCTGTTATCTTCTCCATTTTGTAAATGTCCTGATGCACCATCAATAACTCTGAGACGTGGGTTAAGGTAGGCTTTTATTGGCTGGAAGAAAGCACAAGCAGCAAGTGACCACCACACAACATCCTGGAGACTGAGGGAGGAGCAGTGCCTCCAATCGCCTTTATACAGGGGTCAGTGGGAGGAGCCACAGGAGCAGTCAGCAGGGGGTCAGTGGGAGGAGCCACAGGAGCAGTCAGCGGGGGGGGGGGGGGGGGCGTGTCCAGACAGGTATATATAGTTCACCACATGTCCATTGTAATTTCCATCCATGTATTTAAAGTTGGGCTCTCCTGTGATAACCATTTCCTAGTAAGAGTCTTTTTACCAGCCACCAACAGTATATTCATTAAATATTTATCTCTTTTCAACCATTCTTGAGGTATATATCCAGAATATATGGTTCCTCCAGCATTTTGAGTGTGTCGCTGAGAGTAAAGGACTGTTTCCTGTCCCGTGTGCTGTTGGCTCTTATGTCACAGTTTGAGCTTTTCTTAAAACCAAACACCAGAAGTGAAAGAACATGTTATAGTCCATTGCGCAAGACCCAGTAGGAACGGGTCAAACCAATTATACTTTCCACCTTTCACTGGAGCGTACAAAATCCTTACCGGGCTTGGCGGGTAAATGCAGGGGAGACAGGGGCATCACGGTAGAGTTGTGGTTGGCGTGACATTATTACAGCTTGGGGCAGTGGGGTTCGAAGTTCCATCGCCCCGCTGTCTGTAAAGGGTTCGGACGTCCTCCATGTGGGCTTCCTCTGGATGCTCTGGTTTCCTCCCACAGTCCAAAGACTGTTAGTAGATTAGTCCGTCTTTGTAAACTGTCCCGTGATCAGGCTAGGGTTAAATAGGTGGGCTGCTGGGTAGTGTATCTCTTTGGGCCAGAGGGGCCTGTTCCAGGTTACAGCTCAGGATCAAATAAATTTCTCCTGGCTGGGGTGTCACGAACCCAGGGTCACCATGTCAAAATTAGGGGCTTGTGAGAGAATTGAATTGACTTGTCTTTATTTTTTTTTAAATCCTTCATGTACAGGAGGAGCAAAAATCTTCACATTAGGTCTCTGTCTAAATATGCAATTTATAGTAATTTATAATAAATACTATGTACAACAGGACAGTCAATATAACATGGAGATACAATAGTATCAGCATGAACTTATCAGTCTGATGGCCTGGTGGAAGAAGCTGTCCCAGAGCCTGTTGGTCCTGGCTTTTATGCTGCGGTAACATTTCCAGATGGTGACAGCTGGAACAGTTTGTGGTTGGGTTGACTCAGTCCCCAATTATCCTTTGGGCCCTTTTTACACACCTGTCTTTGTAAATGCCCTGATAGTGAGAAGTTCACAACTACAGATGCGCTGGGCTGTCCGCACCGCTCTCTGCAGAGTCCTGCGATTGAGGGGAGTACAGTTCCCATACCAGGCAGTGATGCAGCCGGGTCAGGATGCTCTCAAATGTACCCCTGGTATGGAAACTGGGGGCCCATACCAAACTTCTTCAACCTTCTGAGGTTAAAGAGGCGCTGTTGTGCCTTTCTCACCACTCAGCCAGTAGGTACAGACCACGTGATATCCTCGGTGATGTGTATGCCGAGCTGTTCACCCTTTCAACCCCAGATCCATTTATGTCAATAGGGGTTAGCCTGTCTCCATTCCTCCTTCGCTGAGGGAGAGGTTGTTTACTTGACACCACTGTGTCAGGGTGATGACTTCTCTGTAGGCTGCCTCATTATTATTTGAGATTAGGCCAATCAATGTAGTGTCAATGTTCTTCACCCAGAGCGTAGTGAATCTCAGAAGTGATTGGGTTTCATTTTTATACTGTCTGTTGCCTTTGTCTACAAAAAAATGCCTTCATTATGGTAACTGTTCATTCACAGTATTGTAATGAATAGCACTTAAGACGCATAAAATGGATATGAAAGAATGATTACTAAAAGTGAAGTGGGGGAACTACTTCTGTTAATCAAAACAAATGTACGGATGTGCATTGGACTTATGAAACTATTAATATTATGGGAACTTAGTGAAACGGGAGGCCTTTGTCGGTCAAGGTCGACTATGGTCGCTATGTTCTAGCTGTCAAAGTATACAATAATTTACAACACAGTTCAAATATTGAAGACACGACAATGGGCTGAGTGACAAACAGTGAGAGAGAAAGAAACAGCAGGAGAGGGAGGGGGATGGAGACACACAAAAGAATGTGGAGATCTCTGATGAGCTCAGTCTGACTGTCTGTGTCCTCTCCAGTCACCGAGAAGTCAGCACCCGTCTCTGTTTTACCTCTTGCCCTTTGTCCTCTGACATCATGCAGCACTGTTAACACATAGACTGTGCCATTTCAGGATGAAGGTTCATTTCCTTCCCCCCACCCCTCCGGCACATTCCTGAGGGGAATTAGGAAGCAATAGATATTCACTTTGCAAGTTGGACCTTGTCATGGCCAATAAGCAAGTTGAGTGATACATTTCTGTGTTTCAGAAGATCACAAGACATAGGAGTAGAATTACTCTGCCCCCCCCCAATTCCATCATTAGCGATTTATGTCATGGGCCCCGCAGACCTCTGTGGCGTGACGTAAAGCATTGAGCAGCTATATTTACGAATTGTGGTCGTTAAGCTCTTGCGCTTTCTGTTTAATCTTGTGAAGGTAATTGTGACTTCCACGGGTTTTACGTATTCTATGGTTAGTTAAAGCGGACTCCGGTTTAGAGAACATCGCGGGGTCTTTGTGTTGAGAATGATTTGTCTCGCGGTGTCTCTCGGTTGTGCCTCTGATGTTCTGTTGGTATTCCAATGTACAACCTCCTGCTTCAGTCTCTTCACGGAAAGTCTGCCATTTCTCCACTCCCAGGTCCAGTTCTGTCAATGGCCACTGTGACAAATTATTATCCTTGTCTCATTTTCATGAGAGAGGGATAATAAACCCTAACCTCCAGCCTTCTTTTCAACCAAGAACTCTTCAACCTCCTCTTTAAATATACCCAATGACTTGGCCTCCACAGCTGTCTGTGGCAATGAATTCCAACAGATTCACCACTCACTGGCTCAAGAAATTACTCCTCATTTCTGTTCTATTCTGAAGCCTTGCACTCTGGTCCTAGACTCCACCACCACAGGAAACATCCTCTCAACATTCACTCTATCCAGGTCTTTCAATAGTCGTTAGGTGTAATATTCTCTGTGCCACACAGGACTTAAAAGCTTCCACTTTCAAGCATTCGATGCCTTGGCAGGATCTCATTTCTGGAGTCCACCCTGAGTGAGTCATGTTGCAGTTTAGGGATAGCACGCAGCACAGCTGGTCGAGCAGAGGTCTCACCTGTCCAGCTCAGTGTGGACCTTGACCTCACAATCTACCTCGTTGTGAACTTGCACTTGATTGTGTACCTGCTCTGCACTTCCTCTGTATCTGTTACACTTTATTCTGCATTGTTGTTGTTTTACCTTGCTCTAACTCAATGCACTGTGATCTGATTTGTATGAATTGTACGGAAGGGAAGCTCTTAACTGTATCTCAGGAGTCGTAGAAAGGTACGGTGCAGAAATAGACTCTTCGGCCCATCTAGTCCATGCTGAACCATTTAAAACTGCCTACCCCCATCAACCTGCACCGGGACCATAACCCTCCATACCCCTACCATCCATCCAAACTTCTCAAACATTGAAATCAAAATCGCATCCAGCACTTGTGCTGGCAACTAATTCCACACTCTCGTGACCCTGTGAGTGAAGAAGTTTCCCCTCCATGTTCCCCTTAAACTTTTTCACTTTCACCCTTTACACATGAACTCTGGTTGTAGTCGCACCCAACCTCAGTGGAAAAAGTCTGCTTACACTTACCCTATCTTAGTTTTATATATTTCCACCAAGCCCTCCTCTTAATCTTCTAAATTTCAAGGAATAAAGTCCTAACCTAGTCAATCTTTCCTTATAACTCAGGTCCTCTTGAGCTGGTAACGCCCTTGTAAATTTTCTCTGCACATCTTTCCTGTAGGTAGGTGACCAAAACTGCACACAATACTCCAAATTAGGCCTCACCAACTTCTCACACAACTTGAACATAACATCTCAGCTCCTGCATTCAATACTTTGACTTATGAAGGCCAACGTGCCAAAAGCTTTCTTTACCACCCTGTCTATTTGTGACACCACTTTTAATGAATTATGGAGCTTGTATTCTCAAATCCCTTTGTTCCTCCGCACTCCTCAGTGCCAAAAATAATCCAATCCCAATGTTATCGTGTCGGCCTACCCACTACAACCTGTGTAAAAAAAAAATCATGTCCTTCACATCTCCTTTAAATTATCCCCCTCTCAAATTAAAGCTATGCCCTCTAGAAGTAGACCCTGATTTGATTGTCTACCCTATTTAAGTTACTTATAAAAATTCTATGAGGTCTTTCCTCAGCTTCCAAAATTCCAGAGTAAACAGACAAATCCGTCCGGCTTTCGATTCAGTTGAGGTTTGGTCTGATGTCACGAGGAAATCACCCCGTGTTGTTTCGGTATCCAATGACAATATTCAGAATCAACATTATTTATTGAGATACGGTACGGAATAGGCCCTTCTGGCCCTCCGAGCTGTGCTGTCCAGCAGTCCCCTGATTTAAACCCAGCCTAATCAAGGGGCAATTTACAATGACCACTTAACCTACTGACCAGCATGTCTTTGGACTGTGAGGAAATCAGAGCACCCAGTGGAAACCCACGTGGTCACGGGGAGACAGTACAAACTTCTTACAGGCAGCAGCGGGAATTGAACCCGGGTCACTGGAACCGTAAAGCGTTGTGCTAACCACTACGCTACCGTGCTGCCCCCTACAAGAGAATTGATTGTGGGATGGAGTCACAGGATTCCAATCCTCTCCTCCCGGGCTGTCTATGCGGAACCTGCACGGCTTCGAGAGTGCTCCAGTTTCCTCCCGCTTGCCAGAGACATGCTGGGCAGTGGGTTAACCTTGCCCCAGGAGTGTAGAGGAGTGGAAGAGTCCCAAGGGAGAGGATGTTAACATGGAGAGAATTAAACGTGATTGGTGAGTTGATGGTTAGTGTGAACATGGTGCACTCTCATAAAAGATATAGTGAACTTAAAGTTAGATGGTTAGAACACAAGAAATAGGAGCAGCAGTAGGCCATTTGGCCCGTCAATCCTGCTGCACCATTCAATAAGATCTAGCCATGGACTCATCTCCACCTACCTGCCTTTCCCCCATAACCCTCAACTCCCCTGCTATGCAAAAATCTATCCAACCCTGACAACGAGTGGCTGTCCTGGGCTCCTTGCTACAGGGATATCACAGCAACTAAGAGCATTCAAGTCAGAACTTGATTTTTTATAGCCTGTGGATTTTATGCCATAATATTGCAGAAATTGACTGGAGAAAGAAAGAGAATTTCTCCCTCTAAAACAGCATGGAAAATAAAATGTAATTACAATCCAGGGTGCTGCCAGACTGTTCTATCCCTCAGCAGGAGGTAATCCCTCCCCATCGCTGAGCACATCTACAAGGAGAGCTGTCACAGGAAAGCAGCCTCCATCGTCAAGGTCCACCACCATCCAGGCCACGTTCTCTTCTCGCTGCTGCCATCAAGCAAGCCGTAGGTCCCACTCCACCAGGTTCAGTAAAGTTATTACCCCTCAACCATCAGGATCAAAGTACGTTATTCTCAAAGTATGCATGCAATACACAACCCTGAGACTCATCTTCCCACAGACTGCCAGGAAACAAAGAGAACCATGGGACCCGCTCTTGGACAATTTCACTCACCTCAACACTTAACTGATTCCACAACCTATAAACTTATTACAACTCAGTATTCTAATTGTTTTTATTGTTTGCACGATTGGTCTTCTTTTGCACACTGGTTGTTTGTCAGACTTTCTTATTTATAGTTTTTCCACAAATTCTACTTTATTTTCCTGTGAATGCCTGCAAGAAAATGAATCTCTGGGTAGGTACAGTACACAGTGACATATGCATACTTTGACACACACGCACACGATAAAAGTACAGGCCGAAATATCGGCTGTACCGTTTTTCCATAGAGGCTGCCTGACCTGCTGAGTTCCTCCAGCATTTTGTGTGTGTTGCTCGGGATTCTAGCATCTGCAGATTTTCTCTTGTCCAGGATCCTGATGTTAGGTTCAAAGTACATTTGTTTTCAAAGTATGTACAGCATATCCAACCTTGAGATTCATGCAGCTACACAAGGAGAGAGTGAGCAGTTCCAAATTCCTGGGCGTCAAGACCTCTGAGGATCTAATCTGGTCCCAACATATCGATGCAGTTATAAAGAAGGACGACAGTGACTATACTTCATTAGGAGTTTGAAGAGATCTGGTATGTCAACAAATACACTCAAAAGCTTCTATAGTTGTACCGCGGAGAGCATTCTGACAGGCTGCATCACTGTCTGGTATGGGGGGGGGGGGGGCTAATGCACAGGACTGAAAGAAGCTGCAGAGGGTTGTATATTTAGTCGGCTCCATCTTGGGTACAAAGTACCCAGGACATCTTCAAGGAGTGATGTCCCAGAAAGACAGCGTCCATTATTAAGGACCTCCAGCACCCAGGGCATGGCCTTTTCTCACTGTTACCATCAGGAAGGAGGTAGTGTAAAGGCACACACTCAGCGATTCAGGGAACAGCTTCTTCCCCTCCGCCATCCGATTCCTAAATGGACATCGACTCCTTGAACACTACCTCACTTTTTAAATGTATACTATTTGTTTTTGCACGATTTTTAATCTATTATACTGTAATCTGATATATATATACTGTAATTGATTCATTATTATTATTTTATATTTTTTCTTCTATATTATGTATTGCATTGAACTGTTGCTGCTAAGTTAACAGGTTTCGTGATACATGCCGGAGACAATAAACCTGATTCTGAAAAGAAATGCAACAGAATCAAAAAAAAAAAACCACATTACAAAGACTGTCAAACATCTAAATTGCAAAAAAATACTAATCGTGCAAACCATAAAAATATGACCAAATAACACACAGAACAGGAACTGCGGAGACCTCGAAAGTGAGGCAAATACAGCCGGTCAGGACTCCAGCACTTTGCGCCCAACGCTAGGAGCGAGAAAAGAGGGGAGGCGGGTTAGGCTCACGCAGCTGTCCTTTAAGACATAACTTGTGTAGCCCTGTTGATTTTGACTTTGTTTCAGAAACTCATTGAATCCCTGAGGGAGAATGTCACAGATAAAAGAAAAGGCAGCTAAGATATCTGGAACATGCTGTGTGGGGAAAATTTTGGGATCTGCCAATAGGCAGTGGAAATGGCTGAAAGCTAATTAAGGAGGGACTTTGGGGACATCTGAAATCATTTAACGTTTGGGATCCTCTGCACCCAGAACAAACTCCAGGGTCAAACACCACATCAGACCAAGACGCAGTGGAGTGATTCCTCTTGTGTCATATTGAGAGCAGCATTCTACAGTTCACAGGGCCGAGCTGGGAGGGATATGATTCAAGTGACCGCACCAATATGCCATTTAACAACTTCGTCACACACCAGACATCCTTCTGCCTGCAATGATCTAAAAAAAAAAATGGTAAAGATATGTCTGCAGAAATTGGGAAGACTTGAAGATGAAATGGACTGGAGCGTAGTGGTTAGCTCAGGGCTTTACAGAACCAGCGGCCTGGGTTCAATTCCCACCGCTGCCTGTGAGGAGTTTGTACGTTCTCCCCGTGACCATGTGGGTTTCCTCCGGGAGCTCTGGTTTCCTCCCACAGTCCAAAGACTTCCAGGTCTTAGGTTAATTAGCCATTGTAAATTGTCCTGTGAATATGGCTAGAGTTAAATTGGAGTTTGCTGGACGGTTTGAAGGTTGGACGGGCCTATTCCGCGCTGTATCTAAATTTTTAAAAATTAAAATACATTTTATTTTAGCAATTCAGTGCGGAATGGGCCCTTTTGGTCCTTTGTGCCACACTGCCCCACAACCCACCGACTTAACCCTAACCTAATCACAGGGCAATTTACAATGACCAATTAACCTACCGACCGGTAACTGAGCGGGAGGGAACTGCCGCACCAGGGGAAACGCACGCATTCCATGGGGAGGACATACACAGAGGACGCCAGGGCTGAGCTCTGAACTCCGACACCCCAGAGCTGTAACGGCGTTGCGTACTGCACACATTGCGGTAGGTTTGAGATGACGGGAATTTGGGAAAGTTATTACGTAAATTCCCCCCCCCCTTCCTCTATTCGCTGAACTTTTACTTCTTCTCACCTGTCTACTGCTTCCCCCTTTGTCCCCTCCTCCTTCCCTTTCTCCTATGGTCCACTCTCCTATCAGATTCCTCCCTCTCCAGTCCCCGACCTTCCCCACCCGCCTGGCTTCACCCACCTCCTTCCAGCTGGCCTCCTTTCACTCCCCGCACCTTTTCATTCTGGCGTCTTTCTCCTTCCTTCTCAGTCCCGAAGAAGGGTCTCGGCCCGAAAATTCGACCTCCTATTCATTTCTATAGATGCCAACGCTGCAGACTGTAACATCAAGTTAGCGATCTGCCCTCTCACTTTGGAAGGGGGTGACACTTCTGAGTGTAAACTGTGTACTCAGAAAAAGGCAATGCGATGAGAATCGCATTTGGCTGAAGAGTAAGTGTTGGCCAAGGGCCTCTTTTCTTCTTTCAGCTGATGGCCAAGGGATCTTTTTTGTAAGTCAGAGGGAGAGAGACGACCTCTCAAAGACCTTGCCAAGCAACAGAATCAGATTTAATATCACCGGTGTATGTCGTGAAATTTGTTGTCTTACTGGCAGCAGTACAATGCAATGCATAATAGAGGGAAATCTGAATTACAGGATAGAGAAACATAGAAAACCTACAGCACAGTACAGGCCCTTTGGCCCAAAAAGCTGTGCCAAACATGTCTTTACCTTAGAAGTGACCAAGGGTTACCCGTAGCCCTCTGTTTTTCTCAGCTCCATGTACCTGTCCAGGAGTCTCTTCAAGGACCCTGTCATATCTGCCTCCACCACCATCGCTGGAAGCTCATTCCACGCACTCACCACTCACTGCGTAAAAACTTTCCCCTGACATCTCCTCTGTACCAACTTTCAAGCACCTTAAAACTGTGCCCTCTCGTGCTAGCCATTTCAGCCCTGGGAAAAAGCCTCTGAGTATCCACGAGATCAATGCCTCTCATCTTATACACCTCTATCAGGTCACCGCTCATCCTCCGTCGCTCCAAGGAAAAAAGGCCGAGCTCACTCAACCTACGAGTGATGTTCCCCAATCCAGGCAACATCCTTCTAAATCTCCTCTGCATCCTTTCTATAGTTTGCACATTATTCCTGTAGTGAGGCGACCACAACTGAGCACAATAGTCCAAGTGGGGTCTGACCAGGGTACTATAGAGCTGTAACATTACCATGTACGTGTAGTGTATCTTCTGTAAGTTTGCTCATGAAGCCAAGCTGAATGGAAAAGCATATTGTGCAGAGGATGAGGAAAATCTGCAGACAGGTTCAGTGAGTGGACAAGGGTCTGGCAGATGAAATGTAACGTTGGTAAATGCAAAGTCATCCACTTTGTGTAAATATTGTTTCTATTTTTGCACTACATATAAATATAATAGTTAAATTAAATTAGTACAAAAATATAAATTAAAAAGTAGTGAGGTCGTGTTCATGGGTTGAATGTTCATTCAGAAATCGGATTGTAGAGGGGAAGAAGCTGTTCCTGAATCAGTGAGTGTGTGTCTTCTGGCTTCTGTACCTCCTTCCTGATGGTAGCAATGAGAAGAGGGCATGTCCTGGGTGATGGAAGTCCTTAATGATGGATGCCACCTTCTTGAGGGATTGCTGCTTGAAGATGTCCTGGATACTATGGAGGCTAGTGCCCGTGATGCAGCTGACTAAGTTTACAACCCTCTGCAGCTTACTTCTATCCTGTGCAGTAGCCCCAAAACCAGACAGTGATGCAGTCAGTTAGAACGTTGTTCATGGTACATCTGTAGAAATTTGCGAGCATATTTGGTTACATATCAAATCTCCTCAAACTCCTAATGAAATATAGCTGTGGTCTTGCCTTATTTATAACTACATTGATATGTTGGGTCCAGGTTAGGACCTCAGAGATATTGACACCCAGGAAATTGAAGAGGTGGAAATGGGTAAGGCCAGGCAACAGGGCTCTGGTGAAGCTGTATGGGTCAATCCCCTGTACCGTGGACACAGTGGATTACAGAAACATTGATGAACTCCAACCATACCACTGACTTTCGACAATGGAGACGGGAGATCATCGATGACGTATGCTCCACTGGGAGCTAAGGGCCCAAGAAGAAGACAGACAGACAGGGACATTACAGTAGCTTTGCATCTTGTTAAGAATGAATCACACTTCCTCAATCCCATAGAATCTCTGGCCTCTTGTTCCAATATGATGAAACCAAGAACGTTTCATGAAACAGTTGAAGTATGTGTTAAGATTCATAGAATTCAAACAGATATGTTGCACACTTTCAATATCATCATCTAAAAGATGCAAGAATTAGAATGAAAGCAATAAACATTCCACAGTGGTTCCTTAATTTTCATTTTAGGCAAAGATTCTTTAAACTCAGGTGGTGTGCCTGTGCGCACACGCACCCACACGTGCGTGAAGAATCAATAACGAACATTGGTGCTCCCAATCTAATTGGATACGTTTACTGTTTAACCACTGGGTGTGTCAAGAACCTTTGACAGATGCAGGAGATACGAGCCGCACATGGACATCATCACCTTTGCACATTGTGTCGCTGGCACGATAGCATAGAGGCTAGCGCTGTCGCTTTACAGTGCCCGTGATTATTGATTGGGCCTCAATTCCCGAAGCTGCCGGTAAGGAGTTTGCACGTTCCCTCCGTGTCTGCGTGGGTTTCCCCCGAATGCTCCGGTTTCCTCCCACTTTCCAAAGATGTACAGGTTAGAACTGGTGAGTGGTGGGCATGGTATGTTGGCGCCGGACACGTGGTGACACTTGTGGGCTGCCCCTACCACGTCCTCAGGTGGTATTGGCCATTGAACCAAAAAGATGCATGTCACTGTATGTTTCGAAATTTCAATGTACATGTGACAAATAAAGCTAATCTTTCTCTCTCTGTCCCCCCTCTCCCCATTTCTCCCTCCCTACCCCTCTTCATCTCTCTCCTTCCTTTGTAACGTAGATTAGTGACAAAGGACAGCCTTTTCTACCCCTCCCTTATTGCCCTTTGAGAATGTGTTGGTGAGCCATTTGCAGTGGTGGTGTGATGAAGACGCTCCTACAATCCCAGTAGGACGGCCACGGAGGGGGATCTCCATTACAGTCACGCAGCATGGAAATTGGCCCTTTGGCCGAACTTGAGCAGACACGTTTCAGTCCCGGATGGTACAAAGCTTCATGAGCATCATTAGTCACTGAGGCAAGCTCTCGCAAATTTCTCCCGATGTAACAGGTTGCCTCACAGTCTATGGAGGGGTCACTGCACAGGACCCCTTTGGCAAGTATCACAGCTTGTAAATGCTTTCTGTAGCCAGCTAAGAGTCTTTTAACTCTTGTTTGGGGGATTTTCACCCATTCTTCTTTGCAAAAGGCTTCTAGTTCTGTGAGATTCTTGGACCGTCTTTCATGCACTGCTCTTTTGAGGTCTATCCACAGATTTTCGATGATGTTTAGGTCAGGGGACTGTGAGGGCCATGGCAAAACCTTCAGCTTGCGCCTCTTGAGGTAGTCCATTGTGGATTTTGAGGTGTGTTTCTGATCATTATCCTGTTGTAGAAGCCATCCTCTTTTCATCTTCAGCTTTTTGACGGTTGCTTCCAGAATTTGCTGGTATTTAATTGAATTCATTCTTCTTTCTACCAGTGAAATGTTCCCGGTGCCACTGGCTGCAACACAAGCCCAAAGCATGATCGATCCACCCCCGTGCTTAACAGTTGGAGAGGTGTTCTTTAATTTCATGAAATTCTGCACCCTTTTTTCTCCAAACATACCTTTGCTCATTGCAGCCAAAAAGTTTTATTTTAACTTCATCAGTCCACAGGACTTGTTTCCAAAATGCATCAGGCTTGTTTAAATGTTCCTTTGCAAACTTCTGACACTGAATTTTGTGGTGAGGACGCAGGAAAGGTTTTCTTCTGATGACTCTTCCATGAAGGTCATATTTGTGCAGGTGTCACTGCACAGTAGAACAGTGCACCACCACTCCAGAGTCTGCTAAACCTTCCCGAAGGTCTTTTGCATTCAAACGGGGGTTTTGATTTGCCTTTCTAGCAATCCTATGAGCAGTTCTCTCGGAAAGTTTTCTTGGTCTTCCAGACCTCAACTTGACCTGCACTGTTCTTGTTAACTGCCATTTCTTAATTACATTACAAACTGAGGAAACGGCTACCTGAAAATGCTTTGCTATCTTCTTATAGCCTTCAAGACGCACAGAAAAGCTGGATGAACTCAGCAGGTCAGGCAGCATCCGTTGAAAGGAGCAGTCAACGTTTCAGGTTGAGGCCCTTCATCAGGACTAAAGAAGGAGGGGGCAGGAGCCCTATAAAGGAGGTGGGGGGGGGAGGGTAGAAAACCAATCAGAGGAAAGATCAAGGGGTGGGGGAGGGGAAGCAGGGAGGGGATAGGCAGGAGAGGTGAAGAAGGAATCTAAGGGGAAAGCACTATGGGTAGTAGAAGGAGGCAGAGTCATGAGAGATGATAGGCAGCTCGAAGAGACAGAGTGAGGGTGGGATGGGGGAAGAGAGAGGGACGGAATTACCTACGCTCCGTCCGCCACAACAAAGAGGATCTCCCAGTTGCCACTCACTTCAACTCTGCTTCACATTCCCAGTCGGATATGTCCATACATGGCCTCCTCTACTGCCATGTTGAGGCCAAAGTCAGGTTGGAGGAGCAACACCTCATATACCGTCTGGGTAGTCTCCAGCCCCTTGGCATGAACATTGAATTCTCCAACTTCCAGTAATTCCCTCCCCCTCCCTTCCCCCATCCCAGTTTCACTCTGCCTCCTCTTCTAGCTGCCTATCACCTCTCTCATGACTCTGCCTTCTTCTACTACACATAGTGCTTTCCCCTTACACTCCTCCTTCACCTCTCCGGCCTATCCCCTCCCTCACCCTTTGATCTTTCCTCTGATTGGTTTTCCACCCTCCCCCCACCTTCTTTATAGGGCCCCTGCCCCCTCCTTCTTTAGTCCTGACGAAGGGCCTCAACCCGAAACGTTGACTGCTCCTTTCAACAGATGCTGCCCGACCTGCTGAGTTCATCCAGCTTTTTTGTACGTCTTGATTTGACCACAGCATCTGCAGTGCACTCTGTGTTTCTTATAGCCTTCTCCTGCTTTGTGGGCATTTATTTTAATTTTCAGAGAGCTAGGCAGCTGCTTAGAGGAGCCCATGGCTGCTGATTGTTGGGTCAAGGTTTGAGGAGTCAGGGTATTGATAAAGCTTTGAAATTTGCATCACTTGGCCTTTCCTAACGATGACTGTGAACAAGCCATAGCCCTAACAAGCTAATTAAGGTCTGAGACCTTGGTAAAAGTTATGAGAGCTCAAATCTCTTGGGGCGCCCGAACTTTCGCATGCCACTGTAATATTGGTGACATTAAACCCAATTCTGAAATGAGGGAATTTCCTCCGTTTCTAATCTGTGCTTTGTGGAAGGTGGAAAGACGATGAGGCACTTGGCTTCCAGTTATTGGTTCACAGGATGTCTACGGTGTCTACCCTAACTGTACACGAGCTGAGAAACCAGCTTACAGCCAGTCACAGTGGGTCAGCCTGGAGTCAGACTGGCCAGACCAGAAAAGGGCATCCGATTATTTAATTTGCTTATAGATTTAACCCTAGCCTAATCACGGGACTGATTTCAGTAGCTTGATAGTCACTGTTACTAAGCCTTGCCTCAGTTTTTTTTTAAAAAAAAACGAAAGACAAGATTTACTTAATTTCTTACATTTGAATCCCCCAGCATCTGTCGTGGATTAGAACTCCGACTGCCCAGAAAATTTACAGCACTGAGACACCCTGCTGAGTGAGTCCTCCCGAATACCAAACCCTCACCTGAAGTCGCTGCCTCGGTAATTATGCGGCCAGTACCCCTAAGGTTGTGGTACAAGGTACTTTTCACCTGGTCAGTGTTGAGAGACTGAAGCAGTGGTAAATGAGTGCTGGGTGGTTAGATTCTGTCCTGCCGGAGATGGCCAACACTCAGTGTGGAAGTTCTCTCCAAAAATCCGGAGCATCCAGGGCATCTTTAAGGAGCGATGCCTCAGAAAGGCTGCGTCTATCATTAAGTACCCCCACCACCCAGGACATGCCCTCTTCTCGTTGCTACCATCAGGAAGGAGGTACAGAAGTCTGAAGGAACACACTCAGCGATTCAGGAACAGCTTCTTCCCCTCTGCCATCCGATTTCTGCATGGACATTGAACCCATGAACACCACCTCTCAGCTTTTTTTTTAAATTTCCTATTTTTGTACTGCTTATTTAACTATTATATATTTACTAAGATTCAGTTTTTTTCCCCTCTGCATTATCGCGTACTTCTGCCGCAAAGTTCGCATATTTCACGACGTACGCCGGGGATATTAAATCCGATTCTGATTTCTGGTTCAACCCCAAGGCCAGTTGCACAAAGGAGTGGAGGGACAGGGAGAGAGAGAGGGATCGCGTTTGCGAGCACATTTCTGGGTTATGATTGTGCAGTGAAGATTGAAAAAAAACCTGGCACGGCACATGCCTCCAAATCTCCAGCGGCCACCCACCTCCCAGATGTGTCCAGTCAGTACATCATTGAAGGCATTTACGACCTGACGGGAGGAGCCCCCTGCTTTTTAATGTAACCGAAGAGCAGTCAAACCAGCCAGCAAGACTTCAACTTCCTTAATCGAGTATTGCAGAAAGCAATTGTCAAGGCGTTCAAAACGACATTATGCAGGTCTCTTACCTTCCCGCAGCGTGGTTTGCCAGCTGTAACATCCGATTAAGCTGTTTCTTCATCATTTTTAAAAACTTTTTTTAAAAAACAAAACAAAACAGACAATTCCCTGCCCGTGTCTCCGTTAGTTTGCCTGTATCTGCAGTTTCTCCTCTACCAGGCGCTCCGGGTGCCGTGGGCGTGTGTAGATCCTCCCCTCCCACAACAGGCGAATATGAAACTTGTCTTAAAGTGACACCGACAACACATGAATCGGTCAGATGGCAAAGAGTTATGAGTTTAGAGTGGCGTCTCTTCCATAATGACCATAAGACATTGGACCAGAGTCAGGCCATTCGGCCCGTCGAGTCTGCTCTACCATTCTATCATGGCTGATTTAATATCCCCCTCAACCCCATTCTCCCGCCTTCTCCCTGTACCTATTGATGCCCTTACTGATCAAGAACCTGTCAACCTCTGCTTTAAATATACACAATGACTTGGCGACTGTCGGTGGCAATGAATTCCACAGATTCGCCACCATCTGGCTAAAGAAAGTGATCCTCATCTCTGTTCTAAATGGACGTCACTCTATTCTGAGGCTGTGCCCTCTGGTCCTAGACTCCTCCATCATAGGAAACATCCTCTCCACGTCCACTCTATCTGTGCCCTCTGGTCCTAGACTCTCCCACTATAGGAAGCATCCTCTCCATGTCCACTCTATCTGTGCCCTCTGGTCCTAGACTCTCCCACTATAGGAAGCATCCTCTCCATGTCCACTCTATCTGTGTCCTCTGGTCCTAGACTCTCCCACTATAGGAAGCATCCTCTCCACGTCCACTCTATCTGTGTCCTCTGGTCCTAGACTCTCCCACTATAGGAAGCATCCTCTCCATGTCCACTCTATCTAGGCCTTTCAATATTCAGTAGGTTCCACCAGTCTTCTACACCCCAGCGAGTACAGGCCCAGAGCCATCAAACACTCCTCGTACGTTAACCATTTAATTCCTGGGATAATTCTCATGAACCTCCTCTAGACCCTCTCCAACGCCAGCATAACCCTTCTGAGATAAAGGGCACGAACCTGCTCAACGTTCTCCACTTGTGGTCTGACCGTTGCCTTATAAAGCCTCAGCAGTACCTCCTTGCTTTTAATACTTTCAGCACTGGATCAGACAATGGAGTCTGGAGTTCAGTTCCCGGTGCCGTCTGTAAGGAGTTCGTATGTTCTCCACACAGCCACCTGGGTCTCCTCCGGGTGCTCTGGTTTCCTCCCACATTCCAAAGACAAACGGTGAAGTTTACTGCTATTTAATACATGCTATGTGTGCTTTGTGTTGTGTATGACTGTTGGTACTGGGTTTTGTGCCTTGGTCCTGGAATAACGGTGTTTGGTTTGGCTGTATTCATTGGTCCATATGTCACATATGTCAACCATTTGTCACGTATGGTTGAATGACAACTAAACTTGAAAATTAGTGGTGATTGGAACTCAGCAGGTCAGGCAGCGTCTGTGGAAAAGAGCAGATAATCGATGTTTTGAGCCGAGACCTTTCTCCAGGACTGCTGGGTTGCTGGACAGCATGGCTCACTGAGCCAGAAATGCCTGCTCCATGCTGTATTTCTAAATAAATAATTATATATCTTCTGTTCTCTTTAGAGAAACGGTGTCCCTTAATGTCAATTCTGTCTCCACGAATTCCACCCTGGCTCCCGGTCACGAACCTTGCGGATTTAACTCCCAACTCTGGACGACGTATGCTCAAAGGGAGAATTTGAGGCTCTTTCTCGAGGATTAGAGGTTGGACGGTGTATGTCAAAGATCTCATGGGCTTGTCCTGTGGCCATCCATCCATGCCACGTCACAACATACGTCAGTGACAATTAACCCGTCCGGTAGTCGAGACTGCCCAACACATCATCAGCACCAGCACACCCACTATCAAGGACATATACACAGAAAGGTGATGGAAGAGGACCAGTAACATCATGAAGGATCCCACCCACCTTGCTCATGGACCGTTTGACCCACTCCCATCATTTATTAATTAATTTATTTATTTTGCGATACTGTGCTTAGTAGGCCCTTTAAACATAGAAACATAGAAAATAGGTGCAGGAGTAGGCCATTTGGCCCTTCAAGCCTGCACCACCATTCAGTATGATCATGGCTGATCATCCAACTCAGAACCCTGTACCTGCTTTCTCTCCATACCCCCGATCCCTTTAGCCACAAGGGCCATATCTAACTCCCTCTTAAATATAGCCAATGAACTGGCCTCAACTGTTTCCTGTTGCAGAGAATTCCACAGATTCACCACTCTCTGTGTGAAGAAGTTTCTCCTCATCTCAGTCCTAAAAGGCTTCCCCTTTATCCTTAAACTGTGACCCCTCGTTCTGGTCTCCCCCAACATTGGAAACAATGTTCCTGCATCTAGCCTGTCCAATCCCTTTAGAATTTTATACGTTTCAATAAGATCCCCCCTCAATCTTCTAAATTCCAGTGAGTATAAGCCTAGTCGATCCAGTCTTTCTTCATATGAAAGTCCTGCCATCCCAGGAATCAATCTGGTGAACCTTCTTTGTACTCCCTCTATGGCAAGAATGTCTTTCCTCAGATTAGGGGACTAAATCTTTGAGCCAGGTTACCCCAGCAACCCTTGGTAAACACAATTGACCAACTTTAACCTAATCACAGGACAGTCTGAAATGAGGAATTAGCCTTCTTGGCGCATCTTTAGACCGTGGGAGGGAAACTGGAGAACTCGGAGATAAAAAACGTGCATTCCACAGGGAAGATGTGCTGAGAGCTCCGAACTCCAGAACTCGCCAAGCTATGACAGAGTCACGCTAGCTGCTACTCTATCATGAGAGGAGGCTGCGGAGTGTCCGTGCCAGGACCACCAGATCCAAAAAACAGTTCCTTTCCCCAAGCGGTAATGATCAACACCTCCACCCACTAACTCCACCGCTATTTTCCCGTCACCTACCTTATGCAGAGCCTAGTGTCCTTTTTGGGGTGGCAGGGGTGGAAACACATCTCTCTCAAAAGAGTTGTAAGGAGCTCCTTCCCTCCGCTGGCCTGCAGGTCCCCCTTGGGCAAGGTGTAGCACCTGCTTAGCCCCTGATCAGGGTCATGTGAAACCATGGGAGCAGGTGGTGGATGGTCATATGAGCAGCCAGTGCACATCACAAGTCCTGGTTATGCGACCACCGATACTGGGCAGACGATCTCTGAAGAGTATTGACAATGGCTGGGGATTCACCCGTCTTGTAAAGACACTGCCCAGAAGAAGGCAATGGCAAACCACTTCTGTAGAAAAATTTGCCAAGAACAATCTTGACGAAAGATCATGATTGCCCACATCATACAAAACAGCACATAATAGTGATTATGCTTTATCTCTGCATAGCATTGGAACGGTAACAGAGTCTACTATTACTGCACCAGTGACCTGGGTTCAATTCCCACCACTGCCTGTAAGAGTTTGTACATTCCTGTAAACGTATTGTACATTTATCTGTGGAATTCTCTGCCCAATGACGCAGTGGAGGCTACCTCAGTAAATATACTTAAGACAAGGTTGCATAGCAGGGGGAGTTAAGGGTTATGGGGAGAAGGCAGGTAGGTGGAGATGAGTCCATGGCCAGATCAGCCATGATCTTACTGAATGGCGGAGCAGGCTCGATGGGCCGGATGGCCGACTCCTGCTCCTATTTCTTATGTTCTTATACTGAAGTGACCAGAACCGAACACAATGCTCTAAGAGGGCTAACTGGGAGGGAAGGGTTAGATTGATCTTGGAGTAGGTTAAAAGGGTGGCACAACATTGTGGGCTGGAAGGCTGTACAGCGCCAGCGATGGGAAGATTGGGGCTCAGTTCCTGCTGCTGCCTGTAAGGAGTTTGTACGTTCCCAATGTGTCCACGTGGGTTTCCTCCACATTCCAAAAAAAAAAGACACACAGGTAAATAAATTGCAGGTTAGTAAGTTGTGGGTGTGCTATGGTGAGGTCAGAAGCATGGCAACACTTGCAGGCTGCCCCCCAGCACACTCGCACTGCATTGGTCACTGATGGAAATGATGCTGTTCACAGTCTGTTTTGATATGTATGTGACCAATAAAGCTATTAGTCTATAATCTTTAAACGGCTTGATTAACGCTTTATAGCTGCAGAATTCAGCCTGCTGAGGAGCTGACTTAAAGGGGGTCGAACAGGGAATGAGTGGGGGGGGGGGAGTGGAAGCAGGCTCTGTTATACAGCAGGGGCACACGGTTTGAAACTTTATTTGGAGTGAGATCAGACAGGAAGGCGGAGTGCATAACCTTTGGTGACTGAGTCTATTTAGAGCCTTTTGCAATGCTGCAGGCAGGTGTTGCACACACACTCACACACACCCCCCCCCCTTGGGTTGAACGTGGGGCACAATGATTTGCTGCATGTGGTAGCGAAACCCTCCATCGCTCCTGCACCAGATGTAAAGCAAAGCCTCGGGCTGCAAGAAATAATAGCACCTTGCATTGTCACAGCACCTCTAACTCAGCAGTGCCTTACGGCTGCGTGTTCACCGCGGTGTCTGACGATTCATGGCTGCATCCTGAGCTTGGTACTTTACACTGGCTGACACAGGAACAGCTATTACTCTACAACCGTCAGGCTCCTGAACCGGCATGGATAGCTTCACTCAACCAACACTCAACTGTTGCACAACCTACAGGCACACTTTCAAGGGCTCTACAACTCATGTTCTCAGCTTTATCTATCTGTCAGTCTGTCTGTCTAACTATTTCTATTTTTTCTATCTGTCTAACTATCCTTTTCTATCTATCTTTCCATCTGTCTGTCTAACTATATCTATTTTTTCTATCTAGCTATCATTCTCTCTGTCTAACTGTATCCTTTTCTATCTATCTATCTTTCTATCAGTCTGTCTAACTATATCTATTTTTTCTATCTAGCTATCTTTCTATCTACCTCTCTCTCTATCCATCTATTTATCTATCAGTCTGTCTTTCTGTCTGTCTATCATTTATCTGTCTATTTATCCATCTAATTATCTAACTATCTAGCTATCTATCCGTCCATCTATCTATCCATGTACCTCTCTATCTGTCTAACTATCTGTCTACTTTTTATTTTCATAATTTATTTTCTTATACACATTGGTTATTTTTATTTATTAGTGTTTTCACGTGTAGTTTCTCAGAAAAGCTATTTGTTTTTACTTTTCTGTAAATGCCCACAAGGAAATGAATCTCTGTATATGGTGACATATACGTAAATTGAAATTTACTTTGGAATTTGTCAAAGCCACACGAGGACGGCACTAGGAGGCAGATTTTGAGGTGTTTTTTGAAGGAGGAGAGAGAACCGCTCATCAGCTACTGGGAGGAATTTGCTGAGGTTTAAGCATGCCACAGAGGCACAGCTGTTAAACATAGAAATCTACAGCACATTACAGGCCCTTCGGCCCACAATGCTGTGCCGACCATGTAACCTACTCTAGAAGCTGCCTAGAATTTCCCTACCGCAGAGCCCTCTATTTTTCTAAGCTCCATGTACCTGTCCAAGAGTCTCTTAAAAGCAGAGCCGCGGCCTCACAGATTTCAAAGTCTGATCTGTCTGTGTGGGGTTTGAACGCTCTCCTCAGGACCACACGGATTTCCTCTGGACGGTCCGGTTTCCTCCAACGTTTCAAAGAGTGCAGGTTGATAGGTGAATTGGGTGCTGATAGATAGATAGGTAAAAAGATAGACATAGAGAGGTAAAAAGATGGACAGATTGAAAGACAGATAGATAGCTAAATAGATCGATAGGAATTGTCCTGACTGTGTAGGTGACTACTGTCATCCAGGAAGAGTTGAAGAGAATCTGGGAAGACCATGGGAACACTTCAGTGTAGTACAGGTCCACCGACCCAGGACGTTGTGCTGATTTTATAACCTACTCTAAGGTCAATCTAACCTTCCCTTTGACATAGCCCTCCAGTTTTCCATCACCCATGTGGCCTACTTGAGTGTTTCTTAAATGTCCTGAATTCACTGCCTGTGCCACCATCCCTGGCAGGGCACTCCACACACCCATCACTCTCCGTGTAAAGAACTTACTTCTGACATCACCCCCTCCCCATCTTTTCTTTCAATCACCTTAAAATTTCCCCTCCTGTATTAGCCATTTTTGCCCTGCAGCGGGAAAGGTAGAGGAGGCTTGACCAAACAGCAGAGCAGCAAAGACGATTTAGCAGTAAACAATATTTTACAAGTAAACTTCAAAATAACAGGCCACAAGAGGCCACAAAACCAGAGAGAACAGATATTTAGCATGACAAGGCAACAAGGTAACTGAACATAGAACATAACAGCACAGTACAGGCCCTTTGGCCCACAATGTTGTGCCGACCCTTAAACCCTGCCTCCCATATAACCCCTTACCTTAAATTCCTCCATATACCTGTCTAGTAGTCTTTTAAATTTCACTAGTGTACCTGCCTCCACCACTGACTCAGGCAGTGCATTCCACGCACCAACCACTCTCTGAGTGAAAAAAAAACCTTCCTCTAATATCCCCCTTGAACTTCCCTCCCCTTACCTTAAAGCCATGTCCTCTTGTTTTGAGCAGTGGTGCCCTGGGGAAGAGGCACTGGCTGTCCACTCTGTCTGAAGACCAGGAGTAACTGGCTCATGCTCGCTGCTTTGTATGAGTGAACATAGGCTGTGTTTAAATAGGCTTCGGATGCGAACTGGGTTTAAATAGGCTGCAGGTGATGAATCGGAAACGGGTAGCAGGTGGTTCCTGTTAGCTCTGAGTTGACCTGGAGACGCCTGCCTGTGCAGGGCTGAGGGAAAGGGTGTCTGGCTATTCATTCTATCGATGACTTTTATTATTGTGTAACCTTTATCAAGTCACCTCTCATCTTAAATCCCAATAAGAGATTATATTAATGTAGAATTAGTTTAAATGGATGATTGATGTCCAGTGCATATGCTGTGACAGAAGGTCATGTCTATCTATCTATCTTTTTATTTATCTCTCTATCTGTCTAACTATCTAACTAACTATCTATTTATTATTTTTATTTTCACACTTTGTCTTCTTACACACATTGGTTATTTTTATCTATATACAGTATACTGTTTTTACGTAAAGTTTCACATAAATTCTTTTCAATGTTTTAACTTTCCGGTAAATGCCCACAAGAAAATGGATCTCAGGATTGTACATGATGACGTACAGCATGTGAACTTTCATGATAAATTTTCTTTGACTTTGACTAAACTGCACAAGGACAGCACTAGGAGGCAGATTTTAAGGTGCTTTTTGAAGGAGGAGA
This sequence comes from Hemitrygon akajei, assembly GCF_048418815.1. Taxonomy (NCBI): domain Eukaryota; kingdom Metazoa; phylum Chordata; class Chondrichthyes; order Myliobatiformes; family Dasyatidae; genus Hemitrygon; species Hemitrygon akajei. The sequence goes on from NC_133154.1 coordinate 7,818,764, forward strand.
GAGAAATGGAGGGGATAGGGAGGGCATTCCAGAGGTTAAGATGTTCACCAGCTGGTGGGAGAAATTGTTTAAGAGTGTCATAGTGACACAGCCGGTAGACTGCAGGACTACTGTGTGACTATCTCCGTCAGAAGCTGTTAATTTGCTAAGCTGGTTTATCATCGTCACATGCACTGAGCAACAATGAAAAACATTGTTCTACAGATAATTTCTGCACATCGGTGCATTGAGGTCGTACGGGCAGAGCAACAACAGAAGGCGGGTGAAATGTCACGGTCACAGAGGAAGTGCACTGCAGGCAGACAAAAGGTGCTGTCACGGTGTGCGTTGACAGACAACTGAACCCAGGTGCCGAGGAACGACAGACTCCCATGTTGAGATGGAAACAAGAGCTTATTTATCGGAATTCCAAGCAACACTGCCAACTGAGTCATTCTCAAAATACAAACAAGGACCCTGCGCTAATTGGGAATCCTCTTTAAGTAAGTGCGATGCGCTGAAAACCCATGCCGGTCAAAGTAAACTTCATAAGATTAAACTGAAAGCACAAGGGCTTAACAACTCCCGATAAGACAAACGCAGAGGCCCGGGCTCACGGGGCTCATGGCAATACCTCCCTCCCTAAGGCTGGCACCTGATGGCCCAGGGATACCTGATGCTTTCAAGACAAGGCTGGTAAACTGAGACAGATCTGATGTTCTTGAAAACTCAGGAACGTAGCACGTAACTCAAGAACAAAGCATATAACTCAAGAATGTAGCATCAAACTTGGGAGCATAGCTTCAAACTCAGGAGCATGAAATAGTACTTGGAAATATTGCATCAAATTTGGGACCATGGAATAGTACTTGGAAGCTTGCAATAGTCCCTGGAAGCCTGGAAGAGTCCTTGGAAACCTGGAGGGCCATGGGAAACTCAGGAAAACTTGACCACCTTGTATTAGACTAGAGAAGGTCAGGACATGGAAGCTAGAAACTCAGAAATCCTTGGGAAACTTGGGGTATTGCAACAAGCACTGAGAGTAGAAGGCACCTTTGCCTCTGGCCGGCCAATGCCCAGGCCTCTGTTGAACCTCTGTTGGGTCCGTTTACGGCGCAAGGTCCTTCTGTCACAGAGTACGCTGACCAATGACAGGCGCAGTGGAACGACAGCCTCCCACGTTGAGACAGAAACAAGAGTTTATTCATAAGAATTCAAACTGAACATCGAGCGACCCCGTGAGCTGAATCATTCTCAGAACACACACAAGGACCTGCGCTAATCGGGAGTCCGCTTTAAATGAGTGCAGTACACTGAAAACCCCGTGCCAGTCAAAATAAACTTGACAAGATTCAACAGAAAGCACAAAGGCTTAACAACTCTAGATGAGGCACCAATGAACTAATGCAGGTGTAAAACTGCAATGAGGTAGCTTGTGAGGTTGAGCCCTCCTTATCAGACCAGGGAACTGTTCAAGAGATATATAACCGCGGGATAGAAGCTGTCTTTGAACCTGATAGTACAGACTTTTGTGTCTTCTGCATTCAAATCCTGGAGCTAAGAATCAGCACCAGACAGACAGACAGACAAACAGACATACTTTATTGATCCCGATGGAAATTGGGTTTCGTTACAGTCGCACCAACCAAGAATGGTGTAGAAATATAGCAATATAAAACCATAAATAATTAAATAATAATAAGTAAGTAATGCCAAGTGGAAATTAGTCCAGGACTAGCCTATTGGCTCAGGGTGTCTGACACTCCGAGGGAGGAGTTGTAAAGTTAGTAAATTTTACCAGAAAGGGTAGAATTGCCTTCCCCTGCTATTTGGAAAGTGCTTCGTTATGAAAGGCATGTTCTTTTCATTTTCCTTCCATGTCTTCCTGAAAGCTAAGTTTTCCTCTGGAATAGGGCTCCACAAAGTCTCCAGATTTTCCAGTCAGAGCATTAGTTCAAGGTCAAATTATTATCAAAGTGCGTATATGTCACCATATACTGAGATTCATTTCCTTGCAGGCAGTCACAGTAGGACAAAGAAACACAGTAGAGTCAATGAAAACCTACATACAAAGACTGTCAAGCTTTCAATGCGCAAAAGAAGACAAACTGTGCTTACACAAATAAACAAATTGTAATAATAAATATTAACAACCTCAATAAATATTATTATTGGTGACACAGTAGTGTAGTGACTAACATGATGCTATTCCAGCAATTGGGGTTCAATTCCTACTGCTGCCTCTCAGGGGTTTGTACGTTCTCTCTGTGACTGTGTGGGTCTCCTCCGGGCGTTCTGGTTCCCTCCCACATTCCAAAGACGTAGGAGTTAGTAGGCTAATTAGTCACATGGGTGTAAATGGGTGGTGCAGACTCAATGGGCCGAAAGGGCCCGTTACTGTACTGCATCTCTAAGTAAAAATAAAAATGAATAAATAATATAAATGAATAAATAATACTGGGAACATGAAAATGAGTACTAACTAATCTAACAGTATCCCTAATCTCAGCATTCCCTTCATCCATGTTGGATCCAACTGTTTAATTCTTAGACAGTATAATTGATATTTTCTTTGTAGCTTAACAAGTAATTATCTGCGTGAATTTTATATAATTACTTATTTACATGTAACTTCTGTAGTATAAAAATAGCTGGCTGTAAGGCAGCAACATTCTTTTCGTAGCTTTCTCTCTCTCTCTTTAACCAGTAGACCTCTGTCAGTGGTTCATTTTTTCCTTTCTTCTATCAATAAAATGACCATGAAGCAACAAGTTTTGTGCCCTGTTCCTGACTTCTGAAAGAACTTTTGATTAAAACATCAGAATCCAATATGCACTATGCATGTCTGATCCTTTCTGGGCCCAGAGTAAAGGCACTGGCTTGTCACTTTGGAGTTTCTTCACTGCCCCATTCTCATTCAGCAAGATTAGTGAGATGGATGAAAGAGGAAGCCCAGTCATGTTATCAGCAATATAATCTGTTGTAAAAGGGGAAATTCCTTTCATTCTGTCATTGTTCCTCTTTTCCAGTTTATTTAAAATTCTTGGAGCATGGCTGCTATTGCTGAGCTCACACTTACTGCCCTCAAGTAGATGGTGGTGAGTCCACCTTCTCAAACCTTTGCCGTGCTCCAGAATTTAGTACCGATGCTGATGAAGGAATAGAAATAGATTGTTTAGGGGATTCTGTGTGATTTCAAAGTTCAAAGTAAATTTTATTATCAAAGTACACACAGTATACGTCACCATATACAACCCTAAGGTTCATTTTCTTGTGGGCATACTCAACAAATCTATAGAAAAGTAACTCCTATGGAATCAATGAAAGACCGTCCAACTAGGCGTTCAACCAGAGCAGAAGTCAACGAACTGCGCAAATGCAAATATAAATAAATATTGAGACCATGAGATGACGAGTTCTTCAAAGTGAGTCCACTGGGGCATGATGGGGCAAGTGAAGTTGAGTGAAGTTATCCCCTTATGTTCATGAGCCTGCTGGTGAATGTTCCTGAACCAGGTGGTGCGAGTCCTGAGACTCCAGCACCTTCCTGACGGCAGCAGCGAGAAAAGAGCGCGGTCTGGGTGCTGGGGATCCCTGACGATGGACGCTGCTTTCTTACGACAGCGTTCCATGCAGATGTGCTCAATGGTTGTGGGGGAAACCTATGAGTTCCTGTGCACCTGGAGTATCACAGTCTGAGGGGAGACCGAATAGAAGTGTATTCGTTTGTGGCTTAAGATAGCAGGAGTCAATTTTAGAAAACCTGGCACATTTATCTTTCAACATAGTCCCCTCCTACATTTACACACTTAGTCCAGCGGTCGTGGAGCATACGGATCCCTTCTTTGTGGAAGTGGTCCACAGCAGGGGTGATTGATAAGTTCGTGACCTAAGGTAGAAGGAGATGAGTAATTAACTTCAAACTAGAGTTGAACTGCACGTGCATGTAACAAGACCTGTATAACTCATCTCCTTCTACCTTAGCCACAAACTTATCAATCACCCATCTGTGGACACTTTCTGGAGGTCCAAGGTCCGTATGCTCCACGACCGCTGGACTAAGTGTGTAAATGTGGGGATGATGTTGAAAAATAAATGTGCTAGGTTTTCTAAAATTGACTCCTTCTACCTTAGGCCACAAACTTATCAATCACCCCTCGTAGATAGGATAGTCAGAGTCCTTTTCCCAGTGAGGAAAACTTTCCTCTCCAATCAGTTTCCTTCTTCTTAAGCCATTTATATTTTTCACCTATCACTTTGCAGCTTCTCACTTCACCCACCTTCACCCTCATCTGGCATCTTGTACTTCTTCCCCTCCCCCAACCTTCTTAATCTGGCTTCTTCCTTTTTTTCCAGTCCCGATGAAGGGTTTTGGCCTGAAACGTCAAGTGTTTATTCTTCTCCATAGATGCTGCCTGACTGGCTGAGGTCCACCAGCTTTTTGCATGTGCTGCTCTGGATTTCCACCATCTGCAGAACAGTCCTGAAGAAGGGTCCTGGGTCGTATCATCGACTGTTTATTCTACTCCACAGATGCTGCCTGACCTGCTGAGTTCCTCCAGCATTTTGTGCATATTACTGCAAATACAAGAGGTGAGAGGGGAAAAGTTTGAAGGAGATTTGTGAGGTGAGTTTTTTCACACCAAACACAATAGGTACCCAGAATGTGATGGCGGGGGAAACGGATGCAATAGAAACGTTTAAAAGGCTTTTAGACAAAGTTCAAAGTAGATTTTATTATCAAAGTACACACATGTCATCATATACAACCCTGAGATATGTTTGCTTGCGGGCATACTCAGTGAATCGAAGAACCATGATAGAAGCAATGAAAGACCGCAGCCAACAGGACGGACGGCCAGCGTGTAAAAGACAACAAATCAAAAGGAAAGAAAAAAGTAATAACATTAATAATAATAATAATAATAATAATAATAATAATAATAATAATAATAATTGAGCAATAAAAATCAAGAACATGAAATGAAAAGTCCTTGAAAGTGATAGGTTATGGGAACTTTTCAGTGATAGGGTGAGTGATGCTCTCCTGATTGATTCAACACAGATACATGAACAGACAGAAATTGGGAGATGTGGACCATATGCAGGCCGATGTCGGCACGGACAAGATGGGCCAAATGGCCTGTTACCATGCTGTACTGTTTTGTGTTCCATGTTCTTGATGGTAGAGTTAGCAATTTTAAAGTTCAGAGGCCATTTACTGTCAAAGAACATATATTACCTTGAGATTCACTTTCTTGCGGCCAATCTCAGTAGCACAAAGAAACACAATAAAAAACAAAGACTGGCAAACAACCAGTGTGCAGAAGAAGACAAACTGCAAACACAAAAATAATAGTAAAAAAAATAAATAATACAGAGAACGTGTTTTTGAGTCTTTGAAAGTGTTTCCATAGGTTGTAGAATTCGTTAAGAGTTGAGGTGAGTGAAATTATCCACGCTGGTTCAGGAGCCTGACGGCTGGGGAGTAATAACTGTTCCAGTTTCTGAATTGACATGGAACCATGAACATACCTCACTACCTCTTTATTTCTATTTTTGCAATACTTATTTTAATTGAACTATTTAGTATATATATATATATACTTAATGTAATTCACGGTTCTCTTTCTCTATTATGTATTTCAACGTACTGCTGGCGCAAAGTCAACAAATTTCGTAACAGATGCCGTTGACGTTAAACCTGGTTCTGACTCTTTTACAGCTTCTCTATGCTTGAGAAATAGGAAGTGAGGGAGCAAGGCTGGGTACGAGAGCTCTGATTTGAGGTGGATAGACGTTACTCTCCGTGGCACTACACACTGGCGTAAAGCCCGCGCTGCTTTGAGCACATGCGACACGGTCAGCGTGACGCTATTACAGCTCGGGGCGTCGGAGTTCAGATCCAATTCCGGCGTCCCCTGCCAGCGAGATTGTGCGCGTGCGGGTTTCCTCCGGGCGCCCCGGTTTCCTCCCACAGTCCAAAGGCGGGCCAGTTAGAAGGTTGATTGGTCATTGTAAGCCGTCCTGCGATTAGGCTAAGGTTAAAATCAGTGGGTTTTGGGTGGTGTGACGGGGTGGGCTGCAAAGGCCTGTTCTGGACTGTATCTCAAACAGATAGAAAAATCAAACAAATAGGTGACTAAATAAGCAAGCATGCATGCAGAATATTCTGCTCAAGATGTCCCAGTCAGAGCTTAGTACTGGGCAGGAACAGTCCCTTCTGTTCACAGCGCCTGTGCTGACCATAATGCCAATCCATCTGCCAGCTGGTGTCCATATCCCTCCATGAGCTGCCTCTAAGGCTGCTGTTGTAGCTGCTTCCAGCTCCTCCCTTGCCAGTGAATTCCGGGCATCTAGTATACTCCGTGTAAAAATACTTGCTTTGAAATCACCTTTGAACTTTCCCCCTCATCTGGAACCTGTGGCTTCTCATGAACATTTGACATTTTCGCCCTAAAAGACTCTCTCAGCTTTATATATGGCACTTAGTCCCCAGCACAGAGTCAATCACTTAACGCATTAATCTTTAGCCAGTGGATGGTGGAATTCGTTGCCACAGCCGGCTGTGGAGGCCAGGTCATTGGGAATATTTAAAGCAGAGGTTGATTGGGTCTTGATTAGTCAGGGTGTCAAAGGTTACGGGGAGAAGGTAGGAGAATGGGGTTGAGAGGGATAGCACATCAGCCAATGGTAGAGCAGATTCGTCGGGCTGAATGGCCTAATTCTGCTCCTGCGTCTCCTATGGTCTATCTGCGCCACAGAATCAGGGAAGTGTCCCGGGTTAAAACTTATGCACCAGTACAGGGGATTTGTTGTGGGGGTGTGGTTCTCCACTGGTCAAAGACAACCCCCGAGTCTCAGCACTCTTACCCAACCCGTGCAAGGACCCAAAAAGGAATCGTCCGCTCCAGTGAACGATGAGGAAGAAGCTTTATTTGTAAAGTCATTGACATTCGTGAAGAAAACATGCCTGAAGATGCTCTACAGGAGCACCTCCTATTGTAAATAACCCCCACACCAAGCTACAATGTGAGATCACCCCTCTGCAACCTCGCCACACCGCATCCCACCTGTGAATCCAGCGTAAGGAGAGGCCCTGGTCCCTCTTCAGCATCGCAGCCTCCTGTTGGATAGCCCTCCGAAAATCAGGCAGAAATGAAGGGGAAACGCTTTGGGCAAGGGGGAACGCAGAGCTTCCGACAAACTCCAGGAGAAAGAGCACTTGAGAGAGAGAGTCTAACTTGCTTCACTTTTCATTAGGAAGTCATTTCTGTAAGAACGTGAGCATCATTTGAGCGTTGCGGAAACCGGTTTGTGAAACTGACTAGAAGGTAGAAATTCGGTGTTACTCCATATGAGCAGAGCCCGTTTCTGCAGGCATTTTCTGTGCCCTGCTCTCCTTGAACAGCAGTGAAGCTCCCTCAAGATTGTCTCTTTACTCTCAGCACAGATATAGCAGTGGGAGGGATACAGTTTACAGCTCCCTCTGAATTCTTCTAATACACACTCCCTGCCCCTGGACCACAAGACCATAGGACTGTAAGATATAGGAGCAGAATGAGGCTATTTGGCCCATTGAATCTGCCCCACCATTTCACCATGGCTGATCCAATTTTCCTCTCAGCTCCAATCTCCTGCCTTCTCCCTTCAAGCCCTGAGCAATCACAAATCTATCAACTTCTGCCTTTAATAAACATAAAGACTCGGCCTCCACAGCTGCCTATGGAAAAGAATTCCACAGATTCACCAGTCTCGGGCTAAAATTCCTCCTCATCCCTGTTCTAAAAGGACACCCTTCTATTCTGAGGCTGTGTCCTCTGGTCTTAGACTCTCCCACCATAGGAAACAGCCCCTCCACAACCACTCTATCAAGGCCTTTCAGCATCCAATAGGTTTCAGTGAGGTCGCCCTCACTCTTCTGAATTCTAGTGAATACATCAAACACTCTTCATGTGACAAGCTGTTCAAACCTGGAATTACTTTTTGTGAATCTCCTTTGAACCCTCTCCAGTTTCAGTGCATCCTTTACAAGACAGAGGGCTCAAAACTGCTCACAAACACTCCAAGTGAGGCCTCACCAGTGCTTTATAAAGTTTCAACATTACATCCTTGTTTTTATATTCTAGTCCTCTTGAAATGAATGCTAACATCGCATTTGTCTTCCTCACTACAGACCCGACCTGCAAATTGACCTTTAGGGAATCCTGCACAAGGACTCCCAAGTCCCTTTGCACCTCAGTCTTTTGCATTTTCTCTCCATTTAGAAAATAGTCAGCCCTTTCATTTCTTCTACCAAAGTGCATGACCACCATAGATGTCTTGGATGCAATGGAGGTTAGTGCCCATGATAGAGTTGACTAAGTTTACAATTCTCTGCAGCTTATTTAAATCCCGCCCACCCCCCCACCCTCATACCAGACGGTGATGTAGCCAGTAAGAATGCTTTCCACGGTAGATCTGTAGAAATGTTCATGAAAATTAGAAAAACAATAGAAATTATGAAAAAACAACGAAGGATAAATAATGAATGTGGAAAAGGTGGGCAAATAAAGAATAATTACGTAGATAGATAGATAGATAGATAATACTGAGAACGTGAGTTGTAGAGTCCTTGAAAGTGAAATCTGTTCAGCTTTGTGGAGAGCCTGTGGTACGTCGAATGCTAGATGAAACGCGACGTCTTTGGGGTAACTGCAAGTCTGTATCTTTGCTATTGCCTTGCTTGCACTTGATGCTCAATGGTGGGGGTGCCGATGCTTTTTTTGCCGGTGGAGGGGGGGATTGTTGCTCGCTGCCGCTTACGCACGGGAGGGGGGGAGCTGGGGGGGGGAGGGAACTTTGGGGTTCTCACGTTTAACTGCCGTTCATTCTTTGGGGCACTCCTCTGTTTTCGTGGATGTTTGCGAAGAAGACACATTTCAAGGTGTTTATTGTATACAGTTCTCTGGTCCATTTCCAAATTGGACCTTTGAACCTTTGGATAGTGTTGACAGCCACACTGGCTCGGTAGCCTGATGGTTGTAGGGTCACGACTGTTTCTGAAAGGTATGATACAGAGTAAGGCTCCCTCTGTTCACTGCATTTACACACTCCTCCTCAGACACTCCACTCCACAGGAGGACTGAAGGGCCATAGGAAACATCGAAAGAGTTGAGATACCCGAAGAAATTAGTATTTGGAGGAATTCAAAAGGTTCAAGAGAATCTGATGAAGATATTTGTTTCTGGAAATTGGATTGTACAATGCTATTTTAGGAGAACTTGCAGGTTGAGCCAGGAGGCAAATGCAATGTTGGCATTCATTTTGAGAGGACTAGAATATAAAGGCAAGGATGTGGTGTTCAGGTTTTATAAGGCACTGGAGTATTTGCAAGCAGTTTTGGGCCCCTTATCTAAGAAATTATGATTGGAGAGGGTCCAGAAGAGGTTCTCAAAAATGATCCAGGAATTAAAGGGTTAATGTGTGAGGAGCCACTTGATGGCTCTGGGTCTGGGTCGCTGGAGTTTAGAAGAATGGGGGGGGGGGGAGCTTATTCAAATCTATCGAATACAGTATCGGAAGATTGGACAGAGTGGACATGGAGAGGATGCTTCCTATAGTTGGGGAGTCTAGGACCAGAGGGCGCAGCCTCAGAAAAGAGAGATGTCCATTTAGATCAGAGGTTAGAGGAATTTCTTTAGCCAGAGGGTGGTGAATCTGTGGAATTCCTTGCCGCAGACATCTGTGCAGGCCAAGTCATTGGGTATATTTAAAGTAGAGGTCGATAGGTCCTTGATTAGTTTGGGGGGGGGGGCAGGGCAGAAAGCAGAAGTTTGGGGTTGAGAGGGATAATAAATCAGCCATGATGGAATGCCAGAGCAGATTTGATGGGCTAAAAGGCCTAATTCTGTTCCTATGTCTTATGATTATGATCTTTAGGTCAATGTAATTAAAGTTTGACCCTTCCAGGAGTGTCGCACAGCGGCTACCATCTCACCATGTTTTGCATCACGTATAATATGCAGCCAAGTGGACGCTGCTGTGGGCCACACTCGAGATCCTAAAGCAGCTTCTGCCTTTGAGACGCGTGCTGCCGTCCTTCACCATGCAAGTGTTTAGGCAACCAGGTAGTCCCACTTGTGGTGGATGGAGCAGAAGCGCTCGACGGAGCGGTCCCCCAGTTTACAGGGGGCTGCATTGGGAGCATTGGACACAATAGATGATCCTAGCAGATCTGCAGGCGAAGTTTTGGCCCACCTGGAAGGACCGTTTGGTGTATGGGCAGGTGTAGCATTTAGGGAAAGTGCTTGGAGGGAGATTAGTAGGGAGGGACAAGGGGATCCAGGAGGGACTGACCCTGTGGAAAGCGGAGGGAATGGTTGGTAAAGGTAGGGTTCCTTTGGAAATGGCGGAAGTTGCTGAGGATGATGCGTTGGATGTGATGGATGACGGGGTGGTAGGCAAGGACAAGAGGGACTCTGTCACTATTACGACGGCAGGAAGATGGGGTGAGTGCGGATGTGCAGGAAGTTGAGGAGATGCAGGTCAGGATGGAAGCCCCATTCCTTAAAGAAGGAGAATATCTCTGGGATGTCCTGGAATGGAAAGCCACTTCCTGGGAATGGATGTGGTGGAGGTGAAGAAACTGAGAAAAGCGAATAGCGTTGTTACGGGAGATAGGGTGGGAAGAGGTCTAGTCCAGTTAAATGTGGGAATCAGTAGGTTTATAAAAGATGACATTTGACAGTTCGTCTCCAGAGATGGAAGCAGAGAGATCAAGAAAGGAGAGGGAGGTGTTAGAGATGACCCAACTGAACTTAAGGGCAGGTAGGAAGTTAGAGGCGAAGTTGATGAAATTCAGGAATTCAAGAGTTGGTGAGTCAGAGGATTGAGTTCAAGAGGTAAAATTGCAGCTCTATAAAACTCCAATTAGGCCACGCTTGGAGTATTGTGTTCAATTCCGGTTGCCTCATTATAGGAAAGAGGTGGAAGCTTTAGAGAGAGTGCAGAGGAGATTTACTAGGATGCTGTCTGGATTAGAGAGCATGTCTTATGAAGATGGGTTGAGTGAGCTAGGACCTTTCTCTTTGGAGTGAAGGCAGATGAGAGGTGTCAATTGAGATTACAAGATGATAAGAGGCACAGATTAAGTGAACAACCAGAGCCTTTTTTCCAGTGACAGAAATGACTAATATGAGAGGGCATAATTTTAAGGTGATTGAAGGAAAGTGTAGGTGGGATATCAGAAGTAGATGTTTTGCACAGAGGTTGGTGGGTACATGGAATGGGGCTGCCAGGTGTGGTCGTACAGGGAGATATATTACGGTCATTTAAGAGACACTTGGATTGGCACATGGAAAAAATGGAGGGCTAAATTAGAGGGAATTCCTAGATTAATCTTGGACTAGGTTAAAAGATCAGCACAACATTGTGGGTCAAAAGACCAGCACGGACCCATACTGTCTCATGTTCTAAAAAGGAATAAAATCTCAGATACAGAGAACATGCGGGACTGGCAGACAATAAGGTGCAAGTTCACAGTGACGTCAAGTGTCCTCCTTATTGTCCAAGATGTCTGTTCAATAGCCAACATAAGCTGTGCTTGAGCCTGGTTACTTGTCTCAGAAATCCTACCCCTCCAATTAACTCCACATCTCTAAAGCCACTGTCAAAGTTTCCATCTTCCTCAGCCCACATCTCTGTCCCAATATGAATTGGCACTCAGTCCAGATAAGTCACAGGAGCAGGATTAGCCCATTCGACCCATTGAATCTGCTCCGCCATTCCATCGTGGCCGATTCATCTTCCCATTCAACCCCATTCTGCTGCCTTCTCCCCGAAACCTTTGACGCCCCAACTAATCAAGACCTTCTCAACCTCTGCTTCAAAAATATCCAATGACTTGGCCTCCACAGCTGGCTGTGGTAATGAATTCCACAGATTCACCATGTTCTGGCTGAATGCGGAAGTTGTAAGCTAAGAAAGCCTCCGGTTTCCCTTTTGGCACGATCTGTTTCACTTTTCGGCATATGAGCACAATGCTGAAACCAACAAATTTATCATTGCAAAACTCAGTCCTCAAAGGCCAACCCCTACTGCTTACAATGTAGCTGTCAGCTGAGCCTGGGCATGTGATCAGAGTCTTTTTTCGAACTTTCCTGAGTAAAAGCTTCTGCTTTGCACTTCTCGTTTCCTTAGTGGTGAACCCACTCCTGAGGAACTACATCTGTGCTGGGGAAAATACACCCAGTATCAACTTTACTATGTATACCTGCACACCTGCTCATTAATGCAAATATCTAATCAGCCAATCATGTGGCAGCAGCTCAATTCATGAAAGCATGCAGACATGGTCAAGAGGTTCAGCTGTTGTGCAGACCAAACAACAGAATGGGGAAGAAATATGATCTAAGTGACTTTGACCTTTGAATGATTGCTGGTGGTTTGGGTGTCTTAGAGACTGCTGATCTGCTGGGATTGCTACATGCACCAGTCTCTAGAATTTACAGAGGATGATGGGAAAAACAAAGACATACATCCAGTGTGCAGCAGTCTGGAGGGACAAAACACCACAGAGGTCAGAGGAGAATGGCCAGACTGGTTCAAGCTCACAGGAAGGCGACAGTAACTCAAATAACCACACCTTACAACACTGGTGTGCAGAAGAGAGTCTCTGAATGTACAACACGTCGAATCTTGAAGTGGATGGGCTACAGCAGGAGAAGACCATGAACATACATTGTACTGTGTCCATTGTGAGAGAGAGGAGCTTCCTAGGAGGGAGTTCTGGGCTAGAACAGGTTGAACTCCAACATCAATCATTTTATAAGATGCCACAATTAGTTACAAGTGTGATCTTCTCTCTCCTTCTTCCCATCGAAAGCTCAAAGATTCAAAATTCAAGATTCCAGGTTAGTTATGATCTGGACATTGAAACATGCAGTCAAATGTGTGGTTTGCATAAACAGCCAACGCACGTCAGGATGTGCTGGGGGTGGTGGGGGGCAGCCAGCAAGAGCCACCACACATTCTGGCGCCAACATAGGATGGCCAAGATGCTTGGCACATCCAACACAGAACAGAACGAGCAACAAGACAACAATAGCAAAACAAGTCCCGTTCCTCCCTCTCTCTCTCTCTCTCTCTCTCTCACACACACACACACACACACACACACTCTTCTTCTTCTTCAACCTCCAGCCTCCGGAGGACTCAGACTCGGACTTACAGACATTGTGCTTCGACCTCCCTAGGAAACTCGTGGAGATTCGCATACTCGGCCCCAGAAACCGGTCTCGACTCCTGGACTTCTGATTTGACCCCCAGGTCTCGATGCTCGGCATTGATCCCAGGACACGCTGATCAGCAAGTACTTGAACTCCAGACTCTATCACCAAACACTAAAATTCAAAGTTCAAAGTAAACTTATTATCAGAGTACGTATATGTTGCCACATACAACACCGAGATTCATTTTCTTGCAGGCATACTCAATAAATCCATAATAGAATCAATCTTAGTACAACAGCGGTCTAGTGTGCTGGTGCTTCAGATGGTAATTGGGCAGGGATTTCCTCAAGCAAGCCCGCTTGAAGTCCATGACTATGATTTGAAAAGTGTTGGGAGGGACTGTTCCTTGTTTGGTGACGGCACCATGCATTATCTCAAGCACTTGATTATAATCATCGGCTGGTGGTATATCAACTGCAGTCAGACTTATGGAGGAGAACTCCCTAAGTAAATAGAATGAACAGCACTTGACCGTTAGGTGCTCAAGATCAGGGGAACACGAATTTGGCCAACCCACCACATCGGAGCAACACCGAGATTTTATCATGAAACGCACGCTTCCACCTTTTTGCCTTTTCTGAATCAGCAGTTCAGTCCATCCTGTGAATCGAGAAGCCTTTGGGCCTGATCATCAATCTGTCAGGCTAGGAGAAAGCCATGTTTCGTTTAAGCATACATTGCCTTGAAAAAATATTCAGCCCCCCCCCCCCCCCCCCAATCCATCGTCCATATAAATGAACATTACAGCCATGGATCAATTTAACTGAGATTTTTTATTTGTGAATCACATGTTTGTTTTTCACAGAAGAGCCCAAAAAAACAGGGAGAATTGTAAAGGATGAAAAACTAAAGATTCAAAAACTGAAATGTCAGCAGTTGAAAAGTATTCATCCCCCTTTGCCCAGTTGAACCGCCTCTCACAGCTATTACAGCCAGTAATCTGGACAAGACTCTATTAACTTTGTGATGGGGCAAGATTTGTCTAGTCCTCCTTGAAAAATTGCGCAGCTGCACCGGGTTAGGTGGGGAGTAGCGGTGGACAGCAGTCTTGGAGTCTTGCCAGAGATGTTCAATTGGGTTAAGGTCAGGACTCTGACAGGCCCACTCCAGGACATCAATCTTCTTCATTTGAAGCCGCTCCATGGTTGCTTTTGGCAGTGTGCTTTGGGCTGTTGCCCTGCTGAGAGGTGAACTTCCCCACCAGTTTGTTTTCTGACAGAGGCTAGCACCTCTCTGAACTTAGCAGCATTCATCTTCCCGTCAAACCTGACCAGAGTTCCAGTACCTGCTACTGAAAGGTATCCCCACACCATGATCTATCTCCACCATACTTTACAGCAGGGATGGTGTTACCTGGCTATTGCACAGTATTAGATCTATGCCACAAGTGCCACTTAGAATTGGGGCCAGAAAGTTTCACTTCACTTTCATCTGACCACAAGACTTTCTTCCATAGTTTTACAGCATCTTCCAAGTGACACTTTGTAGAGTCTTTACAGGCAAGGACATGCTTTTCTTCAGTGGAACATGTGACATTAATCTAACAATGCACATCAGCCAGGTAAGACCACATCTACTGTAAAGTATGGTGGAGACAGATCATGCTGTGGGGATATCTTTCAGTAGCAGGGTTTGGAAATCCGGTCAGGATGGGTGGGAAGATGAATGCTGCTAAATACAGAGAGATCCTAGATAAAAGAAAACCTGCTGTCCTCTGCCAGAAAGCTTAAATTGGGGAGGAAGTTTGTCTTTCGGCAGGACAACTCAAAGAGTAACCATGGAGCGGCTTCAGATGAAGAAAATTGATGCCCTTGAGTGGCCCTGTCAGAGTCCTGACCTTAACCCAATTGAACATCTCTGGCAAGACCTCACAATTGCTGTCCACCACCACTCTCCAACTAACCCGGCGCAGCCTGAGCAATTTTGCGAGGAGTACTGGGCAAATCTTGCTCCATCACATTGTGCAAAGCTAATAGAGACTTATCCAAAAAAGGACTACTGGCCATAATAGCTGCGAGAGGTGGTTCAACTAAATACCGAGCAAAGGGCGATGAAGACTTTTGAACTGCTGACATTTCAGTTTTTGAGTTTTTAATTTTTCATGCTTTACAATTTTCTCAGTTTTTTTTTTGGCTCTACTGTGAAAGAATGAGTGTGTGATTCACAAATAAAAATTCTCAGTTGAATTGATCAAAATCCCTGGTTGTAATACGCATTTATGTGAACAAAGGACTGGAACCCAAATACTTTTTCAAGGCAATGTAAAGCACAACAATATTCCATTTCCCTCTGATACAGCAATCTTGCCCTCGGGTCCTCAAGTTTGTGCTCCGCCAACTGCACATTTGCTTACAAGCTGAGAAGGCGGGGGGGGGGGGGGTTTCTCATTGTTCTGTGTTTTAGCCTGGCTTGGAGATCCCCCCTCCCCTTGCCTATGGCCATGATGAGGAACCTTTGTCTGCTCAAAGGTGTCGTGCCTGCCTGCTTGAGAGTTAAGCCCACTGAGTCCTTCAGAAGATCATGAAATCTGTAGATCATTAAGTCGATTTAAAAGTAGATTGTTTAAAGGGCAACTACATGCTGCAGATTGCAGTGAGAGTAATCCAAAAGAGGTACACTGGACGTATTGTACGTAGCTTGAGATGCACCATCAATAACACACTCTGAGACGTAAAAGTGAGATATTGGCTTTTATTGACTGGAAAAGGAACAACAGTGGTTGACCACCAAACTACATCCTGGAGACAGAGAGGCCGGGCTCAGACCTCAATCGCCTTTATACAGGGGTCTGTGGGAGGAGCCACAGGAGCAGTCAGCAGGGGGCGTGTCCAGACAGGTATATGTAGTTCACCACAGCTTGCAAAATCGTCACTGTGGTTCACCAGCGCCATCTTGGAAAGCATAATAAGCCTTGAACTTCAGATTCTGTTACCAAACACTAGGCCTCGAACTCCAGGCTAGATCAGCAAACACTAGGCCTCAATCTCCAGACTATATCACCAAACACTAGGCCTCAAACTCCAGGCTATATCATCAAACACTAGGACTTGAACTCCAGACGTCCAGAGCAGGAGAAGCACAGGTTAGGCACAGAGAGAAGCCCCCTCTACATTATCCCATCAAGCAATTCCAGAACAGGTACTGCAAGGGTAAGATAAAAATTAGAGCTTCAACAAGCCTGAGATTGTTTCAGAGTCTGGGACAAATCAAGGTATCTGCTTGCTGGTGAGGAAGGAGGCTATGGTTGGCAGGAGTGGATGTGGTGATGACCCGATAGTTGAGGAGCAAGCTGTAAAAAAGAACTGAAGCTCTCAGTCGATGCAGCGAGAAGATAAGCCTATGTGGGAGTCAAGTAGACTCTGATATGTGCAACGTGCTTAGCTTCACTCAGTGCAATCAGATTACTGGACCCAAGCCCCTAACACTCCTTAGCTCTTAGAAATGCCCTTCCTTATTGCTTCCAAAAAGTTTCATGCAAGGACTATTCCTGTAAACTCTCCACTTCCTCACCTCCCCCCCGCCAGCCATTATCTGGAAAAGGCATGAACGTGATGTGGAATCCCTCCCCCTTTAGACTGAGGAGCCGGGGTATAGATTCTTGTGCAAAGTGGTGTCAGGTAACAGGAACTTGATCTGTAAATACCAAGCACCATAGGGGATGGAGAATCTCACTGAATCAGAGTCAGAATCGGGTTTAATATCACCAGCATATGTTGTGAAATGTGTTAACTTTGTGGCAGCAGTACAATGCAATACATGGTAAATATTTTTAAAAAATGAATTACAGTAAGTATATATGTGTATATTAATTGTCAAGTTAAAATAAATAGTGCAAAAATAGAAATAAAAAAGTAGTGAGGTAGAGTTCATGGGTTGAATGTCCATTCAGAAATCAGATGGCCAAGAGGAAGAAACTGTTTCTGAATCACTGAGTGTGTACCTTCATGCTTCCTGATGGTATCAATGAGAACAAGGCATGACCTGGGTGATGGGGATCCTTAATGATGGATGCTGCCTTTTGAGGCATCGCTCTTTGAAGGTTGTCCTGGATACTACAGACACCAAGAACACTTTCATATAAGGATTTGTTGTTTTTATAAAATTTTAAACTCAACAAAAATAACACATAAAGATGAGTTAGATACAGAGTAAAACTCCCCCCCCCACAAAACGGAAACAAAACAATCCCAAGAGATGTACATCATTGATGCACCATCAATAACTCTTGGAGACATGAGTCAAGGTAGGCCTTTATTAGCTGGAAGAAAGCACCGTCAGCAGCAAGAGACCACCACACAACATCCTGGAGACTGAGGGAGGAGCAGTGCCTCCAATCGCCTTTATACAGGGGTCTGTGGGAGGAGCCACAGGAGCAGTCAGCAGGGGTCTGTGGGAGGAGTCAGCAGGGGTCTGTGGGAGGAGCCACAGGAGCAGTCAGCGGGGGGGGGGGGGGGGGCGTGTCCAGACAGGTATATGTAGGTCACCACAGTCATGGACTGATGGAACACCTTCAATACAGTCCCATCATAATTGGGCAAATAAAAAAGGTCTTGGAAATTATGAGTAGCAGCAAGGAGGCTATACAGCCCTTTGTGGCTGTGCTGGTAAAATGCCAAAGGAATCCTACCTTCCAGCACTTTGTCCAGAACCCTGAAAGGTACAGATCTTAAGTAGTATTTAAATTTGATGAGGGTTTCGCAGGATCAGAATCATGTTCATTATCACTGATTATATCTTGAAATTTGTTGTTTTGCGGCAGCAGTACAGTTCTGGATGCTGTTTGCTTGCTTTTATTGTTGCCTGATGGTTTATTTCTCCCCCTCTCTGAATACTGGGTGTTTGACGGCCTTCTTTTGTTTTTAATGGGCTCTATTGTGTTTTGCGGCTGCCTGTAAGGAGACGAATCTCAAGGTTATAGAAAGTACACATACTTTGAAAAGAAATGCACTTTGAACTTCAATCTCCTGCCAGTAAGTTTTGAAGCAAGTTTGCCACTCTCCCTTCGATCCGCTGCTTTGACCACTCTGATGTGGGTCAGACGCAGAGTGAGACTCCCTGCACACTGAACCATCAACCAAGCCCAAGGCAGATATAGATTTGTCAGCCTGAAACATTAGCTCAGATCCGTTTCCTAGCTATACTGTCTGAGCTGCTGAATATTTCAAGCGCCTCTTGTTTCTATTTCAGGCACAGCACAAGTTACATTGAGAGTTAGTCCCTACCTAACCTGTCCTGGGAGCGTTTGATGGGACAATGCAGAAGGAGCTTCACTA
Source organism: Hemitrygon akajei (assembly GCF_048418815.1). Classification (NCBI taxonomy): domain Eukaryota; kingdom Metazoa; phylum Chordata; class Chondrichthyes; order Myliobatiformes; family Dasyatidae; genus Hemitrygon; species Hemitrygon akajei. The sequence goes on from NC_133154.1 coordinate 7,837,287, forward strand.
TCCCCTCCAACACTGAATGGGGGTTAGATTACAGAGTAAAGCTCCATCTACATTGGAGAGGATGTTTCCAAGAATGGGAGAGTCTGGAATCAGAGGGCACATCCTCAGAACAGAAGGATGTCCTTTTAGAACAGAGATGAGGAGGAATTTCAGTAGCCAGTGGGTGGCAAATCTGTGGAACTCATTGACACATACAGCTGTGGGAGCCAGGCCATTGACATATTTAAAGCAGAGATTGATAGGCTTTTAATTATTAAGGGTGTCAAAAGTTACAGGGAGAAGGCAGGAGTATGGGGTTGAGAGGGATAATAAACCAGCCATGATGGAATGGTGGAGCAGACTTGATGGGCTGAATGGCCTAATTCTGCTCCTATGCCGTATGGTCTACCCAGTCCCAACAAACACTTGCAGAACGGGCTGGTTACAGAGGAAAGATATCTCCACGCTCTCCCATCAAAAAGTTAGCCGTGGAGCGAAGCTCTGTCTGCTGTGTCCCACCACCTCCAGGACAGGCAAAGCATGGGCTAGATAGAGAGTAAATCTGCCTCCGCACCATTGCGAAGTCCTAACTTCACTGCGGCGGAGCAAGAAACCTAACACAGAAAGGAATTTCTGACTTGGAGTTGGAGAGGTGGGTGTTAGTTAACTTGATAGATTTTGCACCCACCATTTTGTAAATATTATAAAAAATAGCCCAAAGCTGCAAATTTCCTGTTTGAAACCACAGGAAGTTCAGCTAAACGTAAGGACAGACTCTTTGTCTCATATTTCTGGAGGCGAGGGAGTTTATTTTTTGCTGAGAGGTGTGGAGTGGTTCTGATGCTTTCTGCTGATGTGGTCAACTTAATTCTCTTGGTTCTCAGTACAAAAGTGAAGCTAAAAGGGAGAATTTGGCTGCTCGGAACAGTTCAGTGCAAATCTGAATGGAATCTTGATTTTTGGCTCTTAGTTGTGTTTTATATATATTTGAAGATGAAAGCGAGAATCCAAAAAAGGACACAAGCTGGGCTTATGAGGTTCTATTTCATTCAGGAAGCGATTCCAATTTAATTAGCAGAGGCCTGGGATTGGGTGCTGCAAGTACTTCAAAGGGTTCAAAGGTTATTGGAAACCACAATTTAATGTTGATGAACTACGAATGTTCCTCCTCCAAATACTTCGCACGCCTCTTTAATTTTTTGAATAAAATTTAGCTTCAGTCCCCATTTTCATAAGTTATTCAGTCAGAATCAGGCTCGAGAGTCAGAATCAGTTTTCACATCTTTGGCAGTTGTCCTGAAATTTGTTGTTTTGCAGCAGCAGTAAATAATAATAAAACTATAAATTACAATAAGTATATATAAAATATTAAACTAAATAAGTGATGCAAAAAGACAGGGGGGAATACTGAGGTAGTGTTCATGGGTTCAATGTCCGTTCAGAAATCTGACGGCAGAGGGGAAGAAGCTGTTCCTCAGTCACTGAGTGTGTGCCTTCCGGCTTCTGTACCTCCTCCTTGATGGTAGCAATGAGAAGAGGGGATGTCCCAGGTGATGGGGGTCCTTTGCGATGGCCGCCGCCTTTTTGAGGCGCTGCCTTTTGAAGGTGTCCTGGATGCTGGGGAGGCCAGTGCCCCTGTTGGAGCTGGCGGCCTTGATCCTAACCCCATTAGCATGGAAGTTCCAACATGAAGGAACATAGGACACTGCAGAGAGTAGTGGACTCAACCCAGTGCACCCATGGGTGCCTCCCTCTCCACCGTCAGTGGACCTGTCTCGAGAACATGGCATCCACCAACTAGACTCCCATCATCTGGGCCATGCTATCAGCTTGCAGCCACCATCGGACAGGCGGCACAGAAGCATGAAGATTCCGGGAATGAGGGGGTTAACACACAGTACGAGGAGCATTTGATGGCTCCGGGCCCACACTCTCCTGTGTTTATGGGGTATTTCATTTAAAATTTTTGAATGTTACCAGGCCTAATTGGAGTGGATGTGGAGTGGATGTTTCCTCTAGTGGAGGAGCCTAGGAGCACGGCCTCGGAATAGAAGGGCATTCCTTTAGGACAGAGATGAGGAGGGATTTCTTTCGCCGGATCGTGGTGAATCTGTGGAACCCACAGATGACGGTGGAGGCCAAGTCATCGGGTATATTTAAAGCGGAGGTTGATAAGGGCGTCAAAGATTATGGTGAGAAGGCAGGAGAAGGGGTTGAAAGCGATATTAAATCAGACATGGTGGAATGGGAGTTCTGAATCGTTGGTGCCTGAAGGCACACACTCAGTGACTCAGTAACAGCTTCTTCCCCTCTGCCATCCGATTTCTGAACGGACATTGAACCCGTGAACACTACCTCACTACATTTTTTATTTCTATTTTTGCACTGATTATTTAATTTAATGATATATATATATATATTTACTGTAACTCAGTTTTTTTCTCCATTACTACACTGCAGTGTACTGCTGTCACAAAGTTAACAAATTTCACGAAATACGCTGTTGATATTAAACCCGATTTTGATTCTGAGTTCTTCTTGTGCCTTATGGTCTTATTAAATCCCACACCACCAGGTTCAAGAATAGCCACTTCCCTTCAGTCATTTAGTTTTCACACCAACCTACACCACTCTAATCATTACTTCAGTGTAGGGTAATACTTTGACCAGTTTACAATGCATTTTCTTTATTAGTACCAATTCTGTTCTTTCTAGTATAATTTTGTATAATTATACTGTGTCCTTCTGCTGTATGGATGACAAGCTTTTCTTTGTACTTCGGTAATAAACCAATTTACCAAACTAACTTACGTTTAGCTTACATTTTTATTTGGGAGTATTGCATCTCGGCTGCCGCGTGGGAGCTGTGTAGCCTCGGCTGCATTGAGAACTAGGCCTCAAGCCTTGGACATGCCTGCTGCTGCAGACCAGGTGAGAAGGCCGGGAAGCGTTACAGCGTGGCGCCTGCGCTCGGCTGGGGGGCTGGCCTCCCTCGTCAGTGCTGCCCTCCCGTGTTCGAGCGGTGGAATGACAGGCTGGATTGCGTGCGTCTGCGCACCGTCGGGAGACTGCACCACCGACCGCTGGACATTGTCGCTCGGGGACTTGGACTACACGTATTTCCTTTTTTTTTTAAACCCCGAACGATTATGATTCTTTGCTTGCTATTTTGAAGTTTGCTTGCTATTTTGAATGTTTTGCACCCTGGCCCCAGAGGAACACTGTCTCGTTCAGCTGTCTCTAGGTACGGTTGAATGATAATTGAACTTGACTTGATCTGATTTCATTTTGACATGCCTTTGATGCTGCTGTGAGTAAGATTTTCATCGCACCTGTGCATAAATGGACTTGGCCACATGACAATAAACTTTGTTTGGAACATCTGCATCCTCTTTAGCTCAGTTTTTTTTTAGCGCATCGCACCAGACAGTCGGCCATTCTTGTCTGGCGCGTGGTGTCAGGATTGGTCTCCTTTCGGATTAACCGGGTCACGGTATGAACGTTCCTGACCCGACCCTTTGTTTTTTTTTTACGAGGACGAGTGGCTAGCTCGACACTCAACCCGGCACGGATGGAAAACGTGCTCGGGAGCGGCCCGACTTGGATTCGAACTCGGGAACCTCCGCTCCGGAGTCCGGCGCTGATACCACTGCGCCACCAGCTGGCTGGTGCTCAGTAACTCTCGTTAATGAAAACGAATGTTTTTTTGTTGTTGTACAAACTTAATTGTCTCGTAGAACAGGTCTCCTGATGTCTGCTGGGGTCATCTACTGTGTCCTCTGTGTTGGTGAGACCTGTTGTAAATTGGGGGACCGCTTTGTCGAGCACCTCTGCTACCAGCAGAACTTCCCCATGCCCAAACATTTTAATTCCCATTCCCATTCCGGACATCTTGAGCCAAGATAAGGCCACCCTGAAGGTGGAGGAGCAAATCCTCATATTCTGTTTAGGTAGCCTCCAACCTGGTGGCACGACATCGATTTCCAGTAAAAAATCTTCCCTCCCCTCCCCCTTCCTCTATTCCCCACTCTGACCTTTTAGCTCTTTTCACCTGCCTATCACTTCCTCCTGGATCCCCTCCTCCTTCCCTTTCTCCTATAGTTCACTCTCCTCTTTTATCAGATCCCTTCTTCCCCAGCCCCTGACCTTTCCCACCCACCTGGCTACACCTATCACCTTCCAGTTAGCCTCCTCCCCCTCCCCACACCTCTTTATTCTGCCGTCTTCCACCTTCCTTCTCGAAGAAGGGCCTCAGCACGAAACGTTGACTTTTGATTTCCCCTCCACAGATGCCGCCTGACCTGCTGAGCTCCCCCCAGCATGTGTTGCTCTGGGTTTCCAGCATCTACAGACTTTCCCGTGTCCCTGATGTCTAAAAGCCTCTGTGCAAATTTGCCTCCTAAATAGCGTAGCTATTGCTTCAAGATTATCTGTGGAATGCTCTGCCTCAGAAGGCAGTGGAGGCCAACTCTCTGGATGCTTTCAAGAAAGAGTTAGAGAGAGCTCTTAAAGATAGCGGAGTCAAGGGATATGGGGGGGGGAAGGCAGGAACGGGGTACTGATTGTGGATGATCAGCCATGACCACATTGAATGGCGGTGCTGGCTCGAAGGGCTGAATGGCCTACTCCTGCACCTGTTGTCTATAAGATTATGATCCTTTTGTTTTTGATCTCCCTCACCCCCTTGCTCATGCTAATGTAAATAGATTCCATTAGAAAACATGGTTCATTAAAAAATTACTTTAGTTTAATTTGTCCCACTCCCATTAGGGAGGAGGCTACATAGCATCCATGCCAGGTCCACCAGAGTCAAAACCAGTTCCTTTTTCCCAAGCAGTGAGGCTGATCAACACCTCCACCCACTGACTCCACCACTACTTTATTATTTCCTGTTAGTCACCTTGTGTACAGCCCAGTGTCACTTTATGTACACACAATCAATCTATGTATATACGCTGTCTTAGGTATTTACATTCATTGTGTGTTTTGCTATTATTGTGTTCTTTATCTTTTGTGGGTTTTTTTTTGCACTGCACCGGATCCGGAGCAATAATAATTTTGTTCTCCTTTACACTTGTGTTCAGGAAATGACATTAAACAATCTTGAATCTCGAATCTTTTGTTTCACTTCATTTAGTAAACAGCAGAGTTACAGGGTGGCGCTGCCCGATCACACGCATGCGACCAATTAACCTACTAACCTGCGGGAGGAAACCGGAGCAACCTGAGGAAACGCGGGCGGTCACGGGGAGAACGTACAGACTCCTTACAGGCGGCGACGGAATTCACCCTGGGCCGCTGGCGCAGTAGGAGCGTCACGTTAACCTGGCCAGCTTTTCCTCTCTAGCTGAGGTCCTCAAGCCCTGGCAACATGCTTGTGAGGATATGTAGATAAGTTGTACGCCAATAAATAAATAAAAGTCTCTGAAGATCCTGCTTCTATAACCACTCCTGGCAGTTCACCCAACCCCCACCACAACTTCAGTATTTCTTGCCAGTCGCATTATGTATAGCTTAGTGTCACTTTATGGGCAGACAATCTATGAATATAAGCTATCTTACTTTATTTATTGTGCGTTTTGTTATTAGAAACTTAGAAATCTGCAGGCCCTTCGGCCCACAATGTTGTGCTGACCATGTAACCTACTCTGGAAACTGCCTAGAATTTCCCTAGCGCATAGCCCTCTATTTTCCTAAGCTCCATGTACCTATCTAAGAGTCTCTTAAAAGACCCTATTGTATCCACCTCTACCACTGCTGCTGGCAATGCATTCCACACACCCACCACTCTCTGTGTGAAAAACTTACCCCTGACATCCCCTCTGTACCTATTTCCAAGCACCTTAAAACAACGCCCCCTCACTGTGGTATTTATCTTTTGCGTTTTTTTTCTGCTATATTGGATCTACTATTTTCAATTATTCAATAATTCAATAAAATATTAAATAAAATCAATTATTTTCATTCTCCTTTACACTTGTGTATGGGAAATGACATTGAACAACTTTTCTAGGACTGATAAACGCAAAGTACACTGCAGATGCTGTGGTCAAATCAACACGTACAAAAGCTGGATGAACTCAGCAGGTCGGGCAGCATCCGTTAAAATGAGCAGTCTACGTTTCGGGCCGAGACCCTTTGTCTGACGAAGGGTCTCAGCCGGAAACGTTGACTGCTCATTTCAATGGATGCTGCCTGACCTGCTGAGTTCATCCAGCTTGTTTGTACGTGTTGATTTTCTGGGACTGATCTAGGAATAATGGTGCATAGTTCCCTGATCTAGAAATAATGGTGCATAGTTCCCTGAAGGTGGAATCTCATGTGGATAGGGTGGTGAAGAAAGCTTTTGGTTTGCTGGCCTTTATAAATCAGAGCATTGAGCATAGGAGTTGGGATGTAATGTTAAAATTGTACAAGGCATTGGTGGGGCCAAATTTGGAGTATTATGTACAGTTCTGGTCACCGAATTATAGGAAAGATGTCAACAAAATAGAGAGAGTACAGAGGAGATTTACTAGAATGTTACCTGTGTTTCTGCACCTAAGTTACAGGGAAAAGTTGAACATGTTAGGTCTTTATTCTTTGGAGCATAGAAGGTTGAGGGGGGACTTGATAGAGGTATTTAAAATTATGAGGGGGATAGATAGAGTTGACGTGGATAGGCTTTTTCCATTGAGAGTAGGGGAGATTCAAACAAGAGGACATGAGTTGAGAGTTAAGGGGCAAAAGTTTAGGGGTAACACGAGGGGGAATTTCTTTACTCAGAGAGTGGTAGCTGTGTGGAACGAGCTTCCAGTAGAAGTGGTAGAGGCAGGTTTGATTTTGTCATTTAAAAAAAAATTGGATAGGTATATGGACAGGAAAGGAATGGAGGGTTATGGGCTGAGTGCAGGTCAGTGGGACTAGGTGAGAGTAAGCGTTCGGCATGGACTAGAAGGGCCAAGATGGCCTGTTTCCGTGCTGTAATTGTTATATGGTTATATAACGCCCCACCTTTGAAATTACCTCCTCTCAAATGTATGCCCGCTGGTGAAAGATACTGTCTGTCTACTCTATCTATGCCTCTCACCATCTTATAAACCTCTGTCAGATCTCTCCTCAGCCTCCGACGCACCAGAAAAAACAACCCAAGTTTGTCCAGCCTCTCGTGATGGCACATCGGAGCCCCCTTTCGAAGACTCGCTCAGCTCTGCTGTCACAAGGATTGTTACAGAAAATCTTTCCTACCAAATGGAATAAGCGCATACAACACTTCATCTCTGTCCAACAGAACACACATCATAGTACGATAGTCTGTTTTATTATTATTGCAAATTATTGCACATTGGTAAATTATTATTGTCTATATTATTATTCTGTACTTTATTATTAAGGTCTGCTCACCGCTAAGTGTGTTTTTAAATGTTGCTGCTATAACGAAAAAAATTCCCACTTGGGATCAATAAAGTTGTTGTTATATCTTCATAAAAACACAAAATGCTGGCAGAACTCAGCAGGCCAGACAGCATCTATGGGAGGAGGTAGTGACAACGTTTCGGGCCGTTGCTGTCGATGCTGTCTGGCCTGCTGAGTTCTGCCAGCATTTTGTGTTTTTATTTATTTCCAGCATCTGCAGATTCACTCGTGTTGTATTATATCTTCATGTTTATTTTTGTGTTTTATTTTATATTCATGTTTGTACTTTTATCCCATTGTTAAGCACTTAGAGCTACATCATCTGTATGAAAAGTGGTCTATAAATAAAGTTATTTGTCAAGAATTGTTCCTGTTCAATTCACTGTAACAGCAATTTTAGGCTCCCAGGGATCCCTCTTTAGCTAGTTGTGGGTTCAGTCCCGAGACTGAAACATCCAAATTCCAGATTGTCTCCCAGAGCAATACTGAGAGGCTGCTACCTTGTGAGAGGAACCATCTTTTGAGTGAGTCATTATTGGCATTTGCTTATTACTTTCACATGTACAGTGAAAAGCTTTTTGTTCCCATGCCATCTAGGCAGATCGTACAAATATACGTAGATCATAGTGGTAAAAAGAGAACAGAATCGAGATTATAGTGTAGCAGTACCAAGAATGCGCAGATAAGGGCCACAGCGGGACATCAGAATCAGGTTTAATATCACCGGCATATGTTGTGAAATTTGTTGTCTTTGCAGCAGCAGTACAATACAATACATAATAGGAAGAAAACTGAGTTACAGTATGTATATATATATATATATATAATAGTTAAAATAAATAAGTAGTGCAAAAAATAGTGTAACGTGCTGTAATGTTCCACTGCTAATGTAATGGCCTGTCTGTAATGTTCCACTGCTAATGTAATGGTTTCTCTGCAGCAGCAATGTTTGGGTTATGACTAGAGATAATGGGGGCTTTGGAACGTGCGCCATCCGATGAGAGGCCTCTTGTGGGTCTGGGAGCAGGGATTTCACGGGCTTTTGTCGGCGAGAGATGAAAGAGAGAAGACGCGAATGGAAAGAGTTGGTAGACTGGCGGACGGAGTGGACTTGGAGCGAGGGTCCAACGGTCAGCAATGCTCAGAGGAGGTCGATGGGGAAAAAAATGTATGAATCTGTGAGCTCCACAGTGCAATTTAAACTGTTTCATTAAAATGGGCCCTTTTTATTTTCTTTACTATATAGTCAGATTAAGACTTATCAAGTTCAATTGTTTAATTGCATATGGTGTACAGTCCGATATTTTGCAGTTCGGATTCGTATCCGGGTAAAACATCACACCGCATCCACACAAACAAGATTCCTCAGTTTGGCTGGGCCAGAGGCTGTCTTCCCCTAGACAAATGCATGCAGGTCGAACCTGATGGTTACAGTAGAAATAAAAATTACTATTGCTTCAATTTTTTAATATACTTACTGTAATTTACAGTTTTTTATTTATATGTATTGCATTGTACTGCTGCCGCATGACAACAAATTTCACGACGTATGCCAGAGATATTAAGCCTGATCTGTGAGCCGTCTGTGACTGTTGGTTCTGTGTTTTGCACCTTGGCCCTGGAGTAACACTGTTTCATTTGGCTGTATACACATCTACAGTTGAATGATAATTAAACTTGAGCCTGAACTCGTATTATATTCCTTGGAAACATATTGATGCAATTATGAAGTGAGCACGCCTGCGGTTATATTTCATTAGATGTCTGAGGAGATTTGGAATGTTACCAAAGAGGGGCCAGTGCACAGAATCTGTAAAAAAATCTGCAGAAAGTTGCAAACTTGGCCAACACCATCGTGGGCGCTTAGCCACCTCACCATCGAGGACATCTCCAACCTCAGAAAGGTAGCACCCATCATTGAGGACCCTCATCACCCTTCTCATTGCTACCATCAGAGAGGGAGGTACAGGAGATAGCGTCTGCGGAATCTCTGGTGTCTTTCCTTCAGTGGTGGCATCACTTTAATTGTTCCTCCTTCCATCTTGACTGAAAACGCACTGACACACAACCACAGGCGGACAGCGCCCCCCAGTGTTCTGAAGACAAACTGCAGGGGAACTTCCCTTTTCAGCATCATTTACAGAACACCCCACAGAGAAATTGGATTAATCATTCGGAGCAGGGATAAGGAGCAGTTCTGGTCTCAATATTTCCTAGAATCAAGAGTTCTAGCTATAAAAGGAGGCTGGATAGTGTAATTGAATGCCACTCTCAGTTACCTCATCTTATTCCATCAGACAGCCTGAGCATTGATTTCTTTAACTTTTGGTAATTTCTCCCCCTCCCCCTTCTTTCTTTTTCCATTCCGCTTCCACTCTTAACCCCTTGTTTTTTCCCACCTGCCTCTGGTGCCCCTCCTCCTTCCCATTCTCCCGTGATCCACTCTCCTCTCCTGTCAGATTCCTTCTTCTCCCGCCCATCACCCCTCCCAGCTTCTCCATTCATCCTCCCCCCCCCACCCACCTCCTTCTCCCCTCACCCGTCTTCGCCCATCACCTTCTAGCGTGCACTCCACCCCCTTCCCCCTAAGTGTGACATTTATCCCGTCAGCGGTCGAGGGCTCTGAATTCCCACTGGTAAGGAGATTGCATGCTACCCCACCCCACCCCTGTGGCCATGTGGGTCTCCGGTTTCCTCCTACATTCAAAAGACATATGGGTTTGGGCTGGCATGCTGTGTTGGTGCCAGAGGCACGGAAACACTTGTGGGCTGCCCCCAGGACTTCCTTGAACTGTGTTGGTTGTTGTCGTAAATGACACATTGCACGACGAAAACGTTAATCTTTAAATTAAGATCATTATTTAATCACTCTCCAACTGCAGAGTAAAGTGTAACAGCTACAGACCTGTATATAGAGCTGGATGGCCTGAGTCCATTCTTATCGGAATACGGGAGGCCAAGGGTTGATCTCAAAGGGTTTATAAAATGGTTGGGTTGAGCTGTTCTCTGATCTTGGCAATTCATTTGCAAACGCTTTAAAAGCCAAGCATTCGGACGACACGCCGCAAGTGAACCGGCTCACCGACGCAACGTCTGCAAATGGATCGCCAAGATCGGAGAACAACTCGACCTATCCGTCAACCAGCCGAGCTGCACATTTTTCGAGTTATTTCCAGCTTATATAATCACGGTCAAGCTGGCGCCAGTGAACAGCGCGACCATGGGCAACATCTTCCAGATGGACCATTTGTTTTTTGAGCAGGGGGGATGAAGGTGGGGAGGTTTGATGTTATTGTTGCCATTTAAATGATTTGACTTTCCTCATGGGGGGGGGGGGTGGTTGATGTTCTTGTTGCCGTTTGCAAGATTTACTTTTCTTGTGCGTCGGGTGGGCTTGCTGTTTTCTTGTTGAACGGGTTCCGTGGTTTCCTTTGTTTCGTGGCTGTCTGTGGGAAGACGAATCTCAGGGTTGTTAGCTGCATACATACCGTGATAATAAATGTACTTCGCATCTTTGAATCTATAAGGGGCACAGATAAAGTGAATGGTAGGGGCGCCTACATGCCATTGGTCTATGGTGAGATGGGTACGATTTAAAGGGGGTGTGAGGGAGAGGGTGGTGGGTGTAGAGGCGGAAGAGAGGGGTACAACTGCAACGTTTAAAAAATATTTGGACAGATACATGATCGGAAGATACGGCCAAACAACGGCAAATAGGACTAACACTTTGAGTACTTGCATCATGGGCTGTTGTGGAAATTTAAATGTATAAGATGCTACAGACAGGGGTAGACTCAGACAGCTTCCTTGTGGGTACATTTCTCTCCATCTTTGAGAACATCAACAAGAGGCTACAGACAGGAGTAGACTCAGTTCCATTGTAGGTACAGCTTTCTACACCATTGTGGACATTCACAAGAGGCTCAGGCAGTTCCATGGTGGTACAGCTCTCTGCACCATTGAGAAAAACTACAAGAGGCTACAGGCAGGAGGAGATGCAAACCTGTTCCATTGTGGGTACAACTCTCTCACTTTCGAGAACATTTACAATAGGATCAGACAGTTCACTGTGGGTAGCGCTCTCCACCATTGTGGACATCTACGAGAGGTTGTGACTCAGGGTTGTGATGTCCATCATTAGGGACCCCACCATCTAGACCATGTTGCAGATACCAAGCAGGAAGTACAGGAGCCTAACCACCCAAGTTCAGCGACAGCATCTTCCTCACTGCCACCAGGATCTTGATTCTACCTGAAAAACCCTAACGCTTCCTCGGACGATATTTTATTTTCACTCTCTCTCTCGATGTGATTAGCATCATTATGATCACCATCCCAATGCAGATCTTGATGCGAAACATCAACCATTTCCTGACTTGCTGAGTTTATTTGTTGGGACAGAGCGTGGAATAGGCCCCTCTGGTCCCACAAGCCCAGCAACAGCCGATTTAATCCAACACTTTGTGTGTTGCTCTGGATTCCAGAACCTGCAGTCCCTTGTAATTATGTTTATTTTGTCATGCTAATTTATGGTTATGTTATGTTTATGCAACAAAACGTTAATTTTTGTGACCTGGATGAGGAAGTGGAGGGATGGGTTAGTAAGTTTGCGGATGACACAAAGGTTGGAGGTGTTGTGGATAGTGTGAAGGGCTGTCAGAGGTTACAGCAGGACATTGATCCAAAACTGGGCTGAGAAGTGGCAGATGGAGTTCAACCCACATAAGTGTGAAGTGGTTCATTTTGGTAGGTCAAATATGATGGCAGAATGATAAGACTCTTGGCAGTGTGGAGGATCAGAGGGATCTTGGGGTCCGAGTCCATAGGACACTCAAAGCAGCTGCACAGGTTGACTCTGTGGTTAAGAAGGCGTACGGTGTATTGGCCTTCATCAATCGTGGAATTGAATTTAGGAGCCGAGAGATAATGTTGCAACTATATAGGACCCTGGTCAGACCCCACTTGGAGTACTGTACTCAGTTCTGGTCGCCTCACTACAGAAAGGATGTGGAAGCCATAGAAAGGGTGCAGAGGAGATTTACAAGGATGTTGCCTGGATTGGGGAGCATGCCTTATGAGAATAGGTTGAGTGAACTCGGCCTTTTCTCCTTGGAGTGAAGGAGGATGAGAGGTGACCTGACGGAGGTGTATAAGATGATGAGAGGCATTGATCGTGTGGATAGTCAGAGGCTTTTTTCAGGGATGGAATGGTTGCCACAAGAGGACACAGGTTTAAGGTGCTGGGGAGTAGGTACAGAGGAGATGTCAGGGGTAAGTCTTTTACTCAGAGAGTGGTGAGTGCGTGGAATGGGCTGCTGGCAACGGTGGTGTCTTTTAAGAGACTTTTGGATAGGTACATGGCGCTTAGAGAAATAGAGGGCTATGGGTAAGCCTAGTCATTTCTAAAGTAAGTACATTTTTGGCACCTTTGTGGACCGAAGGGCCTTATTGTGCTTTAGGTTTTCTATGTTTCTGTGTTTTTATACCAGGACATCCGGGCCTACGACAGTAAACTTGACTTTGAACACAGGTAGGCATCTTGGTCAGCATGGGCTAGTTGGGCCGAATGGCCTACGCCCTCGATTTATAACTATTAAATGTAAATACGTCTGCGCCTCCGACGGGGCAAACTTGTTGCTTCACGTACAGCAACTGACCTTTTTGACTTGAGCAAACTTACTTCTCGATGGAGTTATCCCACGAAGACAAAACCAGCCTCCCATAGGCCAGTAAAATGGACCATCTTCTCGAAGGTGATTGGCCCCGCTGGTTCGCCGGCCTTCCTTCGGCGGCACGTGATTGGAAGAGCAGCGACGGCCGTCTCTCCTGACGTAATCACGCAAGAGTAGCGCGGGGCTCCGACCGGGCAGGGCAGCGAAGATGGCGGACCGGCCAGGTGAGTGCGGGGCTGGATACAATGTAGCGAGCGGGGATACTGTGGCGTTCTCAGCGCCGGGGCTGGATACAATGTATCCGAAGGGGGTGCTCGATACAATGCGTCCCATGGGGTCGGGGGACGGTGTATGGGGAGCAGGGAGCCGGGCGGAAGCATTTGTCAGCAAGGTCACCCTGAATGGGTGGAATCCTGCCCTGGGTCGTTGGCTGGATGGCTGGACAGTAAGGGCAGAGGTCAGTGTTTGGGGGGGGGGGGGCGGGATTTGAGTGGTGTAGCAACACGCTGAAGGAAATCAGCGGGTCAGGAAACATCCATGATTGGGAACTGTCGTTGCAGCCCGAGGCCCTTCGTTAGGATCTCCAGCCTTTTGCGTGTGCTGCTCCAGATTTCCAGCTTCTGCCGTCTCTCCGACCCACTGAGGGTAGGGGGCTTGGGAGCAAGAGGGTGCAGATCGGGGCGGGTGGTGGAGACAACCCCAGGCAGAGTGTGTTGGACATGGAGCCAGATTCCAACGTAGGAGACGATTGGCTGTGAGGTGGAGGGGCAAAGGCGATGTCCCTTTGGAGTTGACTGGAGGTTGAATATACCCTTGGGAGGGGGACTGTGTGTTGGAATATTGGGAATTAAATTGTCAGTGCCAGTCATTCCAGGGATTTTGTGATAGAGCTGGTAAGAGTTCAGCTTGGGAAAGAGTGTGTTGGATGAAATCAGCATAGGAATGTGGTTTGAAATTAATTGGAATCTGTGCTCAGTACAATTTAGCCGACTAGGAGATGATTAAGGTCTGTAGTATCCAGGACATTTTCAAGGAGCGGTGCCTCAGAAGGTGGTGACAATGATTAAAGACCCCCATCACTCAGGACATGCCCTCTTCTCATTGTTACCATCAGGAGGAACAGGAGCCTGAAGGCACACACTCAACGATTCAGTGACAGCTTCTTCCCCTCTGCCATCTGATTTCTGAATGGACATTGAACCCAGGAAAACTACCTCACTGCTTTTTTATTTCTATGTTTGTACTAATTGTTTAACTATTTAATATATGCTGACTATAATTCAGTTTTTTCTCCTATTACGTATTGCACTGCTGCCACAAAGACAACAAATTTCACCACGTATGACAGCATCTGATGTGATTGAGGAGGGTATTGTGCTTGGAGACAGACACAAGAGGAACGGCAGCTGTGGAGGGAAACGGATAGGCTACCATCTGATGTGATTGAGGAGGGTATTGTGCTTGGAGACAGACCCAAGAGGAACTGGAGGAACTCGGCAGCTGTGGAGGGAAACGGATAGGCTACCTTTTGCGTTGAGACCCTTTCGGCTACCTCGGCCTGAAACGTCAACTTGTTTATTTTCCCTTTGTGTAGATGCTGCCTGATCTGCATTTTGTGTGTTGCTCTGGACTTCCAGCAGAACCTGTTGTGCAGCTGATTCTTCTTCTTGTGTGTTATGGTAGCTTTCGGTTCTTCTGAGGCCTGTCACCCCTACTGGGGCGTGGGCAGCTCACCAGAGTCCCCTGTCCTGGGCCAGCGGACGGTTGATCGGCCTGTGGCTTCCACTCTCACCTCATGACTTCACTCGTCTCGGTGAAGATCCCGGGGTCGAGGTCTTAGGGCCTTCTGCTGGCATTTCTGTAGCTCTGGGTTTTTACGGGATGGGGTTGTGGGGCTGCTAGCCCCATGCCCAACCCTCCTTTTGCGGCTGGGCTTTGGGGGGGGGGTGGGGGCGGCTTGACCATCCTCAGCGGAGTTGTAGCACTGCGTTGTACCTAAGGAATTATGTTTGAGGATAGATTTTTAATGTTTGAAAAACCTGCTGATCAGTGTCAGTGGGAATTTGATGAATTTGTATTAAGATTTTAAATGATCCTGGGTGGAAGTAAAGGTGCGGATGTTTGTATTATTGGTGTCTATGAATTCAAACAAGGAAACAGCATGGGCCCCTCGACCCAGGATGTGCTGAAATTTTAACCCTTCCACATAACCTGCAACTCTCCATTTTTCTCTCATCCTTGTACCTAAGTCTCTTAAAAGCCCCTCGTTATCAGCCTCTAACACTCCCCCCCCCCCCCCCCCCCCCGCTTAGCAGAGTCTGGGCACTTTTTACACTCTCTGTAAAAAGAAACACTTCCTCTGCCATCTCCACTCAGCTTTCAGCTTTCATCCACTCACCTGAAATGGATGCCTTCTGGTGTGTGCCATTGCCACTCTGGGAAAAAGACACTGGCAAGTCTACTCCATTCATCCCCCTTATGATTTTATACACCTCTATCAAGTTGCCCCTCACTCTTCACTCCAAAGCAGGGGTCCCCAACCTGGGATCTACAGACCCCTTGGTTAATGGTAGTTAGTGGTCCATGGTATAAAGAGGGTTGGGAGCTCCTGCTTTAAAGAGAAGTGCCCTAATGCTCCTAAGACAACTATGCCATATAAAACCATAAGACATTGGAGCAATATTAAGCCATTTGGCCCATCGAGTCTGCCCTACCATTTCGTCAGGGCTGATCCATTTTAACGCCCAATCTCCTGCTTTCCCCCCAAAATCTTTCACGCCCTGATTAATCAAGAATCTATCAACCTCTGCCTTAAATATACCCAACGACCTGGCCTCCAGAGCTCTCTGTGGCATCAAATTCGACAGATTCACCACACTCTCTGGCTAAAGGAATTCCTCCTCATCTCTGTTCAAATTGGACGTCCCTCTCTCTATTCTGAGGCTGTGCCCTCTGGTCTTAGATTCCCCCGTAAAAGGAAACATCCGCTCTTAACTAGGCCTTTCAATATTCAGTAAGTTTCAATGAGAACCTTCCTTACTCTGAATAAAATTTAGTATAGGCCCAGAGCCATCAAACACTTCTCATACGAAAACCCTTTCATTCCTAGGAACATTCTCGTGAACCTCCTCTGAAACGTCTCCAATGTTAGCACATCCTTTCTTAGATGAGGGTCCCAAGTCTGCTCACAGTAAGTGTGGTCTGACCTGTGCCTTATGACATCCTTGCTTTTATACTCTAGTCCTCTTGAGATGAATGCTAACATCACATTTGCCTTCCTCACCACCGACACAACCTGCAAGTTAACCTTCAGGGAATCCTGCGCGAGGTCTCCTGAATCCCTTTGCATCTCAGGTTTTTGACATTTTTCCCCGTTTAGAAAGTAGTCTGTGCATAGTCTGCACGACCATACGCTTCCCTACACCGTATTCCATCTGCCATTTCTCTGCTCATTCTTTTAATCTTAGTCCTTCCGCAGACGCCCTGCTTCTTCAACACCACCCGCCCCTCCACCTACCTTTGTATCATCTGCAAAGTTGGCCACGAGGTCATCAATTTCATCATCCAAGTCATTAACATAAAACTTATAAAGAAGCGGTCGGAACAGAGACTCCTGAGGAACACCACTAGTCGCTGGCAGCCAACCTGAAAAGCCCCCCTTTAATCTGAATCTTTGCCTCCTGCCAGTCGGCCTTTCTCCTATCCTGTAATATCATCAGCTGTTAACTTGCTAAGCAGCACCTTGTCAAAGGCCTTGTGAAAATCCAAGTACACCACATCCACCAGTTCTCCTTTGTCCGTCCTGCTTGTTGTTTCCTCAAAGAATTCCCAATAGCTTTGTCAAGCAGGAGTTTCTCTTGAAGAAACCATGCTGACTTTGGCCTATTTTATCATGGGCCTCCAGGTACAATGAGACCTTCTCCTTGACAATCAGCTCCAGCCTCTTCCCGACTGCTGAGGTCAAGCTAACTGGCCTATCATTTCCTTCCTTCTGCCTCTCTCCCTTCTTGAAGAGTGGAGTGTCCTTTGCAATTTTCCAGTACTTCGGAACCATGCCAGGATCCAGTGGTTCTTGATCGAGCTTTACCAACGGCTCCACAAACTCTTCCGCTACCTCTTTCAAAACCCTGGGGTGTAGTCCATCTGGTCCAGGTGACTTATTAACCTTCAGACCTTTAAGTTTCCCCAAGCACCCTCCCCCCTAATGATAGCAATATGTAATGATCATATTGCTGTATATAACAGAAATAGTAATATGCCGGGACACTTACAGACGGGTAATTGTTTTGCTGGGGGGCTGAGGGTGATGGGCAGTCGTGCTGCCGTCTTCCTGCTGCCCACAGTGGTTCATGAGGCTGGCTGACCATTCTGGATGGACAATGTGCACTGATCCCAAACGCTGAATAAATACGTTAAAAATCGTAACCTCTTGAGGAAATTGCCAGAGAGGAAGTGTTTGCGGTTATGTGTGTGTGTGTTGTGTGACCTTTGTGCCTGGAACCATGTCTGACCTCTCTGCTTCTGTGCCACCAGTTCCAGTTGCGGAGAAGCGCCTGATGGACGTGAAGCTGGGAGAGCTCTCCCGCTGGGTTTTTGCGCGGGGATTTCAGTCCCAATGGTGCTCTGGGTGCTTTACGGCGAGGGTAAGTGTATCAGCCCACTTAACCCGTGAAACGGTGGTGAATTATTATAGAACACGACAGCAAGTTCAAGTTTATTGTCATTCAAATGTATACAATTGTCAGGACATGTTTCTCAGGGTCTTGGCTATATATATATAATAAAAGTTTTTGTTCACATGAATATGCTTCTTTCCTTGCTATTTTCAATGTGCTATATTGTTGGTTTTTGCACCTTGTCCCAGAGGAACACCATTTTGTTCGCTGTGTGCATTATGGTTTGAACGATAATTAAATTTGATTTGACATATCCACGGGAATGGTACCGGAGGATTGGAGGGAGGTGAATGTTGTCCCCTTGTTCAAAAAAGGTGGTAGGGATAGTCCAGGTAATTATAGACCAGTGAGCCTTACATCCGTGGTGGGAAAGCTGTTGGAAAAGATTCTTAGAGATAAGATCTATGGGCATTTAGAGAATTATGGTCTGATCAGGGACAGTCAGCATGGCTTTGTGAAGGGCAGATCATGCCTAACAAGCCTGATAGAGTTCTTTGAGGAGGTGATCAGGCATATAGATGAGAGTAGTGCAGTGGATGTGATCTACATGGATTTTAGTAAGGCATTTGACAAGGTTCCACACGGTAGGCTTATTCAGAAAGTCAGAAGGCATGGGATCCAGGGAAGTTTGGCCAGGTGGATTCAGAATTGGTTTTCCTGCAGAAGGCAGAGGGTCGTGGTGGAGGGAGTACATTCAGATTGGAGGGTTTTGACTAGGGTGTCCCACAAGGATCTGTTCTGGGACCTCTACTTTTTGTGATTTTTATTAACGACCTGGATGTAGGGGTAGAAGGGTGGGTTGGCAAGTTTGCAGACGACACAAAGGTTGGTGGTGTTGTAGATAATGTAGAGGATTGTCTAAGATTGCAGAGAGACATTGATAGGGTGCAGAACTGGGCTGAGAAATGGCAGATGGAGTTCAACCCGGAGAAGTGTGAGGTGGTACACTTTGGAAGGACAAACTCCAAGGCAGAGTACAAAGTAAATGGCAGGATACTTGGTAGTGTGGAGGAGCAGAGGGATCTGGGGGTACATGTCCACAGATCCCTGAAAGTTGCCTCACAGGTAGATAGGATAGTTAAGAAAGCTTATGGGGGTGTTAGCTTTCATAAATTAAGAGACGCGATGTAATGATGCAGCTCTATAAAACTCTGGTTAGGCCACACTTGGAGTACTGTGTCCAGTTCTGGTTGTCTCACTATAGGAAGGATGTGGAAGCATTGGAAAGGGTACAGAGGAGATTTACCAGGATGCTGCCTGGTTTAGAGAGTATGGATTATGATCAGAGATTAAGGGAGCTAGGGTCTTTACTCTCTGGAGAGGAGGAGGATGAGAGGAGACATGATAGAGGTGTACAAGGTATTAAGAGGAATAGACAGAGTAGACAGCCAGCGCCTCTTCCCCAGGGCAGCACTGCTCAGTACAAGAGGACATGGCTTTAAGGTAAGGGGAGGGATGTTCAAGGGGGATATTAGAGGAAGGTTTTTCACTCAGAGAGTGGTTCGTGCGTGGAATGCACTGCCTGAGTCAGTGGTGGAGGCAGATACACTAGTGAAGTTTAAGAGACTACTAGACAGGTATATGGAGGAATTTAAGGTGGAGGGTTAAATGGGAGGCAGGGTTTGAGGGTCGGCACAACATTGTGGACCGAAGGGCCTGTACTGTTCTATGTTCTATATGTTCTCCATAATGAAACAACGTTCCTCCAGACCAAGGTGTACAATGCATAAAGTGATATCACCGTAAATAAATTAACAAATATTCTAGCGGATTGACATTTAGCATAAGGTTAATTTACAACTCAAGTTAAACAGTATAACGCTCCTGACATCTCATACGTGATGAAATCTAGGTGGTCTCAGGGAGTTCAGTCTACAGCCCCTTCAGCCCATGATGTTGTGCTGACCTTAACTCTAGGATCAATCTAACTCTTCCCCCCCACCACACACACATGTTGTTAAGGGCCAACAAGTCATTGTCGACTCATGACGACCCTATGGATAGTTGCCCTAAATGAATTTTGATCCTCGTAAAGGCAGCTCAATGTAGATAATGTTGCATTCATAGCTGCCTTATAGTGTCCATCCATAGTCCTGCTATATACCCTTCCATTTCTCTATCATCCATGTGTCTTGAGATTTTCTCAGATGTCCCAAATGTATCTGCCTGTACCACCACCCTAGCAGATTAATGTACCAAGGTACAATGAAAAGCTTGCCTGGCAAACCGATCAATTCATTGCATTGAGGTAGGACAAGGTAAAACAATAACAGTATGCAGGATCAAGTGATAACAGGTACAGAGAAAGTACCATGCAAGTTGACAATGGGGTAGACTGTGAGGTCGAAAGCCTAAGCTTTCTTACTAGGGGACCATTCAGCAGTCTGATAACAGTAGATAAAAGCTGTCCTTCAGCCTGGTGGCACACATTCCTGACGAAGGGTCTCGGCCCGAAACGTCGACAGTGCTTCTCCCTGTGGATGCTGCCTGGCCTGCTGTGTTCCACCAGCATTTTGTGAGCTTTGCTTGAATTTCCAGCATCTGCAGATTTCCTCGTGTTTGCCTTACGCCTGGTGGTACATGTTTCAGGCTTCTATACCTTCTACTTGATTGGTGGTGGTGGGGTGGGGGGGGAGGGGGGTTGGTAGAAAACAGTTTTTATTTATTTAATTTTTAGTTGAGATACAGCGTGGAATGGGTCCTTCTGGCCCTTTATGCTGTGCTACCTAGCAACCCCCGGATTTTAATCCTAGCCTAATCACAGGACAATTTACAGTCAAGCAATTAACCTACCAACCTGTATGCCTTTGGACTGTGGGAGGAAACCCATGCGGTCATGGGGAGAACGTGCAACCTCCTTAGAGGCAATGGTGGGAACTGAACCCCGGGTCGTCTGTACTGTAAAGCGTTGTGATAACCACTGCACTGCCCTGATGTCCAGGGTGGTGGATCTTTGATGATGCTGGCTGCTTTACTAAGTCATGGATTCAATTCAGCCACTGTCTATAGGGAGTTTGTACGTTCTCCCCGTGACCGTGTGGGTTTCAAACGCATGTTCCGGATTTCCCCCACATTCCAAAGACGTACCGGTTAGTAGGTTATTTGGCGACATGGGTGTGATTGGTGGAGTGGACTCGTTGGGCCAGAAGGGTTTGTTACCATGTTGTATTGCTAAAGAAATAAATAAACAGCGGGTGTGTGACGTGAACGTTCCGTGCTCTGAAGGAAGTGCAGTGCTGGGTTTGGTTTCCCTTAGCCGGGGCGACTCTCCGTGCTGTGGAAATGAGCTGGTCAATACCGATCTGGACTTAAGCCACGTCTCCGGTGTCTTTCTTTGCTCTCCATCCTCTAGGCCGCGATCGATACTACAACAAGTACATCAATGTGAAACGAGGTGGCATTGGCGGGGTTGCCATGTTGCTGGCTGGCTACGTCGTGCTCAGTTACGTCTGGGACTACGATCACCTCAGTAAGTGGAATCCTTTGGTGGAGGGGGAAGAAAAGACAGGGTTTGATAGAAGAGCTCACCAGCACGTCTGTGTTAATGATCCAGTGACGGTTCTGATCTTGGCACAGCTGAGAAATTTAAATTGAAATTTCAATGGAGTAAACCTGGAAGATAAAGTCAATATTGATATAGGTGTCCGTGAGACAACCAGGTTCTTGCTAAATGAACAAACACAAGAAATCCAAAAGGACGCTGGAACTCCAAAGCAACGCACACAGACTGGAGGAACTCATCAGGACTCTGAAGGGTCTCAGCCTCGAATGTCGAATGTTCACTCTTTTCCATTGAGGTTGCCTGGCCTGCTGAGTTCCTCCAGCATTTTGTGTTTGTTGCTTTGTTAAATTAATTTTAGAGACAGAAATACTATTTGTCTTCCGCTTAAAAATTGGAGGGAATGGCGAAGATGCCAGTCTGCTGAAGGTAGAAAAGAATTTGCTTGATATTAAGGTGAACGTGACTTTCTTTTGTCACAGGGTGAGAGTTTTTGAAATGCTCTATTTTTTGGATTTGAGTCCATCCCTGGAGACTTGAGTTTGTAATCCTCAATTCTGAGAAAATGCAGAATTCTTGCCATCTTTCATATGAGATGTTAAACTGGGGCCTCATCGGCAGTGACATTGATTCAAGAACAGAGCGAACAGCATGTATAAAGTATAGAACAGTACATTGATACTTGTGCAAAACACTACGCCAAATTAATTTGCCAAATGCCAGATCATTTGCCATAATTTGTCAATAATATTTTTATCTTTGTATTAAATATAGAGTAAACTGGATAAACAATATCTTCTGGGTTTTTTTTAAATGCCTGAGATCAAGATTGTCCAATCTCATTTCCTGTACACAAGTGGAAAGGAGACCAAAGCCATTGTCACTCCAGATCCGATGTAGCACAGAAAAAACACAAATGATAAAAAACGCAATAATAATCCGAACAAAAACACACTAAGTATAAATACCATAAGATACAGGAGCAGAATTCGGCTATTTGGCCCATCGGGTCTGCTCCGCCATTTCATCATGGCTGATCCATTTTCCCTCTCAGCCCCAATCTCCTGCCTTCTCCCCACATCCCTTCACACCCTGACCAATCAAGTATCTATCAACCTCTGCCCAGAAAATAGAGCTCTACAGGTTGGGTTTGAATGTCCAAGAAGGCTGACGTTCCTCTGACTGACCTGCTGGTTTTGTGTCCTTGTAGAGCACGAACGCTGGAGGAAATACCACTGAACCCTGGGGGATCACGGACCTTACCGCTCGCTGTATTTATGGAGCTGTCTACAAGCGCGACTTCTGAGTTGTAATCCTGGAAAATAAACTAAGGACCAGTTTGAAGGCAAAATGTTTTGTCTTTGTTGTGTGGTGATATTTATTCCTATGTTGCAGACTTTAATCAGGCATGGAGAAGTTTGCTTACTGCCCATTACGCTGCTGGACGTTTAGGGCAGCAACGAAGGTCTTCCATCACACAAAGATATAGAAGGATTCTTCATTGCTGTTTCCATAACTATTTTGTTTTACCAGTCAGGGTTCAGCCCTGAGCTGAACCTGGTGGACCACTCTTAGCAGTCAAAGTGAACCCTCTACCCTTTGACCTGTTAGGCATGAGTCAAAGCACAAGGCCCTGACTCCAGCCAAAGTAGCTCTCCAGGTCATTGAAGCACCCTGACAAGGTTGTAGTCCGCTTGGAGGGAGGAGTTTAATACTGAAACTTGTTTCCTGCTGTTAACTCTGGTTAATGTTATCACTGACAGCACAGATAATGTCCAGAAGAGGAAGGATCACTGATGACCATGAGTAACAAAGACAGACTTTGTAACTATCTGGATTCTCCTGTATTCCAGATTTTGCTGAGCACCTTTTCACTGCATCAATTAAGTCAGGGTGGATCAATCATAAATGCAGCAAGGGGAGACTAGCACCGCACAAGTGCCGGTGATGGCCTCCAAAAAAAAGACGACATAGCCACTCCTGTATACACAAGTACAGCTATTCGTGCTTTCAGTCAAGGGAAGGATGCATTCTATCCTGCTTAATCAGTGTATGTGTCATTCTTCCAGTGACAGATCTGCTGGTCTGCAGTTTGTCAAGGACTCCGGTTCCATTGGCAAAATGTTGAATGAACACTATTGGCAAAACAATGCAGGTTCCATTTTGTTGCAGACAGAAATGCCGTTCTGTTACTACATTTCCACAATTTCCAGCACCTCTGTGTTCTACAACTCAACGGCATCAAGGTCTATTTTTTCCTCTTCTCTCTCTGGGGTGGTGGTAGAGAGTGAAATATTAGAGACTTTTCAGAGACTCTTGGACAGGTACATGCATGATAGAAAAATGGAAGGCTCTGTGTGTGTGTGTGTGTGGGGGGGGGGGGCGCGGGCAGAGTGCTGAAATTGATTTTGGAGCAAGTTAAAAAGTCTTCAGAATATCATGGACCAAAGGGCCTGCTATGTTCTGTTGATGAGATGGGGTAAATGTTCAGAGGCTCCTTCACTTCCTGGAAGAATGGAAAACCACAAGGTTGGAGGGCCTGAATGGCTTCCAAGCGGGGAGAAAATTCAGAGGTCCAAGGTGCAAAAGTGACTTGGGAGTCTTTGTGCAGGATTCCCTAAAGATTAACTGGCTGACTGAGTTGGTGGTAAGTAATGCAAGTGCAAGGTTGTATCAGAGCTATAACACTAACCTTGAGATGACTAGAATGTAAGTGCGAGGATGTACTGCTGAGGCATTTGTCAAAGCACATGGAGTATTGTGAGCAGTTTTGGTCCCCTTTTCAAAGAAAGGATGTGTTGGCATTGGAACGGGCCCAGTGTAGGTTCATGGGAATGATAGCGTGAATGAAAGGGTTAACGTATGAGGAGCATTTGATTGCTGGGCCTGTACTTGCCAGAGTTTAGAAGTATGAGGGGGAATCTCAATGAAATCTATCAAACATTGAAAGGCCTAGATAGAGTGGAAGTGGAGGGGGAGTCTAGGACCAGAGAGCACAGTCTCAGAATAGAAGGATGTCCCTTTAGAACAGAGATGAGGTGGAATTTCTTTAGCCAGGCGGTTGTGGAGGACAAGTCATTGGGTATATTTAAAGCGGAGAATAAAAGGTTGTCGATTAGTAAGGGAGTCGAAAGTTACGGGGAGAAGGCTGGAGAATGGGGTTGAGAGAGAAAAAACCAGCCATGATGGAATGGTGAACAGTCTTGATGGGCTGAATGGCCTAATTCTGTTCCTATCTTTCATGGTATTGTGTCCTCATCCATTTCCCGTTTATAAATAGAGTGTCAGACTTGATCCTTTCAGTGTAATTGTCCACACATCGGGATATTTGGATGTTGTTGGTTCTTTGGTTTAAGTTCTGATCCTTGCGGTTCTTCTGGGAGTCAGGAATGATGAACAGTCTTAATTCCAAGATTTCAGTTCATTTTAGAGTACAAACGGACATACAAATACTTAAGCGAACTAAATAAAGAGCTGAGAAACTATGCTCTGAGGTGTATAGATGTGAAGACAAAAGAATAAAGATAGGAAGGAAGCCATTATGGAGCCTCTGAAAAATCCATTTTATAGATAAGAGAAACTCCTTCGGTAAAGATGAACTATTTAATGGGTTACTTAATTTAAAACAATTACGTCACATGGATAATGTGTTAATACTTAGCCAATGAAAAATGAGAATAAGTCATAAGTCAATAAGGTAGTGTTAGCACAACGCTTCACCGTACAAGCGACCCCGTTTCTTTTACCACCGCTGTCTGTAAGGAGTTTGTATGTTCCGGTGACCGCGTGAGTTTCCTCCGAGTGCTCTGATTTCCTCCCACATTCCAAAACGCACCGGTTGGCAGGTTAGCTGGTCATTGTAAATCGTCCTGTGATTAGGCTAGGATTAAACTTGGGGATTGCTGAGAGGCGTGGCTCGAAGAGCTTGCTCAACTCTATACCCCAATAAATAAACACACTTAGTTTAACTGCTTTCTGCCACTGAGTGTGAAAAATACAGGAGTTTGTTATAAGTTTTTAAAAAATTCTTTTTTAAAAAAAGTTGTTTCCAACAATATGATAGGTGAGATGTTTAGAGGTGATTTAACCTCTGGGTGGTCGGATTTCACGTCAAGTTTGCTAACAACTGGACACTTGGGCCGGCACTGGAAGCCACTGGAAGCTGTGGTTTCACTATGTGAATGGACGCGTTATCTATACACTGCTAACCATCATCAGAGTGATAAACTGAACAAGTCAATAGCCTCTTGGGAGTTCGACATCTTTTAAGATCTTTCACACCTTTTCAGAGGTGAGTATGAATTGCAATTACCCAGCAAGTCCAATGAATCTAGAGGCTTCCCTCAGAACGGGGTATTTCAACATGCAGTGTGGAATTTTGGATTTACACGGAAGATTCCCATTCTGTCAACACATGCCTCTGAGTTCAGGGGAGTATGTCACCGTTCAACAGAGCCGACGTTAGCTGGGTGGGTCCTTTAGTTCAGTTTCGAGAAGCTGAAACAACTGTTGAATGCTTCAACGGCAAACGCCTTGGATCAATCCTGTCGCTGGGTCTGAAGGGATGCAGTGAACGGAGACACCTCTGAACCCTATTCGTCAGTGGTAACAATCCACTCTGCCATGGGCAGTGCCTCAAGAAACAGAATCAGCTTTAGTATTAATGACACAGTCCACGCAAGGGACATCTTCCTCTCCACCATCAGATTTCTGACGGACCACCAACACTTCCTCTGTTTTTGCACTACTTCTTTATTTTTCTATACACTCGGTGGCTACTTTGCTATGTACACCTGCTCGTTAATGCAGTTATCTAATCAGTCAATCATATGCCAGCAACAAAGTCTGGACTGAGACTTTACAAGAAATAGGAGCAAGAGTCGGCCATCTGGCCCATCGAGTCTGCTTCGCCATTCAGTCATGACTGATCTGGCCATGGACTCATCTCCACCTACCTGCCTTTTCCCCATAACCCTTAACTCCCCCTGCTATGCAAAAATCTATCCAACCTTGTCTTAAATATATTTACTGAGGCAGCCTCCACTGCTTCATTGGGCAGAGAATTCCACAGATTCACCACTCTCTGGGAAAAGCAGTTCCTCCTCATCTCCATCCTAAAGCTACTCCCCCGAATCTTGAGGCAACATCCCCTAGTTCTAGTCTCACCTATTAGTAGGAACAACTTTCCTGCCTCTATCTTACATATCCCTTTCGTAATTTTATATGTTTCTATAAGATATCCTCTCATGCTTCTGCATTCCAGCGAGTACAGTCCCAGGCGACTCAATCTCTCCTCATAGTCTAATCGTCTCGTCTCTGGAATCAACCTGGTGAACCTCCTCCGCACCGCTTCCAAAGCCAGTATATCCTTCCTCAAGTAAGGAGACCAGAACTGCACTCAATACTCCAGGTGCGGCCTCATCAATATCTGGTACAGTTGCAGCATAACCTCCCTGCTCTTAAACTCAATCCCTCCGGCAATGAAGGCCAACATTCCATTTGCCTTCTTGATAGCCTGCTGCACCTGCAAACCGACCTTTTGTGATTCATGCACAAGCACTCCCAGATCCCTCTGCACAGCAGCATGCTGCAATCTCTAGCATTTAAATAATAATCTGATCTTCCGGTTTTCCTTCCAAAGTGGATGATCTGAAGGCCCTTGAGCCAAGATGTTGACTGTCCGTCTCTCTCCGCAGGTGCTGCCTGGCCTACCGAGTTCTTCCTGCACCTTGTTTGCTGCTGGGTGTGGGGGGGGGGGGGGGAGATCTGCATTTTTTTCTTGGAAACAGGGACAACTGGAGGCGATTATCAGCTGAGTTAAGATGGCTTTGCATTCCCGAGAGGCAGAGTCAGCTACTTTTCATGTCCTCTCCTAACAGATTCCTTCTTCTTCAGACCTTTACCTCTTCCACCTATCAGCTCTCAGCTTCTTATTTCATTCTCCCCTCCACCAACCACCTGCCAGCGTGTATTCCGTCTCCTAATGCCCCTCTTGGGCTTCTGGCTTGTTCCCCCTTCCTTTCCAGTCCTGATTGAGAGTCTCGGCCCGAAACGTTGACTGTTTACTCCCGTCTGTAGATGCTGCTTGACATGCTGAGTTCCTCCAGTATTTTTTTTCTCAAGATTTCCAGCATCCACAAAATCTCCTGTGTTTATTATTAAACTGGCTGATTCGGGACCTCAGTTGAATTTGCAGTTTGGATCAATCTCTTGGCATCAGAGTGAGCACAGATATCATGGGTCAAGGGGTCTGTCCTGTCCTGTACTGTTCTATGTTATAAGAGTCATAGAGCACTACAATACAGAAACAGTTCGATCCATCTAGTCTGTGCTAGTCCTATTGACCTGCACGAGGAACATAGCCCTCTATAATGCTCCCTTCCACGTACTTATCAAAACTTCTCCTAAATGTTGAGTTCAAACCCACATCCACCACTTCTGTAGGCAGCTTGTTCCACATTCTCACCACCCTCTGACTGAAGAAGTTTCCCCTTAGGTTCCCCTTAAACTGTAAGACATAGGAGCAGAGTTAGGCTATTTGGCCCAGCAAGTTTGCTCTGCCATTTAATCATGGCTAATTCTTTTTCTTCCCCTCCTCAGCTCCACTCCCTGGCCTTCTCCCCATAACCTTTGATGCCATGGCCAATCAAGAATCTATCAATCTCTGCCTTAAACGCACCCAATAACCTGATCTCCACAGCTGCCTGTGGTAACAAGTTCCACAAATCCACCACCCTCTGGCTAACAAAAGTTATCTGCATCTCTGTTGTAAATGGATGCCCCTCTATCCTGAGGCTGTGCCCTCTTGTCCTAGACTTCGCCCACCATGGGGAATATCCTTTCCACATCTACTCTTTCTAAGCCTTACAACATTCAAAAGGTTTCAAGTCTTCAAGCTAAGATTTTGGATAAAATTTTTGCATCAACATTTAATAAAGAAATCAGTCTGTATGAAGAACATTCAGCTGGATTTTAATTTTTTTTTTAAGAATAAGAGAAATAAAAGCTTCATAAAAAGATTGAGGGAGTTCACCTGATTTAAAGGACTCTGATAAAACAGAGGATAAATAAGGTGTAAGTAATGTAGCGACATTATGCTCCTATGTCTTAAGGTCCTATTTCAAATTTTTAAGCACAAACTGAGGGTAATCTATATTTCCCTTGGTGACCACATTTTGTGGGGAAACTGTTTAAAAACTGCTGTCTACACCAGCCTGTCACAACTCCAGACGAAGCAGGCTGAGAGAGAAAAAAACACTTCCCTCAGCCTCGACTCTTGCGGTGAGCAGAGCGTGTAATTTTCTGCTTCCTGCCCATGCCTTCAGATCTTTCTTTTACTGGTGAGGAGCCGTGGAAGTGTTGCACGGCCACAGCGAAGGCAACATGGACTTCCTGAACGGGCGTTCACCCAGAGCACTGCGCACAGCCGCGGTCACACCTCAGCCCCTTGCACCCGGTCACTGGCGCCTTGCGAGACCTGCTGAGGCATCATTTCCGCGTTGGTATAACGCTGCAGCCAAGAGTCTCACCACAGCTGAGAATAGCCTGGGAGGAGATCACTCAGCCTGATCAGCTTGGTGAGACTGATTCAAATCCACCTCATACTTCCTTAAAACATACTTAGCCGTTGGTCCAACTGGGTCAAAGCCAGGGGCATGTGGAGTACTGAATTCAATTCTGGTCACCCCATTAAAGGAAGTTTGGGCAGCCTCCAACCTCAATATGAACACTGATTTCTCAAATTTCCGGTAATGCCCCCCACCGTCACCATTTCCCATCCCCTTTTCCCTCCCTCACCTTATCTCCTTGCCCACCCATGGACTCCCACTCCTCCCTCCACCCTTTTCTTTCTTCCGTAGCCTTCTGTCTCTCTCACCAATCAACTTCCCAGCTCTTTACTTCCTTACACCTATCAGCCGGATTTTCCTTCTCCCCTCTCCCCACCTTTTAAATCTGCTCTCCAGCATTTTTTTTACCTCAGTCCCGCAGGAGGGTTTCGGCCGACACGACAACCGTACTTTTTTACCCATAGATGCTGCCTGACCCACTGAGTTTCTCCAGCATTTTGCATGTGTTGGTCTTGGAGAGGCTGGGAATGAAAGGATGAATTATGAGAAGTGTTTGATGGCTCTGGGCTTGAACTCGCTGGAGTTTAGAAGGATGGGGGGGGGGGTATCCAATTGAGGCCCTCCATTGGTCATGACCAACCATGCATCCAAGTTGTCTATATTGTTGGTGCTTTGCAAGCCGGGAAGTCTGATATGGAGAGCAAGCTGTTGCCCATGCTCTAGGCTCCCCTCTCCACACAGCTGATGAATCCAAATGAACTGCAGAGACTGATATGTTTTGGCACCAGCACCTTTGGGACACCAGCTCTGGATTTTTCCCTCGGGGTTTACTCCCAAAGCCTTCCCCATGGGTGGGTACAGCCGTAAGGCAGCGGAGTTTTGAGATCTCCTAGATGAGATGGCCAACCACTGCTGACGAGCCCCATCAGCCTGAAGTGACTGGTTTTAAGGCACCAGTAACCCGCCTTTGCCCCTTCTCCAGTTAGTGGAAAGGATTCTGCCGGGCTTAGTAGCTAAGCCTCACGTGAGGGCCAGGAGCTGGACTTGGTTGTCAGAGGCTATTTGAGATGCACGCCACTGGGGGTATTTAATAGGAAGTGAGGGGTTATCTCACTACCCCACTTCCATTGCTTATGACAACCTTAAGGAATCTTATCTAATTGAAACCTATTGAAGATTGAGAAGCCACAATAGAGTGGATATAGAGAGGATGTTTCCTATAGTCTAGGACCAGAGAGAGGGTACAGCCTCAGAATAGAAGGAGATTCCTTTAAAAAGAGATGAAGAGGAATTTCTTTAGTCAGAAGGAGATGAATCTTTGTTTTGTGGGAGGACAAATCTCAGATATATATTCTGTATGCATGCTTTGATAATAAAAGTACTGAGAAATTTTGAAAACAGACAGCTGTGGAGGCCAGGTCATTGGGTATATTTATAGGTTCTTGTGTAGTAAGGGTGTCAAAGGTTAAGGGGAGAATTGTATTGGGAGGGATCGTAAGTTAGCCAGGACCGAATGGCAGAGCAGACTCGATGGAGTGAATGGCCTGACTCTGCTCCTGTGTTTCATGGTCTTACAGAAGAGGTTCTTCAGGATGCTGACCGGATTAGAGGGCATATGTTATAAGGGGAGATGGACTGGATGTCTGTGAATCTGGGTCGGTTGGGGGAGGGGGTGCATTCTTCCCTTACAGCATGTCAAAGTCCTGGGTTGGAGGTCCATGTGAATCAGGAGTTTGAGGCCTGGAGTTCCTGCTGAGTCCAGTGTTAGAGGTCGGTGTGAATCTGGAGTTTGAGGCCTGGAATTCTAACTCCCTTGATTGGTGAGTCCTGGGGGTCGATTTCAAAGACTGAAGCTTGAAGGTCAAAGATGGAAGACACTGATTCCAGAATTCGAGGGCCGATGATTGAAGCTGCTGTATCAGCATTTTGGAGCCCCGATGTCTCTGAGTCCAGACAAAGGACTAAAGCCCAGAGACGGCCAGTTCTGCGGTTGCAAGCCTGTCTGTCTAAGGACTGATCTTGTTTTCTGGTTGTTGTTGTGTTATTGTTTGTGTTGTTCTGTGAGCAGACTATGTTGACGCCGGAACGGATGGTGCCACTTGTGGGCTGCCCCCAGCACATCCTTGGGTTGTGTTGGTTGTTTATGGTTGTTTCACTGTATGTTTTGATGTACACATGATAAATAAATTAATCTGGATCGTCCAGTTTTCCCTGGAGCGGCTGTGATTGATAGGAGACCTGACACAAGGTAATAAAGTTATAAGAGCCATAGGTATGATCGGCAGCCGGTTTCGTTTTTACCAGGATCAGAATGTCCAAAACCAGGTGTCACACATTTAAAGTTGGGGGGGGGGGGGGGAGAGTTCAAAAGAGATGTGTGGGGCAGATTTGTTACATGGGCAATGGCGGTTGCCTCGAATGCTTTGCAGGGGTGGTCTTGGAGGTAGATTTGACAGACATGCTTAAGAGGCTCCTTGACAAGCACATGAATATTCGGAGAATGGAGGGATATGCCGGAAGAAGGGATTAGCTGTCATTAGTTCCTACCCCTCAACCATCAGGCTCTTGAACAAAAGGGGATAACTACACTCACTTGCCCATCCTTAGAGGTGTTCCCACAATCAATGACCTCATTTTATCTCATTATCTCATGTTCTTGTTATTTATTACTATTTATTCATATTTGCATTTGCACAGTTTGTTGTCTTCTGCACTCTGGTTGATCTTTCATTGATCCTGTTACAGTTACTGTTCTATAGATTTGCTGAGTATGCCCACAGGAAAATGAATCTCAGGGTTGTATATGGTGACATCTATGTACTTTGATAATAAAATTTATTTTGAACTTTTGAAGTTTGAACTTTGAATTAATTCAGCACAACATTGTGAGCTGAAGGGACTGTTCCTGTGCATACTGTTCTGTACTCTATGTTCTGTGTCTACGTTCTCTATTCTAACTCTTGGAGTAATTCCACTAGTCCCTTCCCTACCACGGGACTGAGCCATACTCCCTCTTTCTCAGCTCTGATGACACTCCTTAGATCTGTTTCTCCTTCTCTAGACGCTGTCTGACTGGCTGAGTGTTTCCAACATCTTCTCTGCTCGGTTCCATCCCCCCCCCCCCCCCCCACCACCACCACTTGCTACTCCACAACCCGTTCTCTCACATTTTCCCATTAACCCTCTTCCGATTCTCCCACTCAGTGGCAAATTGATAATTGTCAAATTATCCACCAACTACGTGTTTGTGGGGGAAACGCGGGGGGGGGGGGGGGGTCATGGGGAAGACCTGCAAACTTCTTGCAGGCAGCAGCTGAGGCCAGAGTCGAACCTCTGATTCACTCCGCTCAGCTTGTGTGATCATCGCTGTCTGTACTTATCGAGATCTCTCTGAATCTGCTACATCGTAAATTCAGGCAGCATTTTCCAGATTCCATTTTGTTTTGTAAAAATTCCCTAAACCAACAGTCCATCTCAATCTCATTCCTTACTGAGCAGCTTGAACCCATTTACTAGTCACTAACCCATTTACTAGGCACTAACCCATTACTAGTCATTAACCCATTTACTAGTCATTAACCCATTACTAGTCACTAACCCATTACTAGTCATTAACCCATTTACTAGTCACTAACCCATTTACCCCCTTTTTACCATTTCCTTTCCAGTCTGGATAGAAGATCTCATCCTGAAATGTTGAGAATTTATTCCCCTCCACAGATGCTGCCTGACCTGCTGAGTCCCTGCAGCAATTTTGCGAGCGTTCATCTGGGCTTCCAGCATCTACAGAAGCTCTTGAGTTAGTGAAATGTGTCTTTTGTATGGGCGACCAACGCAGTCCAAGATTGTTCTGGGGACAGCCCACAAATATCACTTCCAGCACCGACATGCAGTGCCAATAAAAAGTATTCACCCCTCCTTGTAAGTTTTCATGTGGATTTAATTTGGTGTTTTTGACACTGATCAACAGAAAAAGTCTCTTTTGTGTCAAA
Organism: Hemitrygon akajei; assembly: GCF_048418815.1. NCBI lineage: Eukaryota > Metazoa > Chordata > Chondrichthyes > Myliobatiformes > Dasyatidae > Hemitrygon > Hemitrygon akajei. The sequence goes on from NC_133154.1 coordinate 7,870,068, forward strand.
GTGAAATCAGATCCCCACAAAGTGATCTAAATTAATTAGAAATATAAAACACAAAATTATTGATTGCATAAGTATTCACCCCCTTTAATATGGCACACCAAATCATCACTGGTGCAGCTAATTAGTTAAGCGAAGATCTGTTTCTGGAGACCTGTCAGGGTGTTTCAATTGATTGTAGTAGAAATAAACCTGTATCTGTAAGGTCCAATTGCTGTCGAGTCAATATCCTGGCAAAAACTACACCATGAACACCAATCCATGATTTGTTCCCTTTTGTACATTGGGCTTTGTCAGTCTTTGTTATGTATGTTCTTTCATAATAGAAATAGAAGTATTTCTTTACTTTCCTGTAAGGAAATGAATCTCAGGGTAGTATATGGTGACATAATCATAATTAGATAATAAATTTACTTTTTACTTTTGCACTTTGTACATAAACCCACCAAACTGCTTTCGGGCTGCGGGATGAAACTGGAGCAGCCTGGGGGGAAACGTGCAAACTCCACACGTTCCACAGGGATCGAACCTGTGCCTCTGGCTGTGGGACGGCAGCTCTGCAAGCTTCACCAGCGTGCCACCCATTCCATTGATTTTAGCGGAAGACACTTGCAAAGCAGAGCGCACGGCTTGCACCAGCGGTAGGGAATTTCCAGTCCTTGCCGTCAGTGTCTTCGGCCTGTTGTCCTGTTGAAGCCTGACGTTTTATTGGAAGACAAGGGAAAACGCAAACCTGCCTTCACACAGAAAACTTCTGAAGAGTTGGGCAGAGTAAAATCCCATAGTGCCTCAGTAGGCTGTTCTGATAATTGATTATTGATTGGTTTTAGTCATCCCATGTATATTAAAACATGCAATGAAATGTGTTGTTTTTGCGTAATGTCCAACACTGTCTGACATGTGCTGGGGGGGGGGGGGGGCAGCTTGCAAATGTCACCATGTGTTCGGCGCCAACATAGCGTTCCCACAGCTTACCAACCCTAACCCACACGCCTTTGGAACGTGGGAGAAAACCGGAGCACCCGGGGGAGTCATCCCAGGCAGTCATGGGGAGAACGTACAGGCAGCAGCGGGAATTGAACTCTAAACACACTGTAAAGTGTTACGCCAGCTGCTACACCACTGTGTACAGAGTAAAATGCTACTGTGCTCCGTAAAATCCTGTCGAAAGTTGGGGGACCGCTTTGTTGAGCACCACCGCTCCATCCAAACCCATCAGCTTCTTCCCCAAATTAGAGGGATCAGGTCCAAGTGTTGAAAACTGAGATTGAGGTTTATTTTGGTTGGCAGAAAGCTTCAGTGTTGCCAAACCAAGATAAGCAGAGTGGGATCAGCTGTGACCTGATAGAATAGTAGGACTGGCTGAATGGCCTTTGGCAGAGGATTAGTGGGGGAGAGTTGTGCGCGGAAGGGAGGCACACTCAACTCTCGTCACGTTTTATCCTAGGGATGAAGAAATCCTTTGCACTCTGGGTGCCATGGTAACGCAGCAGTCAGTGTGACAACACTACATCTCAGGGTGTCAGAGTTCAGAGTTCAATTCCAATGTCATCTGTGAGGGATTCATGGAATGCGTTGGTTTTCTCCGGGTGCTCCAGTTTCCTGCCAAAGTCCAAAGATGCGTCGATTGGTAGGCTAATTGGTCATTGTAAATTGTCCAGTGATTAAGCCAGGGGTTGCTGGGGCAGCAAGGACCTTCTCCACACTGTGTCTCTAAACGCAAGTATAAAAAGTCCAATAGTTACTCATGGTTCCAAGCCAGTCCATTAAAGGTTCAAAGGTACAATTGAATGTCAGAGAAATGTATACAATATACATCCTGAAATGCTTTTTCTTTGCAACCATCCACAAAAACAGTGTGTCCCAAAGAATGAACGACAGTTAATAGTTAGAACCCCAAAGTCCCCCCCCCCAGCTTCCCCATCCCACGCGTAAGGGCAGCGAGCAACAATCTCCCGCCCCCCCCACCGGCAAAAAAAAAGCATCGGCACCCGCTACTGAGCACTCAAGTGTGAGCAAAGCAACAGCAAAGATACAGACTTGCAGTTACCCCAAATACTTTGCATTTCACCCAGTATTTGACATACCACAGGTTCTCTCTCTCTCTCACTAATAAAGGGGAAAGAGATGTCTCCGTTTCACAGTGAGCGGAGAGACAAAACAAACAGCTCGCTGGTTTACGATGTTAAAAGTCCACCACGTAGCTTTTCTCGAGCTCTGTGCCCAAAAAACTGGGCTCACGGCCGCAGATATCCCGACTCCCCCGACGACACACGGGTCTCCTGTCGTGACACCGACCCTCGATCCGCCCGTCTCCAGAGCCCTGAGATCCTAGGCTTCTGAATCCGAGCCGGACTCTCAGGCCGAACGACAACAGCCGGTCATGAAACCCTGAGAGCGGGTCCCATTCCCGCAAAGAACCGCAGTCACCGTGTAACTTCCAGGTCAGGGTCCTCAAAAGGACCCTGAAAGGGAAAAATAGAAGATAGAAATAGAGCTGTTTCCGAAGATACAAGCAAAGGATTCGAAATTAAACCACCTAAGCTCTGCCTTCAAATATCAGGTCCCTCTTTGCCTACTCTCAAGTTGGCTCTCAGCACAGCCGAGCGCTCGGTCCCCAGACTTTCCCTCTGCCCTCTCCTCACGCTGCGCCGAGCTCTCCTTGTAGTTCTTGCTGAGCAGGGTGTAGAGGAATGGGTTGATGCAACTGTTGCTGTAGGTCAGGCAGGTCACGAAGAAATTGACGTAGGTGTGGGACACCGGCGTCAGCCTCAGCGACCCGGGGCTGTACAGCTTCACCAGCTGCCACGTCCAGAAGGGAACAAAGCAGGCCCAGTACGCCAAGACGATGCCGAAGATCATGTATAAAACCTTCTGCTTCAGCTTAACGTTCCTCCTCTCTGCTTTCATCCTACCTGAGACCAAGTAGACCTGTGCCATTCGGACGTACAGATACCCAACGACAATACCTGGAGCCAGGATGCTGGTGTTGAATAGAACAGTGAGGTAGACCTTGTAAGAGCTGGGTTGCCAGGATGGATAGCAGATCCTCTTTGGTGTCCCAGCTGGCTCAGGTCTTACTCTTAAGTGGATCATGATCGTCATGGGGAGGCTTAGAAGGCAGGACGACAACCAGATGACAGCAGCGACTACCTTCCTGCGCACCCTCGAGAGCCTGGCGTCCACTGGCAACACCACTGCCCACACTCATGACGGTGAGGATGAAGATGCTGGCGTGCACGGTCAGGAAGTCGAGGCTGAAGAGGACCCTGCGGCCGACCTCCTCAAAGCACCAGTCCTTGGCAAAGTAGGTGCACACCACAAAGGGGATGGCGAACAGGTAGAGCAGGTCAGCCAGAGCGAGGTTCATGACGTAGACGTACATGGAGCTGGTGGACCTCATGCAGTGAGTGGTGACCACCAGGGTGCAGACGTTGCCCGCCACGCCAAAGGTGCAGATGGCGCTGAGCGCGGCTCCCAGCAGTGAGGTGACCATCACGTGGTTCATGTCATCTTGGTTCTGAAAAGATGCGTTCGCAGTCAGATTGCTCTGTGAGCGCTGACCATCTTCAGCTCCTTCCATTTCCCATATGGCTTCCTACGGAGATGCCACCTCCTGTTGCACCTGAAACAAAGGGTTAAAAGAAAATACCTTCAGAAGGGGTAAGATGAGGGAACACTCTTTATAGGCCATATCTGGAGTATTGTGAACAGTCTAGTCACCCCACTGTAGGAAGGATGTTGGGGCTTTGGAGAGGGTGCAAATGCTATATATATGTACATAAGACTTGCACAGTATTATACACATAACATATAGATAGATAGATAAATAGATACAGATAGATAAATAGACAGATTTATAGATATAGATAGATACAGATAGATAAATACATACTTATAGATATGATAGATAAATATAGATAGATACAGATAGTTAAATAGACAGATTTATAGATATGGATATATATATACTTATTGTAATTTATAATATTTTCATACTATAAAATACAGTATTTTTATGTAAAGATTTTTAGGCAGCTGGGGTGTCTAAGACTTTGCACATTACTATAGTAATTTTATGTACTGTTGCTGCAAAATAGCAAATTTCACGATATATTTCAGTGATAATAAACCTGATTTGTGAAGTAGAAACTGCTGGAGGACTGACTGCATTAGTCACCCACACTATTCATGAATACACCCTGCCTGCTGTAATGACATTCACAGCTTGAAATCAATAGGTGGCATAACATGTGTAGAAAATACAGAATTCTGCAGTTGACAAGATGAAGGTAAGTATACCATTGTGGGCTTGATGTTCAAAGGAACGTTGATGGAAATGCCAAGCAAATTTAACAGAGCCTCCTCTGAATCTGCTTGATTGATAAGATGGCTCTGTACTCTGCTCAGTTGTTAGTTGATGTTCGGCAGTGGGGTTTGGGGGGGAAACCTGTCACATTGTAAGATCATACCGATGATTCCTTGATCTATTTCAGCCCCCACCTTTTAAAAGTTTGGGATCTCCGTGTGCATCAAGTTGACATCTTATTTTCTGGTGGTTCATTGTCGCTGTTTCTCTATCTTCTACCTCTGGAGAGCTCAAAGTTCAGAGTAACACGCACATGCAGTGCTGGAGGAGAGTGATAGGTGAAGCCAGGTGGGTGGGAAAGGTCAAGGACTGGAGAAGAAGGAATCTGATAGGAGAGGAGACCCACCCTTCCATCCAGGGCATCGTCAACAGGAGGTGCCTCAAGGGCTGGAGAGCTGTAGAAAGTGTCGGGTGACAATGATGTTGCTCATGTGCCTTTAGAGTCTTACGTTGGTGAACAGCATAAGCTTTATATGCTTATTCCACACTGTTCCACTGTGTATCTCAATAAATAAATAAATAAGGGAGAGATAAACTTTATTTGTCACATGTACATTGAAACATACAGTGAAATGCGTCAGGTGTTGACAACCAGCACAGTCCAAAGACGTGCCGGGGACAAGCCCGTGAGTGGCACCGACATAGCATGCCCACTGATTACATACCCTAACTATTACGTCTTTGGAATGTGGGCAGAAACCAGAAAACCCACGTTGTCATGGAGAGAACGTACAAACTCCTCACAAACAGCGATGGGAACTGAACTGTAAAGTGTTACGCCACCCAAGCAGTGAGGACATTCGTAGACCGGGTCCATTCCATTCTTTCAGAGAACAGGGCGAAGCATTGGTAACACCTCTGGGTTCATTGTCCGTGTGGCTCTCCTGACGTAGAGTGACATTTATTTATGCTGGTAATTCTGCAGTAAGTCCAATCTGACCGCTGCTTTGTGTTACAACTTGCAAACAGATGAGTCTTTATCCCACGGATGGGAATCATGAATTAGAAGGCATAGGTTTAAGGTGAGAGGAGGGAGATTTAAACACTTACACCCAGAGTGTGTGTCAGTACATGGAACGAGCTGCCAAAGGAAATGGCCGAGGCAGGTACATCAATATTTAAAAGGCACTTGGACCCGTACATGGGTAGGGAAAGTTGAGAGGAGTCTAGGCCAAGTCTTATCAACACTGAACTGATTCCACAAGCCTTGGACTCACTTTCAAGGACTCTACAACTCATGTCCTCAGCTTGATTTATTGATTGATTGATCGATCAATGGATTTATCTATCTATTTATTTATTTATTTAGATTTTTTTTCCTCAGCTCAAGTTGGTAAAAGTTGAGGTATGGGCCAGCTAAGCACACTCATTTCTCAATTGCTCAGTAACTTTCAGACTATTCTAGTGATGTTTAGTATTGTGGCTTTCTGGAGATTTACATAAATATTGCTGTGTAGACCTAATCTATATTGTTTAATGCTATTGTGTAGTGACTTTGTGATGACACCAGTTGTAGATATTACTATTGGGATAATGTTTACCCTGTTCATGTTCTAAAGTCTTTCAATTTCCTCTTTTAATTCAGCATATTTCTGCTGTTTTTCACTTATTGATTTCTGTATGTTACGTGTGTTTGGAATGATCATCCCGCCATTACAGACATTTACACTACACGCTGCATCCGCAAAGCAAACAGCATTATGAAGGACCCCACGCACCCCTCATACAATCTCTTCTCCCTCCTGCCATCTGGGAAAAGGCACCGAAGCATTCAGGCTCTCACAACCAGACTATGTAACGGTTTCTTCCCCCAAGCTATCAGACTCCTCAATACCCAGAGCCTGGACTGACACCTTACTGCCATATTGTCTTGTTTATTATTTATTGTAATGCCTGCACTGTTTTGTGCATTTTATGCAGTCCTGGGTAGGTCTGTAGTCTAGTGTAGTTTTTTTTTCCTGTTTTTTTTTACATAGTTCAGTCTAGTTTTTGTGCTGTGTCACGTAACACCATGGTTCTGAAAAAAAAAGTTTGTCTAATTTTTACTGTGTACTGTACCAGCAGTTAAGGTCGAAATGACAATAAAAAGTGACTTGACCAGATTTAGTAAGTCAGCGGTCCCCAACCACCGGGCCGCGAAGCATGTGCTGCCGGTGTGATTTGGCGATATGAGTAAGCAGCACCTTTCCTCATTCCCTGTCACGTCCACTGTGGAACTTGAGCGCGCGCGAGGTCATCAGTCGCCCGAACGCAGTGACACCCTCGCGCCAGGGATCGCCGGCTGGCCTCCGGTAACCGGCCGGCGGGAAGTGCCGTTGGCGCCGGCCTCGATGGGCGCCGCCTCTGAACCTGTTTACCGCACCGAATGTCCGTGGGGAACCCGGTGCCAAAATATTCGCAGACGACCTAACTCCGGCTCGGCGTTTCGTAAGTAGCAGAGCAGTTTTGCCCAGCCAAACTTTTGTCGGCCGATAGATCCTACCAACCTGCAAGGGGGGCGCGTTCCCGGTCGGACGCTCTCTCCGGACTACGACCGGGGACCTCCGGCCCTTACCTTGTCCTCCAACTGCTGTGTTGCAATGATTTTATATGTTCATACGAGGAAAATACGCGCTGTGTGTTTAATATCCAAACGTTATTTAAGATGTTATGATGTTATTGGCTTATAAGTGAGTTATAATTGACTTATTACTATATTCATGCGAGGAATATAGAACATAGAACAATACAGCACAGTACAGGCCCTTCGGCCCACAATGCTGTGCCGACCCTTAAACCCTGCCTCCCATATAACCCTCCACCTTAAATTCTTCCATATACCTGTCTAGTAGTCTCTTAAATTTCACTAGTGTATCTGCCTCCACCACTGACTCAGGCAGTGCATTCCACGCACCAACCACTTTCTGAGTGAAAAACCTTCCTCTAATATCCCCCTTGAACTTCCCACCCCTTAAAGCCATGTCCTCTTGTTTTGAGCAGTGGTGCCCTGGGGAAGAGGTGCTGGCTGTCCACTCTATCTATTCCTCTTAATATCTTGTATACCTCTATCATGTCTCCTCTCAACCTCCTTCTCTCCAGAGAGTAAAGACCTAGCTCCCTTAATCTCTGATCATAATCCATACTCTCTAAACCAGGCAGCATCCTGGTAAATCTCCCCTGTACCCTTTCCAATGCTTCCACATCCTTCCTATAGTGAGGCAACCAGAACTGGACATAGTACTCCAAGTGTGGCCTAACCAGAGTTTTATAGAGCTGCATCTTTACCCCGCGACTCTTAAACTCTATCCCTCGATTTATGATAGCTATCTTTATAAGCTTTCTTAGCTACCCTATCTACCTGTGAGGCAACTTTCAGGGATCTGTGGACATGTACTTCCAGATCCCTCTGCTCCTCCACACTTCCAAGTATCCTGCCATTTACTTTGTACTCTGCCTTGGAGTTTGTCCTTCCAAAGTGTACCACCTCACACTTCTCTGGGTTGAACTCCATCTGCCACGTCTCAGCCCACTTCTGCATCCTATCAATGTCTCTCTGCAATCTTAGACAATCCTCTACACTATCCACAACACCACCAACCTTTGTGTCATCTGCAAACTTGCTAACCCACCCTTCCACCCCCACATCCAGGTTGTTAATAAAAATCACGAAAAGTAGAGGTCCCAGAACCGATCCTTGTGGCACACCACTAATCACAACCCTCCAATCCAAATGTACTCCCTCCACTACGACCCTCTGTTTTCTGCAGGCAAGCCAATTCTGAATCCACCTGGCCAAACTTCCCTGGAACCCATGCCTTCTGATTGTGGACATTTGCCACTTAATTGTGCCTGGGTAAATAGTCAGATTGAGTTCAACTGCTGCAGGAGTCTGTAATGTGTTGGATTGTTTCTGGTTTCTCTTGGCATTTTCTGTATTTATCATCTCGATTTTTTTGGTCTTTTATTAAGTATTTTCGAGATTTTTTTTTGCTTTAACCACCTGGTCATGCCTTGAGGAACCTCTCTTTTATGGGAAGAGGTCTCCCACTCTGAGCCAGGCATTCAACGCTTCCTTGTCAACATCTAATCTGCTCAGGTTGTGGGGGTGGGGGGGGGGGGGTGGGGAATGTCTTCCATGGAGGATCATGCTCTTCCACTGGTTCACATTTTCCTTCTGTAGTGATAATTTCTTCATTTATCTGCGCTTTCATTTTAGCATAGTGGTGTGCCCTTCTTATCAGAATTGAATATGCTCGCATGAGGGCTGAATCCTGTTAGGATGAAAATTTATGCTTAGAGGTTTTATCTGACTGTTACGTAATTTTTTTAAAAAAAGTCTGTTATTCCTCCTCCTCCTCATGTCCTAGGTAGTGTTAATCTAAGTGTGTTCATAATGTTGAAGGGGATGAGTTATACAGGTCTTGTTACACTGTATAGTTCATGGCCTAAGGTAGAAGGAGATGAGTTATTTATATATATCTATATATATATATATATATAAAGAAATTTTATTAACCATGAGTGTGAGACAGAATCAAATGCTTTTTGATAATCAATATAGTTACATATAGCAAAAAGATTTCTGCTTTTCCACTGGGATTTATTTAGAAATACAGAATCTATTATCAGTTGTTCTTTACATCCTTTCGTACCCTTACGGCACCCTTTCTGCTCTTCTGTGAGCATATTGTGGTCATCAAAGTGAGTGCTGATTAGTTGTGAGATACCTGATATTACAATTTTATATACAGTTTGTGAACAAGTAATAGGAAGATATTTTGATGTGTCATTTAACATTTCTCCTTTAGGTAAGAGGTTAGGTAACTTGAGCACTTTTTCACGATTCTTAAGAAAATTGTTGATATGTATTAATATGTATGGATGAAGCCAAGTATGTTTTTTATTCCAGTAATTATTAATATTATCAATGCTGGCACTTTTCCAGTTCTGGGTATTTTTTATAATCACTTTTAGCATCTCCAGGTGTTTACATGTTTTCATTTGTGTGAGTGTGTTCTTTTTCCTCCCTAATCCAGCTTGCTTCTTGATTGTGCTTCGCCCTGTTTGACCAGATATTAGACCAAAAGTTCATCTTCTCTGTGCTTATTGGTAATTCTGTGCTAGGGCTGGTGACATTTTGGTGCATCAAATTTATATTCAATGTCCTGTATAAACCTTTCTCATTGTTCCTGAACTGATTAGGAACTGAATTCTGTTTTCTTCGTCTGCCTCATTTCATGAATCCATTTAGTCTGGCTGTGTATGCACCGAGCTTTTGTTTTAGTGTATCTATAAATTCTCATTGTTTTTGTTAGTTTGATTGTATCTTGTGTGGAGCCTATATTTCCTTAGGAGTTCCTAAACTATTCTCTTAATTTTTTTTTGCTTGGGCTTTCCATTTTATACTCCAATAGGCGGTTTAAATTTTGTTTCTCAATCTCTTCTGCCATTTCAGTGTTCTCATTTCATTACTCAGTTTTGGGTTTCTATTAATGAGTACCTCTATTTTGGAGCCATTCCACTACACTGCTGTGTAGTATGTTGTTGTGTGTAGTTCTTCGAATGTTTCAAGTTTTCCTAAGTGTTGTGGAAGTATAATATTGTTGAGAGTATCAACAAGTTTTGCAAATTTTGATTATGTATTCTGATGATGTAGTTTTGCAAATTTTGATGATGTGTTTTGTTTTGGTATGTAGGGTCTTTTTGTTGGGTCAGTGCCCATCTGTTCTGTTAGAGTGATGTTAACTGTGGATAATTTTGTCTGTAAGCTCAGCTTCATCATCAGCATTCTGCGGGGGCTCTACATCTGTGTTGTTCCTATTACTGACAGGTTGTGGAGCAGTTGTTGAAATAATTTTATTTTCATCAGTGCTTCAGGGGGAGGGGAACATGTGACATCTTTATTTTCTTGTATAGCATTGTGATCTTTAGCTTGGTTTCTTTCTAGCTCTTGTGCAACCTTGTTTTAATTGGTTGAACATGTCTATAGGGATTAAGCTATTTTTTACTATCGCTCTATACATTGATCAGTTATTCGTTGTGCATTTACTTGCACGGAGCGATAAGCTGTTGACTAAATTTGTCCCTCTATTCTGTCATGTCAGTTTCAAGTTTCGTTACTCGATAAAACGCACGCATCATGAATGTGTTTACTTCTAACAACCATGTCATGCGTGTCTGTCTTCCCTTAACTGCTTGAGCGGTCTCAGTTGTAAGTCGACTGCTCCCCTAAGTAACACCTGCAGCAGTCGCAGCCTGTGGTGTTGGTGGGCAACTTCGAATGCTGGCAGTATCTTTTCTCGGGTTTCCTGATGCCTGCCCACCTAATCAGATCAACCAGAATGCAGAAGATAACAAACTGTGCAAATGCAAATATAAATAAATAGTAATAAATAACAAGAACATGAAATAACAAGATAAAAGAGTCCTTGATGTGAGATAATTGGATGTGGGAACATCTCAATGATGGGGCAAGTGAGTGTAGTTATCCACTCTTGTTCAAGAGCCTGGTGTTAAGGGGTGGTAACTGTTCCCGAGCCTGGTGGTGTGAATCCTGAGACTCTTGTACCTTCTATCTGAAGGTAGCAGTGAGAAAAGAGCCTGGCCTGGGTGATAAGGATCTCTAAGATGGATGCTCTTTTCTTGTCGCCAAGGTTTCATGTAGATGTGCTGAACGGTTGGGAGGGCTTTGCCTGTGATGTACTTGGGCTGAATCCACCACCTTTTGTTGGTTTTTCCGCTCAAAGTCATTGGTATCTCCATACCAGGTTGTGAAGCAGCCAGTCAATAGACCATTGATCTATAAGGTCAACCATTATTTCTAAACAGTGTCCACCAATTCTCAATTCTCTCTCGAAGGAAATCACCCTCTCCACATTCAGCCTATTAAGATTCCTCAGAATCCAATTGTGTTTCAATCAAGTCGCCTCACTCTTCTAAACTCTAGTGGCTTCAAGCCTAGTCCATTGAACATTTTCTTTCTGGTCTGTAGTTCGATGGAAATGTTATCTGCAATGGAACTTCCAGCCTTGAACAGAAAACCCTACAAAAAGCAGTGGACACGGCCAAGTCCGTCATGGGTAAACCCTCCCCAACATTGAGCATGTTTAAATGGAGTGTTGTTTCAGGAAAGCAGCATCTATCATCAGGGATCTCCACCACCCAGGACATGCTCTCTTATCACTGCTGCCATCAGAAAGAAGGGACAGGAACCTCAGGACTCACACCACCAGGTTCAAGAACAATTATTTCCCTTCAACCACCAGGCTCTAGAATAACTTCGCTCAACTTCACTTGTCCCATCACTGAAATGTTCTCACAATCTATGGACTCAGTTTTTTTTAGGACTCCTCATCTCATGTTTTTTATACTTATTGCTTATTTATTTATTATTATTTTGTATTTGCACAATTTGTTGTCTTTTGAACACTGATTGAATGCCAAAGTTGGTGCAGTCTTTCATTGATTCTATTATGGTTATTATTCTATTATGGATTTATTGAGCATGCCTGCATGAAAATGACATATCTGTACTTTGATTATAAATGGATTTTGAACTTCTTTTGAACTTGCACCTGAATGTCAGCAAAACAGAACTGTTGGTCATTGACTTCAGGAAGGTGGTGGGGTGCAGCATGCAGACCACACGCCACCCAGTGCACCAATGGTGCTGGCGTGGAGATGGTTGAGATACTCAAGTTCCTTGATGCAAAAATCTCCAATAGCCTGTCCTGGTCCAATTATGTTGATGGCCATGCTCAGGAAAGAGTGCAGCTTCCTCAGAAGACAGGCCACCTCAGCGAGGAAACTCTAATATTGGTTAGACCACACTTGGAGTATTGTGAGCAGTTTTATCTAAGAAAAAAATGTGCTGACATTGGAGAGGGTGCAGGGCCTGTGCTTGCTGGAGTTTAGACGAACGAGGGGAGATCTCATTGAAACCTATCGAATATTGAAAGGCATAGATAGAGTGGATGGGGAGAGGATATTTCCTATAGTGGCAAGGGTGTGAAGAGTCTAGGACCAGAAGGCACAGCCTCAAAATACAAGGAGGTCCCTTTAGAACAGGGATGAAAAAGAATTTCTTTAGTCAGAGGGTAGTGAGTCTGTGGAATTCATTGCCACAGATGACTGTGGAGGCCAAGTCTTTGGGTATATTTAAAGCAGAGGTTGATAGGTTCTTGATTAGTAAGGGCATTAAATAAAATGGGGAGAAGGCAGGAAAATGGGGCTGAGAGAGTTAACAAGCAGCCATGGTGGAGCAGACTTGATGGGCTGAATGGCCTTATTTTTCTCCTGTGTCTTACGGTCTCATGGAAATTTGACTTGTCGCCATTATCCCACAGCAATCTTTATCAATACATTATCAAAGCAAGACATTCAGAAATTGCAGAGAGTTCTGGATACATCTCTCTCCTTCAAAGACACCCGTCGACACTTCTCGCTGCTTCAGTAAAGCAGCTAGCGTAATCAAAGACCTCTCCCACTCCGGGCATTCTTTCCTCCGTTGGGTTGAAGATACAAATGCCTGAAAGAACACCTCACCTGGCTCAAGGACAGCTTCTATCCCACTGTTATCAGACTATTGGATGAGAAAGATGAACTCCTAACCTCATAATCTACCTTGTCGTGACCTTTATGCCTGCACTCTGCTTTCTCTAGAACAGATTGGTATTGCTCTTCCCAAATGCTATCGCAATATATTGTGAACTGATCTGTATGGATGGCATTCAAAATGGGTTTTTCACTTGCCATTTACTTAGTACTGGCATTGGCATTAATATTGGGTTATTATTGTCACATATACTGAGATACATGTACGAGATATGATCTAAGTGACTTTGATCAAGGAAAGATCGTTAGTGCCGTATGGGGTGGTGTGAGTATCTCAGACACTGCTGATCTTATGGGATTTTCATGCACAACAGTCTCCAGAACAGGGGTTCCCAACCTGGGCTCTACAGACCTCTCGGTTAATGGTAAGGGTCCATGGCATAAAAAAAATCCTAGAGTTTACCGAAAACAAAACAACATCCAGTTCTGTCAGTGAAAATGCTTTGTTAATGTCAGAGGTTGGGGAGAATGGCCAGACTGGTTCAAGCCGACAGGAAGGTGACAGTAACTCAAATAACTATATGTTACAACAGCGGTCTGCAGAGAGCATCTCTGAACTCATAACATGTTGAACTTTGTAGATGGGCTCCTAGCTAATAAAGTGGCCACTGAGTGTGTGTCCACCCTATTGAAAACTTTTCAAAGATCTTCAAAAAAATAGGTTAATATTTTCAACACTTCACAGCCTTCTTACTTTGTCTGCAGACATGATCGGCTTGAACACTGATGCTGACCAGGGTTCTGTAGAAACTTTGTCTTTCAGCCTCTGAGTTAAAGGCTGGCTTAGAGAAGTGTGCTCAGGCAGGCAGGGGGAAAGATCGTTAAAATACACTCCTTCTTATCCTTGCTAAACACCTGTCAGAGCTGGGAGGAGAAGTGCTGTGATTACCCCCTTATTCCCTCTCTCCCCCACCCCCCCAGATGGAGTCAGTCCTGGGTCCTGAGTGATGCCTTATGTCCTGAGTGATGCCAAGTAGTCCCGTTAGTCTTCCAGAGTCTAGCTAAAATACAGGACATTCAAAGAAGACATGGAACTAGGTATGTAAATACAAAGTAGAAAAATACTGCTTTGAGCTTACACTGATCCAGGGTGGTAGAGACTCCTGCTCTCCCTTCATCCTGTCCACCTGTGCAGGCTTCAGAGGAATTCCCACATTCTTCTTCGCTTCATCCAAAATAAAACAGTGTTGCTTTCTCTGGTCCCAGAGCTGGGGCTTGGGTTGTCAGCCTTACCTCCTGTCAACGGGTTGATTCTTTTGTCTCTTCCCACTGCAGCTCAGTGCGTGAATTTTGTGCCATCAATCAAGTGGGTTTTCTGTAGTCGTGCAATCCAGCATCTCACTTGCTGGGTGGAGGGCCTCACACAGGTGACAGAAAATGGGTTTCTATACCCTCCTTTCTAACTTCCTGAATCTCTTTCACTCTCCCACCTACTTCTGCTGCCTCTCTATCTCTCAGGCTCTCTCTGTTCTTCAATTGTTTCTTTTCATTTTCATCTCCCTCTCTCCCTCCATTTCATTCACTTACTGGTACACCCCCTCTTTTCAATCACATCTTCCACCCTTTTTCATCTTCCTTGCCTTTCCTCAGTTGCTCTCTCATTTTCCCTTCTGCGTTCCTTTGTGAATCTCTCCCTCCCCATTCATTCCATCCTTTCCTATTCTCCCTCCACCCTTCCCAATTCACCCCTCTCCCCGTTCACCCTTCCTCCTTTCCTGTTCTCCCTTCTCATTCTATTCCCCATTCTCTCCCTCTCCATGCTCCTTCCCTCCTCATTCTTTCTCTCTTCCCTTCCCTCCCTCACCCTGTTTACTCCCCTTCTCCTCTCCTCTTCCGCTCTTGATCCTTCCCTTCTCTCTCTCTCCTTCCTCCTGCTACCACCTTTTCCTCACACTCTCCTCCCTCTCTGGCGCTTGAGCTTCTCTCTTGCCCCCCCCCCCCCACTTCCTTCAGCCCGGTTGCTGACCCGTCAGCTCATTCCTGTCTCAGGCATGATTTCCAACATCTATGTGTGATATTCCGTACCTCCTCGCCTGTGAGAATCCCGCCTGGATCAGCGGAAACCCTTTGCTCATTTTCTTTTAGGCTCTTATTTTTTTCCTTCCTCTCATTTCCAAGGATTTTAACGATCTCCTTTCTGTTCCTCATCTTTTGTCTCCCCCATTTTCTCATGCGCTCAGGATCAACATTCCGGAGACCTGGGAAAACTTGTGTATTCACCCATCTATGCCCCTCGTTATTTTATACATTTCAATGTCTCTCAGTCTCCTAGGGAATAAGGTCCTAGCCTGTTCATTCTCTCTTCATGACCTGGCAATATCTTTGCAAATCTATTCTGCAGCTCCTTCCAATTTATTGCTACCTGTCATAAATTGGGGGACTGCTTCGTTGAGCACCTTCGCATCATCCGCCACACGCAGGGCTTCCTGGTGACCAAATATTTTAATTCTGATTCCCATTCCCGTTCTGACATGCCGGTCCATGGCCTCCTCTTGTGCCAAGATGAGGGCACCCTCAAAATGGAGGAGCAACACCTTATATTCTGTCTGGATACCCTCCTACCTAATGGCATGAATAGCAATTTCTCCTTCTTGTGAGCAAATTCTATTCCCCTTCTCTATTCCCCACTCTGGTCTCTTATCTCTTCTCACCTACCTATCACTTCCCCCAGAGCTCCCCTCCTCCTTCCCCTTCTCCTATGGTCCACTCTCCCTTCCTATTCTCCAGCTCTTGACCTTTCCCACCCACTTGGCCTTACCTGTCACCTTCCAGCTAGCCTCCTTCCCCTCTCCCTGCTTTTTTATTCCGGCATCTTCCCCTTTTCATCTCAGTCCTGAAGAAGGGTGTCAGCCCAAAACATTGACTGTATATTCATTTCCATAGATGCTGCCTGACCTGCTGAGTTCCTCCAGCATTTTGTGTGTGTTGCTTATTAACACCTAAAATGGGTGAACTAAAACTGAACACTAAACTCTAAGTGCAGCCTTACCAGTTTCCTGTACAAACTCTGAACTTTTATACTCATTAGAGTCCATCTCTCTGTTCACTGTTTTGATTGAGGTCAAACTTTCACCTCCACTCCATTGTCAGTGATCACTGCTAACAAAGGGGAGGCATGCAGTGGTAAGGCTAGGCAAGCTGAGGTGGGAGGAGGCGGAGACAGGAGTGAGGAAAGTCCTGATGTTTGGATGAATTAAGCGCTGGGCCAGATTGAAAAGGTCAGGGTGTTGGGGTGAGGGCCAGTTCTGCTTGGTTTAACTTACCCCTCCGCAATGTTAGCTTGGGTCTGCGCTGAACTGAGCCCATGGCCTGCTCTGTCTGCAGTGATGCCTGGTTTCACGTCTGTGGTCCTGCAACGTTTACTTGGCTCTGCGCTGAACTGAGGCTACGGTCTGCTCCGGCTGTAGTGACGCCTGGCTTTGTGTCTTTCATAAAACTTCAGTTCTGAATGCTATTTGCTTACTTTCATTGTTTGCATGATTTTTTTTCTCTCTGTGCATTGGGCGTTTGATGGTTTTTTAAGGGTTCTTTTGAGGTTTCTTTGTTTTGTGGCTGCCTGTAGGGAGACAAATCTCATATATACATACTTTGACAATAAATGTGCTTTGATCTTTGACCTGAAGAACTAGCATTGGTTCTCTCTTCATGGATGCTGCCTGACCTGCTGATTACTCTTTATTTCTGCTACGGTTAAGGGCGGCATGGTAGTATGGTGGTTAGTGCTATGCTATTACAGCACCATGACAGGGGTTCAATTCTGCTACAATCTGTAAGGAGCTCATATGTTCTCCCTGTGACCGTGTGGGTTTCCTCTCAGTGCTCTGGTTTCCTCCCATATTCCAAAGATATATGGGCCAGTAGCTTAATGGGTCACGTGGGTGAACATCACAGCATAGTACAGGCCCTTCTGCCCATTATATTATGGCTATCTTTCGTGTGACCCCCAATATATTGCAACGCTCTGGTATCAGATTATACACAGAATATAGGACAGCACAGCACAGTGGGTGGCGAGGGTGGAGATCTGTCTCTACCAAAAGAGGTGTAAGGCACTCCTTCCCTCCTCTATCCTGCACATCACTCTTGGGTAAGGTGTAGCACCTGCTTAGCACACCTCCCCCCCACCCCATATCAGGGTCACATGAAGCCATGGGGGCAGGTGGTGGATGTTTGATTGAGCAGCTGGTGTATATCATGATTTCTGGTCCTGCGACCTTTGATGCCAGGCATCCTCTGAAGTGTATTGATAATGGCTGGGGTCATCCATCTGTCCGGAAGATAGCAATGGCAAACCACTTCTGTAGAAAAATTTCCCAAGAACAATCATGATCATGGAAAGACCATGATTGCCCACGTCACACAGCACATTATATAACATATTAATGATAGCACAGTACAGGCCCTTTGGCCCACAATGTTGTGCTGACCTTTTTAACCTACTCTAAGGTCAATCTAACTCTTCCCTTCTCCATAGCCTTCCACTTTTCTATTGTTATAAGGATCTACCCCTTTGTAACAAAGATCAGAGTAGGACAGAGAGAATCTGGAATTACCGTCAAGTAACCTTTATCTCAACTAAAATACATGTGGGTTCACAAACTAGCTACCTGTGTTGCACCCCGCTAGAATCCCTGACCCTCCATGAACAGTCAATGCAGAGAAAAATGTATTATCTGGGGAAGGGGTCTACACTGGCCAGGCATTCTTTGCAGTCCCATTCCAATCTCCACGTGTCCCTGGGGTCATCCACGTCCATAATGGTTGGTCTCTGGAGAGTTATTTGCTCCCTGGTATTTGAAGTTCCTGACTTTTATAGTGTTTCTCATCAGTTCAAGTGATGCATTTCCATCCCACTGACTCAATGTCACCTGACCTACCTGGGTTACCTTCTTACTGGCTCTTGTCCAGGGCTACAACCAGCATTGTTCTATGGTCTCTGCTCTCAACCTTGTGTCTTTGTTCTTTTCAACTTTAACTGGTTCAAAACAGGTGACCCAGACACTGAGTCAATGAGATTACAGATTGCTTCTCCTGCAAACCTGTTGGTCTGAGAGTTTAGCAGGTCATTAGCTGAAGCTCCTTGTGTCTGCATTGAATTGCTCTGATCACGTTGTCCCAGAGCAAGAATCAGCTCAAGGAGTTCACAAAATTGGGGGCTGCAAGGACAACCTCACAAAATGGCCACCTCCATCTCCTTCATGCACATGTCAAGAACAAAGATGATCAGTTTGCCTACTTCTACTGTTCTTCATTCATTCAAATTCACTGATTTGTAGACTGTAGTTCTTTTTGGCTAACACTATCATCTATGTGCGCATCTAAGATTTCTTTAAATATTCCTAATGTATCTGCCTCTACCACCACTCCAGCAGTGCGTTTCATGCACACGCCTCTCTATAAAAATCTACCTCTTGACATTCCATCTACATTTTCCTCCAATCTCCTTAAAGTTGTGCCCTCTTGTATTAGCCATTTTTGTCGAAAAAGGCTCTGGTTGTTCACTCAATCCATACCTCTTATCATCTTACATATCTCTATCAAGTCACCGCTCATCCTCTATGCTCTCTAATCCAGGCAACATCCTGATAATTCTCCTCTGCACCCTCTTGAAAGCTTCCACATCCTTCCCATAATGAGGTGACCACAACTGAACACAATATTCTTTGTCCGTTATCGTGGAGTCTCTGTAAAAAAATACTAGTTGCGTACTGAACGTTTCGGTATTTATACCAGAGTGTGTGTTGAGAAACTGTTTTGGAAATATCAGGAAAATTGCACCATTTTATTGAAAGGTTTACATGTCTTTTTTTTTCCTTATATTTTCCCGGTCAAATTATTTAATGCATTGAGGAATGTTTCACCATCGCTGATCAGCAGTTGCCTTACTGAATCTGAAACAGGCCTTCAGACCGTGGTGGGACCACCGATGGGGTGGGTATTCAAACGGCCTAAAGCCCTGGTTCTTCTTGAGTGGCTGCAAGAGTCTCTGAACTGAGAGGAGAAATTTCATTGAAGTTTTGAGGGCTGAACAAATTAGGGATGTCAGTACTGAGGAATCGAACATTTTCATGTTTCGGGTACCCTGTTTTCTTGTTCCACAGTGAATTAAATACAATTTAGAATATGAGGATTGATCAATCCCTCTACCAGGTCCCATTAATCTCTTCCAGGGAAGTTGAGCAACGATTAAATGCAGAGGAAAACTCCTTCTATACTGACCCACCTTTTGCTCCCAGGGTGGTTAGCTGAGGGTTAAGTACAAAGGAAAACTCCTTTACACTGTCCAATCTAAGCCTTCCAGGGAGCTAGAGTATTGGTTAAATACAGAGGGTGGTGAATCCGAGGAATTCTTTGCCACAAACGGCTGTGCAAGCCAAGTTATTGGATATATGAAGGTTGGTAGGGTCTTAATTAATCAGGGTATCAGGAGGAAGGGAGGAGAATGGGGTTAAAAGGGATAATAACTTGGCCATGATGGAATGATGGAGTGAACTTGATTAGCCAAATGGCCCAGTTCTACTCCTAGGTCTTATGCTCTTCTGTGTATAGGTTGGAGTACTCTGTCTGCACTTGTCCTATCATTCAGCCTCTGAAGAATGCCCTTCTCTTCTTCTGTTGATCATTTCCCCCTTTTCCTATTCTATTTTGTTCCCTAATTAATTAAACGGGGCATATAATTCTGCTAGGGTTTTCTGATCTCAGTGAACTGTGCCTCACAGCATGCAATTCCAGCTTCTGAAGAGCTCCCCACCAGGAATAGGCAGCTGGAGAACCTGACTTGTTGACTGTGTTCCCCAAGAGCCAATCACAGCATTGCCACGTCAGAGGCAGAGGAGCGGTCACTTCTGGTAAGTCAGTTAATGAAACCCTTAATGAGGCCTAGTGTATTTGTCCCTCTTCAGTCCCCAGGCTATTCCCATCTGCCAGCCCATAGGAGGAGCCAGGATTCTGGGCATCTGCTTCCATCAGTAATGGTTTGAGGGGTTGGCGCCATGTCTTCCAGCAGCATTGTGTGGTCTGTCTGTAAAGGTGGGTAGGAAGTCAGAGGTTGGCCAGCGTCGTCTACCGTCTGTGCTTGAAGTAAGCTTCCACTGAAAGAGAGACGAGAATAATTCACTAAGCAATGACGTAATGCTGAGGCTTTATAACGCACTGGTGAGGCCTCCCTCAGAGTATTATGAGTAGTTTTGGGCCCCTTATCTAAGAAAAGATGAGCTGACATTGGAGAAGGTTCAAAGGAGCTTCACGAAAATTATTCTGGGATTGAAAGGCTTGTTTCATGAGGAGCATTTGATGGCTCTGGGCCTCTACTCACTGGAATTCAGAAGAATGAGGGGTGACCTCTTTGAAACCTATTGAATGTTGAAAAGCCTTGATAAAATGGATGTGGAGAGGATGTGTCCTATGTTGGGTGAATCTTACTCTGTCTCTAAATGTGAACAAAACAAAAGAGATGGTTGTTGACTTCAGGAGTGCACGGAGCGACCACTCCCCGCTGAACATCGACAGCTCCTCGTAGAGATCGTAAAGAGCACCAAATTTCTTGGTGTTCACCTGATGGAAAATCTCACCTGGTCCCTCAACACCAGCTCCATAGCAAAGAAAGCCCAGCAGCGTCTCTACTTTTTGCGAAGGTTGAGGAAAGGCCATCTCCCACCCCCCCATCCTCATCACATTCTACAGGGGTTGTATTAAGAGCATCCTGAGCAGCTGCGTCACTGCCTGGTTCGGAAATTGCACCATCTCGGATCGCAAGACCCTGCAGCGGATAGTGAGGTCAGCTGAGAAGATCATCGGGGTCTCTCTTCCCGCCATCACGGACATTTACACTACACGCTGCATCCGCAAAGGAAACAGCATTATGAAGGACCCCATGCACCCATCATACAAGCTCTTCTCCCTCCTGCTGTCTGGGAAAAGGCTCTGAAGCATTCGGACTCTTACGACAAGACTATGTAACAGTTCCTTCCCCCAAGCTATCAGACTCCTCAATACCCGAAGCCTGGACTGACACCTTGCCCTACTGTCCTGTTTATTATTTATTGTAATGCCTGCACTGCTTTTGTACAATTTATGCAGTCCAGTGTAGGTCTGTAGTCTAGTGTAGCTTTCTCTGTGTTGTATTTTCATTATTACGCAGTTCAGTCTAGTTTTTTGTACTGTGTCATGTAACACCATGGTCCTGAAAAACGTTGTCGCATTTTTACTATGCACTGTACAGCAGTTATGGTCGAAATGACAATAAAAGTTGACTTGATTTGACTTGATCTAAGAATAGAGGACACAGCCTCAGAATAGAGGGGCATCCTTTCAGAACAGGGATGAGGAGGAATTTCTTTAGCCAGAGACCGGTGACTCTGTGGAATTCGTTGCTACAGGCATCTGTGGAAGTCAAGCCTTTATGTAAGTTTAAGGCAGGGGTTGATAGATTTTTGATGAGTCAGGGCATGTGAAGGGAAACAGGGAGAAATCAGGAGATTGGGGCTGAGAGGGAAAATGGACCAGATACTGATAAATGGCAGAGCAGACTCGATAGGCCAAATGACCTAATTCTGCTCCTATGTTTTATGGTTGGTATCAAGTGGTTGTTGTGATAGATAGAGGGTAGAGCACGTTACTCTTGTTTCAGCTTCCACCAGTGGCTAACAGTCTTTCAAAAAGGAGAGCTGAATGCGTAAGTCTCTCCCTGCCAGTACATAGCCTCTCCAACAGCAAGTCTCATGTCGTGCCTCCTCCTTCGTGTTCTCCACATAGAAACTGAACTCCTTTCAGACTCAGGCTGAACTACAGAGGCCCACTGGTGTGTGCACACGCTCTGGTGCACGTGAACCAGATCCCCAGCTGTGGGTAAGTAGCTCCACGTGGGCAGCCTCGGGAGATAGACAAAGGCTACGGGAGTAAACCCAGACCAAAAATCGTCCTGGCAGCTCCTGCAGCCAAGGTGATGCCAAATGTATTGCTTCACTTTCCTCTGGACTACACCGGTGAGGTTGAGAGGGGGACCTTGACAACTGGGCATATCAGGATCTCTACACCTTCTGCCCAGGCTTGTGCCCTGGAGAGGTCACATAACTTCATTATCTTTTGAGACAGACGGATGTCATCATCGTCATCATATCTTATGGTTTCATGGTCTAAATCAAGGAAGTAATGGACACAAAAACTCTTTATTGGTCCCCATTGTCTCCCTCCTTTGCCTTGCCCTCTCTTCTCACTGCCTTCAATAAGCAGTGACTCTGGGAAACCTCCTGACTCGGGTCCCGAGCAACACACACAAAACGCTCCAGGAACTCAGCAGGTCAGGCAGCATCTATGGAGGGAAATAAACAGTTGACGCTTTGGGCCAAGGCCCTTCTTCATTCCTGAAGTGCCAGCTGCTCCATGGAGGCTGCCTGACCTGCTGAGTTCCTCCAGCATTTTGTGTGTGTTACTTTGGGATTTCCAGCACCTGCAGGGATCTCCTGTGTCTATGATTCAGGCCCTGATATGGCAGTGCACCTGAGCAACGGGTAGAGTTGTCGCCTCCCAGCCCCAATGATCCGGGTTCAATGCTGAGCTCTGGCACTGTCTGTGCGGAGTTTGCACGTCCACCCTCTGACCATGTAGTTTTGCCCTGGATGCTCCAGTTTCCTACAGAATTCCAAATTGCTTCCCACTGTCAACTCTGTGGGAGCTTAATTCCAGAATTCACCTTGTTCGAAAGAGACAGGGTATGGAACCAATGAAGTTCTCTGGGAATGGACAAGATGGGCTGAATGGTCTCCTAGTCCATTCTATGAATTGAATTTACATCTCTCTATGTTCTCATCACTGGATCTTCACAGCTGGCCCCTGAATTCAGTTAATTAAATGTTAATCTCTTGGTTAAATCAAGGATAAGACTTGATATCATCTGCAGGATATAACAGTTTACTTTGGTTCAGTTCCGCTCCCAGATTAGCCCCCATCTCCTCCTTATCGTAGGTCCTCCCCTCTTCCCCCCGGTTCCTGGACTCTTGCTGTGTCCTGCTTTCCACAGATCTTTTTTTCCTCCCTGTGGTGGTGCAGCGGGTAGGACCACTGCCTCACAGCACCAGAGACCCTAGTTCAATCCTGACCTCAGGTGCTGTCTCTGTGGAGTTTGCTCATTCTCCCTGTGACTGTGTGGGCTTCCCTAACGTTCTCCAGTTTCCTCCATCGTCCCAAAGGTAGGCCGACTGGCTGCTGTAGATTTCCCCGAGTGTGTGGTTGAGTGGCAGAGTCTGGGGCAATTTGTTGGGAATTTGAGAATAAAATTAGATTATTATTGGAAATGACTGATGGTTGGTGTGGACGTAGTGGGCTGTGAAATGAACCTGGTATGGAAACACCAATGCCCTTGAACGGAAAATCCTACAAAAAGCAGTGGATTAGGTCCAGTCCATCATGGGTAAAGCCCTCCCCTCCATTGAGCATATCTACATGAAATGCTTTGGTAGGAAAGCAGCATCCATCATCAGGGACCCCCACCACCCAGGTCGTGCTCTTTTCTTGCTGTTGCTATCAGGAAGAAGACACAGGAGCCTCAGGACTCGCACCACTAGGTTCAGGTACAGTTACTATCAGGCTCTTGAACAATGGAGATAGCTTCACTTGCCCCATAATTGACATTAGAGAGGGTTCAGAGAAGATTCACGAGAATGATTCCAGGAATGAGAGGGTTACCGTATGAGGAACGTCTGGTAGCTCTTGGGCTGTATTCCCTGGAGTTCAGGAGAATGAGGGGGAATCTCATAGAAACATTCTGAATGTTAAAAGGCCTGAACCGATTAGATAATGGCAAAGTTATTTCCCATGGTAGGGGATTCTAGGACAAGAGTGCACAACTTCAAGATTGAAGGACGTCCTTTTAGAACTGAGATGCGGAAAAATTACTTTAGTCAGAGGGTGGTAAATCTATGGAACGTTGCCACGAGCAGCTGTGGAGGCCAAGTCATTGGGTATACTTAAGGCAGAGATAGATAGGTTCTTGATTAGCCAGGCATCAAAGGGTATGGGATGAAAGTAGGGGAGTGGGGATGACTGGAAGAATTGGATCAGCTCATGATTGAATGGCAGAACAGACTTGATGTGCCTAATAGCCTGCTTCTGCTCCTATATCTTATAGTCTTATGAAATGTTCCCACAACCTGTGGACTCCCTCATTATGTTCTCATTATTTATTGCTATTTATTTATATTTACATTTGCACAGTTTGTTGTCTTCTGTACTCTGGTTGATCTTTCATTGCTCCTGTTATAGTTACTATTCTATAGATTTGGTGAATATGCCCACAGGAATGGATACTTGAGGGGGAGGAGAATGAGGTGAGGCTGGAGGGTGAAGGGCAGAGAGGGGAATATTTGAGGCAGAGAGAGAAAGAGCTAGGTCTGCTTTGAGGGGAGAGAGTGAGAGATAGAGGGGTAAAAGAAAATGGAAGTAAGAATATTTGTGGGGCAGAGCGAATGAGGTGAGGCTGGAGGGGGAAGAGGCCAGGGGTTGGAGGAGGAAATAGAACAAAGGGAGGTCAGTATCTGGGAGGCAGAGACAGTGATGTGAGAAGAGAATGGGGAAGAAAACTGTGAGGTGGGCTGACACTGATATAAACAGATAAAGGTAAGGGGGGATGGAAAAGGGGAGATGGCTGTGACGTAGGAACTGAGTGAGAATACCTGTGTATTCTTGCGGTGACATTTGCTGATTCATCACTCCATTGAAGGCCGCTATCCAGTCCCGGCGATCTCTTTCCGTCTCACAGGTGAACAGGAAGTTCCGGTCCGGTGTTACTATGGTGATGCCGAACTGCCAGCTCCCGTTGCCCTGTGTGCCAGGCGGCAGTCCCTCTTTGACCATGTACCCATTGTCGCTGCTGCCGATGAAGACCTCACCCCTGGCGAATGCATCCTACGGGGATAATGTGCACAGTGGCCCTTTAACACTTGCTGCCAGTGGCTCCTCGATCAGCGACCTCTAAGAATACTCCCACTTTCTGCAGCCCTGCGTCCATGTCCTCTTTGAAATTTCTTCCTGAACCTGCTTTAAGGCAGCGCTCCCCATGCCAAAGAAAATATTTGCCTTCAAACACGAGAAAATCTGCAGATGCTGGAAATCCAAAGCAACACACATAAAGTGCTGGAGGAACTCAGCAGGTCAGGCAGCATCTATGGAAATGTATAAACAGTTGACATTTCGGGCCAAGACCCTTACACCTAAATGTTTTTGGCTCTAAAGCCCTAGCTCACTCAACCTTTCCTCATAATACATGTTTCCTAATCCAGGCAGTATCCTGGTAAATCTCCTCTGCACCCTCTCTAAAGTTTCCGCATCCTTTCTTTAATAGAGTGGCCAGAACTGAGCACAATCCTCCAAGTGCAGTCTGACTAGACTTCTACAGAGAGGCAACATGGCTCTTGGGCTTAATCGCTTAACTACTGAAGGCTAACTTACTGTACGCCTAGGGACTTGGGCGGCAACCCTGTGTGATGTCTCTGATCTCCTGGGCGCTCTATGCAATGGGTGAAAAGTCACACAATCTGTTGTGAAATCAGTGAACCAACATCGGAAGCAATGTAACTTCCACTTTCGCTCAGCAAGGGCTGGACCTGCTGGCTACACTATCGTATTGTTGGAAGGTTTCCCTTTTTCAATATGCTTGCTTTCATACTACAGTCCTTGCCCCAATCATAGAACATAGAATATAACTCACCACTCTCTGTAAAGAACTTATCTCTGAAATCCCCCTATAATTTCCTCCAATCACCTTAAAGTCTTTTCCCCTTGTATTAGATATTTCTGCTCTGGAAGAAAGTCTCTGGCTGTCCACATATATGCCTTTTTTCATCTTGTACACCTCTATCAAGTCACCTCTCATTCTCCTTTGCTACTGGCCCTTTGTCCTATGACATGTACACTGTCTAACCTACTCTAAGAACAACCTAACCCTTCTCTCTTACTTAGTCCACTATTTTTCTATCAAAAAATGTGCCTACCTAAGAGTTTCTTAAATCTCCCTAATGTGTCTGCCTCTAACACCACCCCTGGCAGGGTGTTCTACACTCCTACCAATCTCGGTGCAAAAAACTTACCCTTATACTTCCCTCCAATCACCTTGAGTATGTCCTCTTGCAGTAGTTATTTCCGCCCTGGCCGTCCACTCTATCTATGCCTCTTATCATCTTGTACACCTCTATCAAGTCTCTTCTCATCCTCCTCCACTCCAAAGCCCTAGCTTGCTCAACCTTTCCTCATAAGGCATGCTCTCTAATCCAAGAAGTATATAGTCTCCCTATACTGACCATCCAGAGGGTCAGTGGGTGCACATGAAATAGAGAGATACATAGAGAGAGAGGGGTGTGTGAGATTGGGAGAGTGGGAGCTGAATGGAGGTGGGAGAGTAGAAATGGAACGTGAGGCAAAGGGTCACAGGTTTACTCAGCACGGGTATAGGCCCAGAGGCCCAGCTCACTCAGGGGGAGGAGGGAGAGAGAGAGAAAGAAAGAGAGAGAGTGTGTGTGTGTGTGTGTGGCAAAGAGGGGCAGCAATGGGGAGAGATAGGGGAAGAGAAAGGGAGAGGGAGAAAGAGAGAGAGGTAGACAGAGTGAGAGGAGGTGAAGGAGAGAGGAGAGTGAGGAAAGAAGGGGAAAGAGAGAGAGCAAGAGGGGACAGAGAGAGGAAACGAGAGGGAGAGAGGGCAGACAGAAAGCGGGGTAGGGAGAGATTGGAGGAGGAGAGAGAAGGGAAGAGGGGAGTAAAGGGGAGGGAGAGAGAGGAGGAAAGGGTGGGAGAGAGAATGGAGAGGGGAGGGAGAGATGGGCTGACTAGGGTGGGGGGAGGTGGGAAGAAAGAGGGGGGATGGAGAGGGATAGACAGACAGAGAGGTGAGGGAAAGATAACTTCTATACTGAAAGCCTGTTTGCGTATCTTGAGGACATACGTACCAGGGGATCCTTGTAGTACATCAGGCGCCGATGATCGAGTGTGAACCATCGCTTCTTGAAGCCTTCAGTTTGCTGAAAGAGAACAAACTGAATGAGTCGTAGCTCATTGTCTGTTGCTGGAGCTGTCGGGTTGCCTACGCAGGGCTCGCAGCCACTGCGAGGAGGTCAGCCCCTGGAGTCAACATTAGGAGGGTGAAGGGTTTGTGACGTCCCAATAAAATACACACGACAAATGGGAAAGTCGTGAGTTTAAGACCCATTCCAGAAACTGAGGGCAAAATTCGAGCTGGACGCTCGGTATTAGGGGAGAGATCCTCTACGAGGACCACAACCTTGTCATAGGGTTTGGAGGCTTGCGTGCCTCAGTGACCTGGAGAGC
The DNA here is from genome assembly GCF_048418815.1 of Hemitrygon akajei. Classification (NCBI taxonomy): domain Eukaryota; kingdom Metazoa; phylum Chordata; class Chondrichthyes; order Myliobatiformes; family Dasyatidae; genus Hemitrygon; species Hemitrygon akajei. Next base: position 7,897,339 of record NC_133154.1, read on the forward strand.
TGTGTTGGCTGGAGTCAGGGTTTATGTTTTGGCTCTCGGTTGGGTCACCCACACCAAACAGGTCAAAGGGTAGAGGCCAGACTAAGAGTGGTCCACTGGTCCTCCAGGTTTGGGGGTTCAGCTCAGGGCTAACAACCCTGACCCGGTAAAACAAAATTGTTATGGAAACAGCAATGAAGAATCCTGCTACATCTGGAGCGTGATGGTATTCCTGAGTCTCCACCTGGGATCTGAATGACTGACAGTAGTGAAAACTGAGAGGATGCCATTGACACGATGAAGGAAGCTGTAAATGCCGTCAGAGATGGAGGAGCTTCATTGCTGTCCTAAATGCCAGCGGTGTAACGGGCAGAAAACCAAAAGATAGGGAGTGATTTTGTGCTGTGATACCAGTGGAGAAACAATGCTAGTGAAGAACCAGGGGAGGCCACACCGTTTCAGACAATATGTTAAGATGAGACCCTACCTATTTTTTCATGACGTTAATATCATTATGTTTTGTTGTTGATTATTTTGCACCCATGTAAATGATGCATAATTTGTTAATTTAATATTGACTGACTTGTCCATGCTCATCTTGTCCTCTGCAATAAACTTACCTTCGTGGCATTTGTACCTTGTGCATGCATGCATGCCTTTCACAATAATGGACGTGAACTTGGGAAGTTTAAAAAAATCCCCCTAACCACCACTTTGAAGAGTGGCAGGCTGTTCTCCCTTGCATGCTTGGCTAAGATGTATCCCTCAATCAATGTAAAGCAGCGATATGGACCTTATTGCCAGTGGGATCTTGCTCTGCATGGATGGGCAGCCATGATTCTAATTTTACAACAGAAGCTACACTTCCAAATGTCATTGGTTCTAAAGCACTTTGGGTCATGAATGTTACAGACTGTCTTACTTGTAAGTTTTTCTTCCTTAAGTAGATAGTGAGATAGTGAGTGGGCTGAGAGTAAAAGTTGATTATAAATGGGTCTTACTGAGGGCTCCTGGGGTCCTTCAGAAGTGGGTGGATGAGGTATAGGTTCTGTTTGCATCTTGGGGACAGCAATGCGTGTGTAGGGTTTATGTGTCCAACACTGCATGGTCCAGAAGGTGTGGGTACTTCCCACACCCACTGATGCAGAACACGGAAGCCACACTGCCACCGAGCACATCCATAAGGAGTGCTGCTACAAGAAAGCAGCATCCATCAACAAGGCCCACCACCATCCAGGCCATGCTCTCTTCCCTCAGCTGCCATCGGGAAGGAGGTACAGGAGCCTTAGGTCCCACACCACCAGATTCAGGAACAGCCAATACCCCTCAACCATCAGGCTCCTGAACCAGCGTAGATAACTTCACTCACTTCAACCCTGAACTGACTCCACAACCTATGGACTCACTTTCAAGGACTTGACAACTCAAGTTCTCAAAATTATTTTACTGATTTGTAAATTTTATAGCTTGTATTCTTTTGTAAATTGGTTGCTTGTCCATCTTGGTGACCATTGTTTTCACTGATTTTAGTGTGTTTCTTTGTATCTACTGTCAATGCCTGCAAGAAACTAAATCTTAGGATAGTATACAGTGACATATATGCAGTTCAGCGACACACACCACACACTGGAGGAACTCAGCAGGACAGGCAGCATCTATGGAAGGGAATAAACAGTCAATGTTTTGGGCTGTCCCTTCTTCAGGACTGAGAAGGAATGGGGGAAGATGCCAGAATAAAAAGATGGGGCAGAAGGGAAGGAGGATAGCTAGAAGGTGATAGGTGAAGCCAGGTGGGTGGGAAAGGTAAAGGGCTGGAGGGGAAGAAATAGGATAGGAGTGTAGACCATAGGAGAAAGGGAAGGAGGAAGGACACCAGGGGGAGATGATAGGTAGGTGAGGAGGTAAAAGGCCAGAGTGGGGAATAGAAGAAGAGGAGAGGTGGAGGGAAAAAAATTAGAAAAGGAGACGGGGAGGGAAAATGTTTTAGAAGAAGAGGCACTCAATACATTTATTTCAAACTTTGGGTTTTAGTGAGAGCTCCAGCGTCCCACATAGAGAGTAAATAAAATCTAGGTGGTATACAGGCATCAGTAAATTCTAAGCATTGGGGGCAGCACGGCCCAGAAGGTATGGGTGCTTTCCATGCATACTGATAAACAGTACAGCAGCCACACATGCTACAGCCCTTCTCCTCTAAGCAAGTGAGATATTTTTGACAACATTTACAGCATTAACCAACTCACACATTTCTCCTCAGTGTTAAAGGTAGTGGTGTGGCTTGCGCTGGAGACTGAACCGACATTGCTGGTTTAGCACTTGTCTCTGGACTACCCGAAGGTGTCACTTCTCGGTCCTTTTCAGTCCCATCCTGACTTCTGCAAGGCAGGCCTCAGACACATTCACTCTCACAGCCCTAAAACAAGTGGAATTGGGCTGGGACATTGGAGACGTGGGTCAGATTCAAGTGTTCATTGTGGAAGTTTCGTTCCCTCAGGCAGCTAATCTAACCATTCTTGTTAGTCTCCCTGGCCCCCTCTTTCTATGACCCCTCCTCACCACACAGTAAAGACTTTAAACCATTTCCGTAGATGCTGCATGACTTGCTGATTTCCTCCTGCATTTTGTAAGTGCCACTTTTTATAATGCTGGTTACATTGTGTATACACATTGGTATTTACTGTGTGTATTTATGCCATTTTATTTCATATCTGATTTAAGGTCTAACAGTTTTTAAATATATTCACTTTCTTTATTGTTGTTGAATATTATTGAATGTTTTTTTGTTGTACGTCACACCACAGCATATACATTTAGGAATCTGGTGGTGAAGTCAAGATAGATAGATAAATAGACAGACATAACAGAATAACAGAAAAGGCCCTTCTGGCCCGTCGAGTCATGCCACACAGCAATACCCCGATTTAACCCTAGCCGATTCACAGGACCCATTAACCACCCATTAAGCCACTAACCAGTTTTGTCTTTGGACTGTGGCCAAGGGGAGAACATACAAGCAGTGGTGGGAATTGAACCCAGGTTCCTGGTACTGTAAAGCGTCATGCTAACCACCACCCTACAGTGTTCTATGAAGCTTAGTGAAAAGGAGAGCATCACACACAAAATGTTGGAGGAACTCAGCAGATTAGGCGGCACCTATGCAGAGGAATAAAGAGGCGATATTTTGGCCTGAGACCCTATACCTGAACTTTGCATAAATATGGAGAATGAAGTGCCATCAAACTTTACAACTCCTCCCTCGGAGTGTCGGACACCCTGAGCCAATAGGCTGGTCCTGGACTAATTTCCACTTGGCATGATTAACTTATTTTTATTTAATCATTTATGGTTTTATATTGCTATATTTCTTCATTATTCTTGGTTGGCGCGGCTGTAACGAAACTCAATTTCCCTCGCGATCAATCAAGTGTGTCTGTCTTAAGGTTGTAGGTTATGTAATTTGATTATGTATCACTAGATGGAGCTAGTGAGTAAGGCAGAGGATTGTATTGTTATTTTTATTCTCATATTGATTAATGACTGAGACCTCTTGGCCCATTGCATTATGCTGGTCCTCAAACCAAACCCATCAGTCCCATTCTCCCACTATATCCCCGTGACCTCTTCTCTCTCACTTTCTCATCAACTGCCACTATCCCCCGGAAAGGTAATTCACAGCGACCAATTAGTCTAAAAGACTTTAATTTATTTTGGAGATTCAGCTTGGTAACAGGTCCTTCCAGCCTAATGAACCCGCCCTGCCCAATCACACCTACATGACCGAACAAACTACTAATTGGCAAACACGAGGAAATCTGCAGATGCTGGAAATTCAAACAACACACACAAAATGCTGGTGGAACACAGCAGGCCAAGCAGCATCTATAAGGAGAAGCACTGTCGACGTTTCGGGCCGAGACCCATCAACGTCGACAGTGCTTCTCCTTATAGATGCTGCCTGGCCTGCTGTGTTCCACCAACATTTTGTGTGTGTTGCTTAAACTACTAACTGGTACGTATTTGGAATGTGGGAGGAAATTGGAGCACCTGGAGGAAACCTACACAGTTATGGGAGAAGGTGTAAGCTCCTTACAGACAGTGGCGGAAATTGAACCCAGGCCAATGGCTCTGCAATGGTGTGACGCTAACTGCTACCCCACCATACTGCCCAGTAATGGTGTGACATTAACTGCTATTCCACCATACTGCCCACAGTGGATACGGGAGAGAACCGGGGAACAGTGCCCGAATACCTGAGGCCAGAATCGAACCTACAATCAGTGGGAACACGCGGCAGTTTGGGTTGTAGTGGTGCACGCTCCATTTGCTCCTGAGTGTTTGAACTACAACGATTTTTCTTTGGAACATAATTGTTTGAGTGTGAAAAAGAGTGAGTGAGTCCGAGGGTGAGAGCAGGTGAGTGAGGGAGCCAGTGAGTGAACAAGTGTGGCTGAAGGAAGGGGCTGGGGGAGAGGTGAGGAGTGGAAAAGCCGACAGTCCCAGATATTGGGCATGCCAACCTATATTTGGAAAGACCACAAGATTATAAGATGGGGAAGCAGAATGAGGCCATTCAGCCCCTCGCGTCTGTTCTGCCATTTAGTTATAACTGATATTTTTTCCCAACGTCATTCTCCCAACTTCTCTCTGTAACCCTTAACCCCCCCCCCTCCCGTTACCTACCATTCTCTGCCTCAAAGGCACCCACAGGCATCTGTAGTGACAAATTCTGCAGGTTCACTACCTTCTTGTTGCAGAAATTACTCCTCATCTCAGTTCTAAAGGTGTGTCCCTTTGTTTTGAGGCTGGGCGTTCTGGTCCTAGACCCTCCCACTATTAGAAACATCCTCTCCACAAAACCATGGCATGTTTCAGTGAGATCCCACCTCATCTTTCCAAATTCCCACCGCTGCCTGTAAGGAGTTTATATGTTCTCCCCGAGACCGCGTAGGTTTCCTCTGGGTGCTCTGGTTTCCTCCCAGAGTCCAAAGACGTACCGGTTAGTAGGTTAGTTGGTGATTGTAAACTGTCCTGTAATTAAGCTAGGATTAAATCAGGGAGCGGGGGGGGGGGGGGGGGGGTCGCTGGCAGTGTGTCTCGAAGGGCCGGAGAGGACCTGTTCCGCTCTGTAGGTCAATAAATTAATTAATTAAATAAATTCCACTGAGTATAGGCCCAGAGACATTAAATGCTCCTCAGCTAATAAGCTTTTCTTTCCTTGGATCATTCTGCAAACTTCCTCTGGCACCTCTTCAGGGTCAGCATATCTTTCCTAAGATACAGGGCCCAAAATTTCTCACGACACTCCAAATGTGGTCTGACCATCACCTCCACGATGTATACTTGCATTAAGCGGGGAATTGGGTGCCGTCTACCCTGCTGCCATTCTGGCATCTTCCCCTTCCCAGCCCTGAGGAAGGGTCTTGACCCGAACCTTCGACTGTCTATTCCTCTCCATGGGTAGGTACTGTATGACCTGCTGAGTTCCTCCATCATTTTGTGTGTGTTGATCTGGATTTCCAGTACCTGGCAGATTTGTGTTTATGATTGAGTGTCTTTTCCACGATCTCTGTGCGGTGTCTATTCCCCCACTGAGTCTCTCCATCTTGCTTGCCTGAGTTGTGCACTGGAGTCTGGGCTAGCCCTGACTAGAGTAGTTCAGACAGTTGACCTCTTAGTTCACTGAAAGTCACCTTGGAGCTAGAACCTTATGCAGGGATGCTCACATTCCCTTCTAAATGAAGAACGTTGCAACCACCACCTGCCTCTTATGCTAAAAGAAACAAGTTGCCAATTATATAGGGAAGTGACTTCACTAATGGGAAGAAGTCACCAGAATTCCCCTTCAGAACTGCAGACTTCCAGATGTAAAAGTTTTGCTGATGACCAAAGCTTTCAAGGGGAAAATGAGAAGCAGTTAGGGGGCCATGGGGCGATTATGAACAGGAGCTCTCACTTCCAAGCCTGTCAACAATTTGAGATCATGTCATGTGACCAACTGCTCTTTGACCCGCGACAATGTTTGTAGAAGGTTCTGAAAAACACAGTCTGTTCAGGGAGTAAACATGTTCCCTGTGAGCGAGTTCTTCATCTCTCATGTGGACTGGTGTGTCTATTCCACTACATACCATGGCAGGGGCAGGGGAACCAAGGAGCTCGAATTGCCCATGTGTGTGGATGCAGCTTCAGTGATTGCTGAGTTCAGTCCACCGAGGTAACGCAGAGAAATGTTTGCCCACTACTTTAATTCTCCTTCCCAATCCAACTGACTTATTTGTGATCTCCTGTGCTTGAAGAACAAAGCTTTATCACCTGTGTGGTTATGTTGTGGTCTTTTGGAATCAATACCGAGTTCAGGTAAATAGATTGGTAAATTGGCTTATTAATTTTAATAATAAAAATAATTTTAAAATTAATTTAACTAATTTTATTATTAAAAATTATTAAACATTTCACTCTGGAAAACTTTTTACACACAATCTGCACGTGTTGAAGTTTGAAATTAAAGCAAATGCATTAGCAAAGTACACATAGTACTGTGCAAAAGTCTTAGGTACAGAGATACATATATAGCTAGGGTGCCTAAGACTTTTGCACAGTTCTGAATTTGTCTAATTGGAGTGGAGAGCGAGTTTGTAAATCTGGTGGGAGCAAAGGATGTTGTGAATGGTGAGGGTGGAGTGCCGTGCGAGGGTTGTGGGACAAGTGGCAGAGAGGGAGAGCCAAGGTTTGGGGGGGGGATTGTGTGGGTGCAGACACACCCAGCCTTTAAACAGCAGGCAAGGTCATTTGATTCTAAGCAATTGGTTTACTGATCATTACAGAATGTCTCTCTGGTGCTTCCCTCTCCCTTCCCCTTTTCCCAACAATGACTTCCCTCTCCCTGCCCCCTTCCCTCTCTCAGTCTACAATAGAGACCCATATCAGAATCAGGTTTATCATCACTCACATATGTCATGAAATTTGTTTATTCTAGCTTCGTTTAACAGCCTGCAATTTATTTCATGGTGATCGATACATTTATAAATATCACCTCTCATTGGGTTTATCCCATCGCACACTCATTTGCCTTAATTACAACATCAAATTACTCAAGATATTCACAAGATATTCATTACAAACCTTCACCCCATCCTCTGCCTCTAGGTTGCTTATGATCCCTAACTGGCCTTATTTGTTCCCGAGTTATCCACTCACTTTTTATGTACCTATAAAATACCCCTGGAGTTTCTGATTTTTTTCCCCACATCTTTTGTTTATCTAAGTTCCCTTTCATTTCACTCTGAAGCTGTCCGTTCTAATCTAGACTTTCTATACTCTTCTAGACATTCAATTGTATTAAGTTCTCAATGTCTCCTTGTATGTTTCTAGATATTATCTCCTGAAGATTAATGACCACATTAGGAAGTGGATCACTTTCCCTGAGGTCCATGTTTTCAATGTCTTCTCCTTGTATGTTTTCAGATATTATGTCCTGAAGATTGGTGAGAACATTGGGAAGTGGATCATTTTCCCCGAGGTCTATGTTGTCAATGTTTCCTTGTATGCTTCCAGATATTATTTCCTTCTTTATTTCTTTATTGAGATACAGAATGGAATAGGCCCTTTGGGCCCTTCAAGCTGTGCTACCCATCAAACCCCCAATTAAATCCTTGCCTAATCATAGGACAATTTACAATGAGCAATTTATCTACAAACATCTTTGGAAAGTGTGAGGAAACCAGAGCACCTGGAGGAATCCCACGTGGTCATGGGGAGAACGTACAAACTCCTTATGGACAGTGGTAGGAATTGAATCTGGGTCACTAGTGCTGTGGAGCGTTGTGCTAACCACTACGCTACCCTGCTGCCCTAGCTCTTGAAGATTAGTGAGCACTCTGGAAAGTGGCCCAAGGTTCATGTTCAGTAGGACTGCAAAGCCAACTACAAGAATGAACCTGTCCCTGAAGACCAATCATTGTCACTTTAAGGCTGCCATTCCTCTCAAGACTGTGTCATGTGATTGACCACCACACTGTTTGCAGAAATTCGCAAGAAATGTCCTTGATACACTACACGTTGCCTCTTGTACCACCAGAACACTCAGTGAGGGATGTTGGCAGAAGTTATGAGCACACAGTTCAGATTACAGGAACAGGCTGAGCTCGGTGCTCACACCCTAGCCCCGGGCATTGAGTGAGAGATGTATGACTGCTCAGAGATGACAAACCGATTGATTCCATGGCGTTTTCTTACCTTGGGCCCAGTCTTCTCCATGTAACCTTCCTTTAGGAAATTTCGGGTCAGTTTGTGCGTCAGCTGGAACACATGAGAGAAGTGTTAGCCTCCCCAGGAAGAAATAAATCTGACCTTTGCTGCATCAGGTCCCAACACAGCCCCTGTAGCTGCTACATACAGCAATCACTTCAGTCCAAATGGTCTGTGTTCATACCATCTCCGTGCAGAGCCATTCGCCACTCTAGGCACCTGTCGCTCTTCATCTGATCTCCACGTAGGCACTGGACCCCTACCCCCTCACCACTCTTTAATGCCTGTCCCACTTATGTCTGTGCCTGGGTGTCCTTGGAGAAGGAGCCCACGGTTTCTATGGGCATAGTGGGAGAGTTCCGGAATGGTGGACCTCGCAGAGAAGGGTTTGAAAGATAATGGAAAGCGTGAAAAAGGATCTCGTGCTTTCCTGGCGTGTGTGATGAATGAACTCTTCTTGGGCTACCAGCCGGGTACAGGTATCAATAATAACTGACCTTTTGATAGCAAACTCTGCCATCTTCATCAAGGATCACTGAAACGTTGGTTATAATCGATACCAGTACCCAGCTGAAGCCCAAGAAGAGTTAATTCGTAATAGTAAGCGTATTTTCATTTGAAATTGTCAGAAGTTTATTGTATGTTTTGTGAATAAACTTATGTATATTTGTTCAAAAAATGTTCACAATATCAGTCTCTCCACATTCTCACCACACACACACACACACACACACACACACACACACACACACACACACACACACACACACACACACACACACACACACACACACACACACACACACACACACACACACTCACTCACTCACTATATGTATATTGTACACACTGACGTGTATGAACATGTAGATTGCAAATGGCCATTCACATGCCTCCAGCCTTAGGGATTCATTATTGCTCTCCCCTTTCCTCTTTCTCTCTCTCTGACTCACTCTCTCTTTCTCACTCTTACTCTTTTTCTCACTCTCTCTCTCCCCCCTCTGTCTTCCACCCCTCCTCCTCTCTTTCCCTATGCCCCTCCCCACTCCCTATTTCTCTCTCTCTCTCTCTCTCTCTCTCTCTTCCCCTCTCACACACACTCTCTCTCTCTCTCATAAACATCAATGGAAATGAATAAACAATCAAAGAATATACAACACAGAACACTACAGCACAGGAACAGGCCCTTCGGCCCATAATGTTGTGCTGTACCAGCTAAAAAGTAAATCAAAAACTACTAGAAATTAATCCCTCCTACCTACACAATATCCATTTCCCGCCATCTTCACATCCATGTGCCTATCCAAACATCTCTTAAAAGCCTCTATTGTATTTGCTTCTACCATGATACCAAGCAGTGCATTCCAGGCATCCACCACTCTTACCCCTCATATCCCCCTTGAACTACCCCCTCTAACCTATAGTCATGCCCTCTGGCATTAGACATTTCAACCCTGAGAAACAGGTACTCTCTGTCCACTTTATCTATGCCTCTCATAATCTTATATCTCTATCAAATCTTCCCTCAGCCTCCGGCACTCCACAGAAAGCAACCCAAAAGTTTATCGAGCCTCTTGTGATAGCACATGCCCTCTAAACCTGGCAGCATCCTGGTAAACCTCTCCTGCACCCTCTCCAAAGCTTCAATATCGTTCCTATAGTGGGGCAATCAGAATGGCATGATAGAACTCAGAGTAGGTTAAAAGGTCAGCACAAGATCAAGGGTTGAAGGGCCATTAGTGTTCTAAGCTGGCACAAGAAGGCAACTTGGGTCAGCATGGACAAGTTGGGTTGTTTCTGTGTTGTACCAATCTATCTCACGCACACATTCACACACAGGCACGCACACGGGGCTAGTTATCAGGAAGTCTGAAGGAAGGTGTGTCCATGCCATACCTGTACTTCCCGTGTCTCACCTACCTCATGGTCACTCGCCCCTGGGAAAGCCACCTTTAAGTAGTGGAACTGGATGGCTCGGATGGCATTGAACCAGTCCACAATCTCCTGTTGGGGGAAACAAAAGTCGTGATTGTTGGAGTTGAGCCCTGAACCTCGTGTGGAAGGTGACTGTCAGCTCTCCTGGACTAGTCTCTGGGAACCAGAGATGGATTTGTCGGACACCACTGATCACAGGCTGGGACAAAGCAGTGTGTGCTTTCTCATTTCATTAGAATACTTTTCGTATGTTGTCCCTGGAGTCCAAGAGAAGGACAAACAGTCAGGATTAATACAATTGGGAACAAAAACTCCTTTTCCATTGGTTGCAGAAGGCAGTCCTTCTGAGAATCGGAATCGGCCAATGGCTACGAGAGTGGGTGGGGCAATTGGATGGGCACATTTACAACCCTTCCAGAAAAATATCCCTCTGCCATTGGCAACTGACAGGGTTAATGACAGCTACCCCAGTTCAATCTGACCTCCACTGTGGATTTTTGCATGTTCTCCTTGCAGCACACTCAAAATGTTGGAGGAAATCAGCAGGCCAGGTGGCGTCTATGGAAAAATGTTTTGGGTTGAGACCCTTCATCAGGACAGCAGGTCTCGGCCCCACACATCAACTGTTTATTCTTCCCCATAATACTCCCCAATGCCATTAGGCTTTACAATTCAACCGCCAGGACTTAAGAACTTTAAAAGCTATTATTAATGCTTTTTGAGATAGTGATTTAGATGCATATCATATTTTTTACTGAGTTGAGTATTGTATGTTATTAGTTTTGCTGCGACAAGTGTATGGGACATTGGAAAAAAAGTTGAATTTCCCCATGGGGATGAATAAAGTATCTATCTATCTATCTATCTATCATAGATGCTGCCTGACCTGCTGAGTTCCTCCAGTATTGTGTATGTGTGTTGCTCAAGATATCACCAATTTCTGTAGTCATAGAGTCATGCAGAACAGAAACGGGTTGTCAAACTAACTTGCCCATATCAATCAAGATTCTCATCCTGATTAGGGATTAGAAGGCAGTTAATAACCACAGCTAAGTTATAAAAGTGGAGAAGGACTGTGATGTGAGACCTAAGGTGAATGTATAGTATAACTCTTGGAGATACCTTTCTGCAGAATCTCATATCTTGCCACAGTTGTCACTGGCTTCATTAAAACCTGTGTGGATGAGTGTGTGCCTACGAGAATGAACTGTACATACCCAAATCAAAAGCTGTGGATGAACCAGGAGGTTTGTAATGTGCTGGGGGCTAGACATGTGCTGTGCAAGTCTGGTAACCCAGCACTATTCATGAAAACCAGGCATGGAGGGCTGTTTGAAGAGCAAAGGAGCAATTCTGAACGGGGTTAGAGTAGGAATTGGATCTCCCTTAGCTCTGGCAGAGTTGATGGCCTTTACTTCCTATAAGGTGAAACCCAACATCATGAATGACAGCGATGCGTTACTCCCAGATGAGCTCAATGTCTTTTACGCTCATTTTGAAATGGAGAATAAAACTACAGCTGGGAGGAGCCCTGCAGCACCCAGTGACCCCGTGATCTCTCGTCTCGGAGGCCAAGTCAGACTGCCTTTCGACAGAGTGAACCCTCGCAAGGTTCAGGCCCCAGTGTGGAGTAGCTGGTAGCACTCTGAAAACCTGTGCCAACTGACTGGGAGGTGAGCTCAAAGACATTTTCAATCCTTGCTGCATCGGAAGTTCCCACCTGCTTCAAAAGGGTGACCATTATACCAGTGCTCAAGAGCAGGGTGAGCTGCCTTAATGACTATCATCCAGTAGCACTCACATCTATGGTGATGAAGTGCTTTGAGGGGATGGTTATGGCTAGAGTTACCTCCTATCTCTGTAAGGAGCTGGACCCACTGCAATTTGCCTATTACCACAATAGGTATAGACACGGCGAAAGGAGTGGAGGCTACCTCAGTAAATATACTTAAGAAAAGTTCAAAGGCAGGTAGTTGGAGATGAGTCCATGGATAGATCAGCCATGATCTTATTGAATGGCGGAGCAGGCTCAACGGACCAGATGGCCGACTCCTGTTCCTATTTCTTATGTTCTTATCTCACTGGCTCTTTACTTGACCTTGGATCAGCTGGATGATATTCATGTCAGGATCCTGCTTACTGACTGCAGCTCAGCATTTAACACAATAATTCCTACTGTTCTGATTGTGATGCCCTGTGACAAAACTGTTAAGACTGGTGCTCTCTGGAGTTTAGAGGAAGAACTGGTGACATATTTGAAACTTGAAAGTTTGAGGGTGGGATGATAGGATCAATGTCAGTGTTCCCTCATGATGGAGAATGGAGCACAAGAGGCATCGGGGTCGTCTCTTGGGCAAGAAACCCTTTGGAATTCTGAAATTCATTGGAAGCCCAGGGAACACCAGGTCCCTTGACCTGTGATGTTGTTCCTGAAAGTGTCTAAGATAGACAATGGAAGGTTACAGGTCACTGGGAAAGTTGGAGAACGTGAGTTGAACAATGGGAGACAATCCAGGGGTTTAATGAGTCCCATTTTTATGTTCAATGGAGGGTTTCATCCAGAGCTCGTCACACTGTTCGTCTGCAACTAAAGTCTGTTCTGTTCTTAATTGCTTGATGATGGAATGCCGCAGATTGTATGGAGCTTACTGGGAATAAACTCAGATGCCTCACTTTACACAAGAACAAGCTCTGCGACTGGGATTGATTCGTGATGGACGCTCAGCAAAACGAGAAAATACTGGAACATACTAAACAATTGTCTCACCCCTCAAAGCTCTCCCTAAACTGCTCAAAGGCTGAGGTTTTCCCCCCATACACCCTGGATAGGTCACTAACTAGACAAAATATTACAGCTGTTTCCTCCCACATTCCAAAGATGTACGGGTCATAGGTTAATTGGTCACATGGGTGCAATTAGGGGGCACGGGCTCATTGGGCCAGTTACCTATTTATTTAGCAATACCATAAGGAGTAGGCCCTTCCGGCCCTCTGAGTCACATCGCCCCAGCAACCCCCCCCCCCCCCCCAACAACACCGATTGACCCTAACCTAATCGCAGGATGATTTACAATGATCAATTAACCTAACCAGTACGTCACTGGACTGTGGGGGGAAACCTGAGCACCCAGGGTAAACCACAGGAAGGACATACAGAGACTCCTTACAGAGGATGCCGGGATTGAACTTTGATCTCCGACGCCCCAGGCCAGAATAGCATCACGTTAATTGCTACACTCCCGTAGTCGCCGTGCGGTATGTCTAAGTGTAAATAAATAAACTCCATGTGTCAGAGCAGAGGAGGTCTTCCTGCCTGCGTGTCCCACCTCCATTGCTCACTGCGGACAGGTGGGAGCTGTGTGTATGCACAGGGGCTTCTACAGTAGTATGGTACAGGATGAGGCCTTTCAGCCTATCTTATCGGTGCCAGTCAAAAAAGAGCTTCATCGCGCTGGGTGTGTTCCTGCAGCTCTGAGCCCACATCCAAGTTGTGCTTCAGTCTGTTGACCATGTCTGCCTTCACACCATGAACTGAATTGACTTTATTTCTTACATCCTTCATATACATGAGGAGTAAAAATCTTCACGTCGCATCTCCGTCTAAATGTGCAATATGCAATTTATAGTAATTTATAATGAATAGTATGAACAACAGAACAGTCAATATAACATAGAAATACAATTGTATCAGTCTGATGGCCTGGTGGAAGAAGCTGTCCCGGAGCCTGTTGGTCCTGGCTTTTATGCTGCGGTACCGTTTCCCGGATGGTAGCAGCTGGAACGGTTTGTGGTTGGGGTGACTCGGGTCCCCAGTGATCCTCTGGGTCCTTTTTACAAACCTGTATTTGTAAATGTCATGAATAGTGGGAAGTTCACACCTACAGACGCGCTGGGCTGTCCGCACCAGTCTCTGCAGAGTCCTGCGATTGAGGGAGGTACAGTTCCCATACCAGGCAATGATGCAGCCAGTCAGGATGCTCTCAATTGTGCCTTTGTAGAAAGGATTTGGGGCCCCATACCAAACTTCTTCAACTGTCTGAGGTATGTCACAGCTGGTATGTAAAGACCACTTGAGTCCTCAGTGATGTGGATGCCAAAGAACTTGAAGCTGTTCACCCTCTCAACTCCAGATCCATTGATGTCAATAGGGGATTAGCCTGTCTCCATTCCTCCTGTAATCCACAACCAGCTCCTTTGTTGAATTCACGTTCCCTCAATTCCCCACTCTAAATCTATGCCTCCTGATTTTTAACCTCCATGCTAAGACGATAAAGTCCTTCTATCTCCATCATCTAGGTCTGGTATAGTTGTCCGCACCTCCCTTTAGACTCTTCTGTTACAAAGAAAACAACCTAAGCATATCCAATCTTTCCTCATTGCTGTAACCTTCATGGCATTATTACAGCGTGGGGTGTCAGAGTTCAGAGTTCAATTCCGACATTCTCTGTGAGGAATCTGTACGTCCTCCCCGTGGAATGCGTGGGTTTCCTTCAGGTGCTCTGGTTTCCTCCCACAGTCAAAAGAAGCACTGTTTATTAGGTTAATTGGTCATTGTAAATTGTCCTGTGATTATGCTAGGATTAAATCACAGGTTGCTAGGTGGCACGGCTTGAAGGACTGGAAGGTCAATTCCACAGTCTATCTCAATAAATAAATAAATAAATTATAGTATCATCCTCATTAATCCCCTCTGCACCCTGCCTGGGTTGATGATATCTTTCTTGTAAATGCAACAACCAAAAATTGGTTCACGTCTCACAACTGAAACCATTAACAAACAAAATTTCACCCTGAACCATTGCAGAGGTAGTTCACATGGATGACCAAACCCCTTGGTGAGACAGACGGTTCTGAAGAGGAGGAGAGCGCAGCAGAGAGGGTGCTCCGGAGCTCAGCATCTTGGCAGATTGGGGCACAGCCGCCAATGGTGGAGCATTCAGTGATGTCTGAGAGGCCAGCACTGGAAGACCACAGAGATATCACAGGGTACAGGGCTGGATCATGTTCACGGGGATATGGAGTGGTGTGGACAATACAACAGAGAGATGATGATAATGGGAATTTTATGTTGTAAAGGGATGTACAGTAGTGGAAAGAATTACCAAACGGAGTCACCAAGCTGTTGAAAGTTTAAAGTTCAAAGTAAATGCTATTATGATATATGTCACCACAAACAACCCTGAGATTCATTTTCCTGCGGGCATACTCAGCAAATCTATAGAATAGTAACTGTAACAGGATCAATGAAAGATTAACCAGAGTGCAGAAGACAACAAACTGTGCAACTACAAATATAAATAAATAGCAATAAATAATGAGAACATGAGGTAAAGAGTCCTCAAAGTGAGATCATTGGTTGTGGGAACATCTCAATGATGGGGCAAGTGAGTGTAGTTATCCACTTTTGTTCAAGAGCCTGATGGTTGAGGGCTCACTTGTTCAATGCTTCAATTGAGGAGACACTGCTTAGGCAGGATATGTCTTCCTTGAGCAAATAAATTTGGGAAATTGGTTTATATTGTCACATATTGGTTTATTATTATTTATCATTGTGCTATGGTAGGCTAGTGGCTCGCACAACGCTATTACAGTTTGGGGCTTTGAGTTCAGAATTCACTCCTGGCATCCTCTGTACGTCTTTCCCGTGGAATGCTTAGGTTTTCTCCAGGTGCTCCAGTTCCCTCCCACACTCCAAAGACAAACCAATTAGTAGCTTAATTAAACAATTAGCTATACAGTGTGGAGTAGGCCCTTCCAGACCTTCAAGTCATGGTGCCCTAGCAATCCCTGACAACCATGATTAACCCTAACCTAATCATGGGACAATTTACAATGACCAATGAACCTAGCTGGTATGCCGTTAGACTGCAGGAGGAAACTGGAGCGCCCGGGGAAAACCCGCGCTTTTCGCAGAGAGGACGTACAGAGACTCCTTACAGGATGGCATTGGAAATGAACCCCGAAACCTAGAACCGAACTCCGAGCTGTAACCGCTACGCGACCATGGCACCCACTGGCAAATGGTCACTGTAAAATGTCTTGTGGTTAGGTTAGGGTTAGTTTGGGGTCATCGGGGGTTGCTGGGCAACACAGCTCAAAAGGGCTGGAAATTTGTATTCCAAGCTGTATCTCTGGATAAAAAAAATAAAAGTATTGAGGTACAGTGGAGAACGTTGTTTAGCATGCACATAGATAATCTAATCTCGTCAGTGTATTGAACTAATACAAGGGAAAAACACTAACAGAAGGTAGAATAAAGTGTTGCAGTTACCGAGAAGCAAAGGTTTGAGGGTGACCTGGTAAAGGTTTAGCGGAATCATGAGAGACAGACTGTCTGTGAACAGCAGGAAACTTCCACCATAACCATAGGGTCAGAGTGTAAAGGTTTAAGTTGAGGAGCAAAAGATTTAGAGGGGACCCGAGGAAGAATCTTTTCCCCCCACAGGGGCAAACACACTGCCTGAGGTGGTGGTGGCAGTGGAGGCTGGTCTTCTCACATCATTTGAATTGCTGAGGAAGGGCAGGCTATGGATGAAGTACTGATAACTGGGATTAATGTCGATAGGTAATGGTTAGTATCGTCACAATGGGCCAAAGGGCCTGCTTCTCTGCTATAGATCAAAATGGATCAGCCATGATGAAATGGCAAAGCAAACTCACTGGGCCAAATGGTCTAATTCTGCTTCTATATCTTATGGTCTTCTGGACTATCTAGTTGCACAGGGTGTTGAGAAGATCATGCAGCAGAGGATGAAAAGCTTGTTAAGATAAATCAAGAGAACGCTGGCAGTCATAAAGATTTTGACAAGGAATATCTCATCAAGGGTCTGGCAAACTTTGCTTCCTGGAGCCTCAGAGTCCAGTCTGTGCACACTGCCTGACTAGGCACCAGTTCTCCATCCACCTTGTATGTATGCACTGCAGTTTTATTTTTAAGTTGCTGCCAATTTAAGTCGGAGGGCTTTGTGGTCTTGGGTTGGAAGTGTGTAACCACAAGGTTACAAGAGGTCCAGGCACAATCTCCGAAAACTCATCTCACGGGTGAAACAATGAAGCTGTGGCAGGGCTTGAATGCTATCACCTCTTTCAAAGTGAAATCGAGCAACAAAGCTGACAACAGGGCTTCGCTTCCAGATGAGCTCAATGCCTTCTACGCTCGTTTTGACTGTCAAACCACAGAGGAACCATCACAAACTCCCCCAGTCAGTTCGGATTGGCAACAGCACCTCCTCCACGATCTCCATCAGCACAGGAGCACCACAAGGCTGTGTGCTTGGCCTCCTGCTCTGCTCGCTTTACACTTATGACTGTGTGGCTAAGCACAGCTCCAATGCCATATTCAAGTTTGCTGATGACACCACTGTCGCTGGCCAGATCAATTGTGGCAATGAATCAGCATATAGGAGGGAGATTGAAAATCTGGCTGAGTGGTGCCACAACAACAACCTTTTACTCAGCGCCAGCAAGACCAAGGACCTGATTATTGACTTACGAAGAAAGCACGGCAGAGCCTCTACTTTCATAGAAGTTTGTGAAGATTCGGCATGACATCTAAAACTTTGACAAACATGTACATATGTGTGGTGGAGAGTTTATTGACTGGCTGTTTCACAGCCTGGTATGCAAACACCATACCCTTCAATGGAAAATGCTGCAAAAGTAATGGATACAGTCAAGTCCATCACGGGTAAGGCACTCCCCACCATTGTGCACATCTACATGCAGTGCTGTTGCAAGAAAGCTGCATCCCTCATGAGGGACCCAAGTCATGCTCTCTTCTTGCTATTGGCATTGGGAAGAAGGTAAAGGAGCCTCAAGACTCACACCATCAGGTTGAGGAACAGTTATTACTCTTCAAACATCAAAGGCTCTTGAACCAGAGGGGATAACTTCACTCAACTTCACTTTCCCCATCACTGAACTGTTCCCAAAATGTATGGACTCACTTTCAGTGACTCTTCATCTCATATTCTTGATATTTATTGCTTGCTTGCTTGCTGGCTTGTTTATCTATCTATCTATTTATTCATTCATTCATCCATTAATTAATTAATTATTATAATAACTCAATTTCCTTTTTTTATTTTTGTATTTACACAGTTAATTGTCTTTTGCACACTGTTTGTCCACCCTGTTGGTGTGGTCTTTCATTGCCTATTGGATTTATTGAGTATGCCCGCAAGAAAATGAATCTAGGGTTTGTATATGGTGACACATGTGTACTGCGATAATAATTTAACTTTGAACTTTCAGCTAATCACAACCAATTTTTAAATTAAGACCATCAGACATAGGAGCAGAATTAGGCCATTAGTTCCATCAAGTTTCTTAGCCATCCGGTCATGGCCGATTTATTATACAGTAACCTAGCGGTTAGTGTGACATTATTAAAGCTCAGGTTTTTCTGGATTTCGGAGTTCAACTGTTGAACTGCTGAAGGAGTCCCGCGGGGCACATCCTCTCCATGGAGTGGGTGGGTTTTCTCCCACAGTCCAAAGACGTACCGGGTAGGTTAATTGGTCACTGTAAATTGTCCCGTGATTAGGTTAGGGTTAATCAGAGTTGTGGGGTTTCAGGGCCAATCCACTCTGTACTGCAGAATTACATTAAATTCTCCCTCTTAACCTCATTCTCCTGCCTTATCCCAGAATCTTTGACATCCTTACTAATCAAAATCTTAACAACCTCTATTTTAAATATATCCAATGCCTTTGCCTCCAAATCCATCAGCGGCAATGGATTCCAAAGATCCATCACCGTCCGGCTAAAGCAATTCCTCCTCCTATTCTGAGTCTGTGCCCTCTGGTCCTAGAGCCATTCACTATTGGGAATATCCTCTCCTTTCAATATTCAATAGGTTTCAATGAGATTCTCCCCCCACCCTCTTCATTCTTCTAAAATCCAGTGAGTACAAGCCCAGAGCCCTCAAATATTTCTTATATGTTAATCCTTTCCTTCTCAGTATCATACTCGTGAATCCCCTCTGGACCCTCTCCAATGCCATCACATGCTTTCTGAGATAAGGGGCTCAAAATTGCTCACAAGACTGTAAGTGCGGTCTGACCAACGCCTTATAAAATTGATTCTCCAAGCCGAAGTTTTCTCCCCTCCTCCCCCGTCTTAAAGTTCACACTGAACAAAATAACCAGTAATCACAAACTCTTGGATCAAACCAATCGGATCACACTCCGCCTGCAGCTAACTCCAGGGTTAGACTGACTCACTTAGTGAGCAGGGTGGAGTCCTTTCTGACAAGCAATTGGGTGCAGACTGGGCATGTCGTCTCTGGCAGAGGCTGCCTCTCGGGCTGGCTAACTACAGACAAAACAAGATGTTTCATGTTCCTTTCAGGGCAATAATGTTCAACTAAAAGTCTGTAAAAACACCCCCGTGAGCACAGTTCATGAAAGAGTCTCCTCGAGCGGAGGCAGGGAGTAGTTAGCTCTCATACAAGATGGAACACCATTGCACTGTACAGGTTCTGCGGAGTACAATGTTGTGCCAACTTACTCTAAGATAAATCTAACCCTTTCCCCCAACATATCCCGCCATTTTTCCTTCTTCCATGTGCCTCTAAGCCTCCACGAGGACCGCAACCTTGTGGTAGGGTTTGGAGGCTTGTGTGCCTCGATGACTCAGAGAGCTATGTTGGCTGGAGTCAGAGCTTTATGCTTTGGCTCTTGGTAGGGTCAACCATGCCAAACAGGTCAAGGGGTAGAGGTTAGACTAAGAGCGGCCCAGGTTTGGGGGTTCAACTCAAGGTTAACAACCCTGACTGGTCAAACAAAACTGTTGCAGGAAATAGCAATGAAGAATGCTATTACATCTGAGAAGCCGAGGACAGACAGAGATGGAGGACCTTTATTGCTGCCCTAAATGCCAGCGGTGTAATCAGCAATAAGTAAATTTATGCCTAACTGTCTCTTAAATGTCACTTAATGCATTTGCCTTTACCGCCAACCCTGGCAGCACATTCCATGCACCCACCACTCTCTGTGTAAAGAAAACCTCTGACATTAGTCCCCTATACTTTCCTCCAGTCACCTTAAAAGTATCCTCTCTTGTATATGTCCAAGGAGAAAGGTGTTGGCTGTCCACTCTATCTATGCTTTTTAATCATCCTATACACCTCTATCAAGTCACCTCTTATCCTCTTTTGCTCCAAAGAGAAGAACCCTAGGTCAACCTATCCTCATAATGACCTCTAACCCAAGCAATATCCTGGTAAATCTCCTTTGCACCCTCTCTAAAGCTTCCACATCCTTCCTATAATGAGGCCACCAGAACTAAACACAATACTGTACTCCAAGTGTGGTCAAACCAGGTTTTATAGAGCTGCAACGTTACCTCGCACCCTTGGACTCAATCAACTGACAAATTAACATACCGTATGCCTTCTTAACCACTCCATCCACTTGTGCAGCAACTTTGGGGGATCCATGGACTTGGACCCCAAGATTCCTCTGCTCCTCCACACCACTAACATGGAGCAGAGAGCGAGTTTGTAAATCTGATAGGAGCAAAGGATGTTGGGAATGGTGATGGAGGGGTGTGGGACAGGTGGCAGAGAAGGACTGCCAGGGGTACAGGTGAGTGAGTGCAGACACTGACAACCCTGAGACGCCAGGCAAGATCATTTAACTCCAAACAATTGGTTTATTGATCTTAAGAGAATGCCTCTCTGGTCCTTCCCACTCTCTCCCTTCTCCTTTTCCCAACCATGATTCCCCCTTGCCCTGCAGTCCACAATAGAGACCCATAACAGAATCAGGTTTATCATCGCTCATATATGTCATGAAATTTGCTTTTTTTTGGATAGCAGTACAGAGTAATACATAAAATTACTACTGTGCAAAAGGCACCCTAGCTATATATATATATGTGCCCAAGATTTTTGCACAGTATGGTATCTTTCATCTTGCAGGATAGAGGTGGTTTTTCCCAGGGCAGAAACAGCTAATACAAGAGGGAGTAATTTCAAAGTTATTGGAGGATAGTGTAGGGGAGATGTCAGAGGTAGCTTTTTGTTACAGAGAGTGATAAGTAGGTGGAATGCACTGCCAGGGTGGCGGTAGAGACAGATACATTAGCAACGTTTTAGAGACTCTTAGATAGCAGATGGATGATAGAAAAGTGAAGACTACGTGGGAGGTGTCGGCCAATTAGCTGGCAAAGTGACTACAGTACGTTTTGTGGATGGTACACACTGATCATGCCTCTCAAAGTTCAACTCTGCATCCCCGAAATGAAAGGTGGAAACGGGTAAGACCAGGCAACAGGGCTCTGGCGAAGCTGCACAGTCCAATTCCCTGCACCGAGGACACAACGGATTACAGAAACATTGATGAACTCCAGCCATACCATTGACTTTGGATGATGGAGATGGCATGGGTAGTGGAGAGTCTGAATGTTTAAGATGGTAGTCAAAGAGCCAATGGATTGAGTAATGAGGCAAATTTAGTTAGCAGCTCACCTGCACACAAATCCTTTTCTGGTGCCAACTACAGAACAAATTTATCAAATTTAGAGAGGCACAGGTGGCATAAGATGGTGCCAGAAAGTGGCAATAGTTTGCATGTAGCTCCAGAGGGAATCCTCAAATATTCCTGGTTAGGACTACCACAGTTGAAATCCACATTCACACAGCCATTCTGTACTTCAGTAAGCAACATATTTTGTTATTAAATCTGATTGAGGTAAAGTTGACAATCAGAATCTTTTTCCCAAGGTAGAAAGGTCAAATACTAGGCTGATGGTTTAAAAAAAAATTGCTCCACACATAAAAACAAGAAAGTCTGCAGATGCTGGAGATCCAAAGTAACAGTTGACGTTTCGGCCTGAGACCCTTCTTCAGCACTGAGAGGGAAGGAGGAAGATGCCAGAATAAAAAGGTGGGGGGGGGGGGGGGGAGGGGAAGGAGCCTAGCTGGAAGGTGATGGGTGAATCTTGGTGTCTGGGAAAGGTTAAAAGAGGCTGTTAGGTGGACATATGAACACACAAGGAATAGAGAGATTCGGACCACAGGCAGACAGAAGAGATTCAGTTTAATTCAGCATCATGTTCAGCCCAAAACTCATGGGCCGAAGGGCCTGTTCCTGTATTGTTCCCCACATTCGAAATATTTTTTTTCCAGGAGCACCACTGAGAGAGTCCTGAGCAACTGCATCTAATTTTGGTTTGGGAAATGTAAGACAACTGACTGCGAGATAGCACGGTAGCGTAGTGGTTAGCCCAGTGCTTTATAGTACCAGAGATCTGGGTCCTGGCTCTATCTTATGTATTGCTTTCATAATTTTATATGCTTCTATAAGATCTCCTCTCATCCTTCTGAATTCCTGCAAGTACAGTCCCAGGCGACTCAATCTCTCCTCAGAGTCTAACCCCCTCATCTTTGGAATCAACCTGTTTGAACCCTCTCTGCACCACCTCCAAAGCCAGTATATCCTTCCTCAAATAAGGAGGAAGTCCAAACAAACTTAAGAATTCATTTCCACTTGGTATTAAGAGAGTTAAAGACTGGCCTGTCCAGGGCTACAACACCACTGATTATGCCACAACTTACAAAGCCCTTTTAAACTCTCCTGGTGCATTGTGGTCAGTTCTGGACATCACACATTTGGGAAGATAAATTGGTCATGGGGAGGGGGGAGGGAATGTGGGGGGCACGGTGGGGAGCACAGTCCAGGCTTACCAGAATGCCACCTGGACTTGACTATTTGAACTGAGGTTGTTCCCAAACTGTTAGAAAATTTGGGCATCATTTAATCTTAGGAAGATTTGTATCAAGGGAAATCAATCAAGATATGCTTGAATGGAAACTGAAAGGTGTATGGTTCTGGGAACATGAGTTGTGGTTGGTTCATGGTTTTTGGTTAATTTTGAGGAAGGAAGTGTTTCCTGGGGCTGAGAGTAGGATCAGGGAATGCGGCCCAATAATCAGAACCTAGCCATTCAGCAACTCAGTAGTTGGAATACTCTACCATGAAATGTTGAACATTAAATGGTGCCCAAGTCTTCTAACAAGTTGGGAACAACCACAGTGCAAATATTTGAATACTCTTCCCTTGAAGCAGGGTTATGAGTCACCCTTAAGTCTGAAATTGAGAGATTTTTGTTAACTAAACTCTGTAGGCCATTCGGCTCCTTATGCCCACTTCATCGTTGCATACTACTGTGGCTGACAATAACATTTCCCTCCTGTGCTCATGTCACTTGTTGTTATTTCGAGATACAGTGTGGGACAGTCCCTTCCGGCCCAACCAGCCACACCACCCAGAAACCCAGCTTCTTAACCCGAGCCTAATCACGGGACAATTACAATGACCAACTAATCGACCAACCGGTACATCTTTGGACTGTGGGAGGAAACCGGAGCACTCGGAGGAAATCCAGGCAGTCATGGGGAGAATGTACAAACTCCTTACAGAGCTCCTTAAATGAGCTCCATTCTAATACCCAGAAATCAATAACTGAACTTACGGATGTGGGTGAAATCTGGGTGTACAAATTGTGGTCACAAATCAGCCAGTATCTAACTGAGAGGTTGTCCAGACGGAGCACCAAAGTTCATGAGAGAAATTTCATTTTATTTAGCGACACAGCACGATAACAGGCCCTTCCGGCCCAAAGAGCCTGCGCTACCCGTGTGACCAATTAACCTGCTAACCTGCACGTATCTGGACTGTGGGAGGAAACCCGAGAGAACGTATAACTCCTTACACTCAGTGGCAAGGAATTGAACCGGGGGTTGCTGGCGCTGTAAAGCATGATATTAACCGTGATGCCCTACGGTTGTGGATTCCTTCCCACGGGTCTCCGCCCCCATCTCTTTCCTCATCTCAGGTCTGGATCAGGATGAGGTTATTGATGGAGCTTGATGACAACAGAGGTATTAGGAGTTGCAGGCCATTTGGCCGCACTTTCCTGCTTTGCTGTTCCGCGATCATAAGGACATAAGAAATAGGAGCAGGAGTTGCCCATCTGGCCCATCGAGGCTGCTCTGCCGTTCAAGATCATGGCTGATCTGGCCCTGGACTCATCTCCACCTACCTGCCTTTTCCCCATAACCCTTCGTTCCGCTACTATGCAAAAATCTATCTAACCTTGTCTTAAATATATGTACTGAGGTAGCCTCCACTGCTTCATTGGGCAGAGAATTCCATAGATCCACCACTCTGTGGGAAAAGCAGTTCCTCCTCACCTCATCTCCATGCTAAATCTACTCCCCCAAATCTTGAGGCTATGTCCCCTAGTTCTAGTGGTTTATGACATGCCAGGAACATTTCCCTCCCCTCCCCAGCTCACCTTCAATGCCCATCAATCAGTTCATCTCTATTTAGGATTCTTCATGGCGAAAAGGAAAGCTCCAATGGATTATCCAAACATGACTTCCCCCAATCACTTTCACCAATCCCACCTGGATAAACAGGGAAGTGGTGACTTTAGAACAAACTTCTAACAATGCTTCCCTGGATTATTAAAAATTTTTTTTATTAGGATACTGCATGAAATAGGCCCTCCCGACCTTTCGATCCATGCTGCCCAGCAATCCCCTGATTTAACCCTAGCCTAATCACACAATTTACAATGACCAATTAACCTACCAACCAGTACATCTTTGGAATGTGGGAGGAAACTGGAGCATCCGGAGGAAATCCATGTGATCACAGGGAGGATGTACAAACTCCTTGCAGGCAGCAGTGGGAATTGAACCCCGGTCGCTGGTACTGTAAAGCGCTGTGCTGACCTTTAGGCTGTCGTGCCGAGTCTAATGTTAAATCTTCAGATGAAGCTAGACGTGTTTACAGTTATCATCTCTTCTGTGCAATAGCAGATGCAGCAACATTCTTTGCCAGGACTTGAGGGCCTGTTTTGCATGGAAATGCTTGGACAGGTTGGGACTAAGTTCCTTGGAATATTGGAGACCGAGGGGTGATCTTACAGAGATATATATAATCTCGAAGGGTGTAGGTAGGTCAGATGCACACAGCCTCTTTCCCAGGAAAAGGAAACTGAGGCAAAGGCTTAAGGTCCGGACGAAAGGTCTAAGCCCTAAAAGTCAACGGTTTATTTCCATCCACACATGTTGCCTGAGCTGCTGAGCTCCTCCAGCACGTTGTGTGTATTGCTCTAGATTTCCAGCACCTGCATCACCTCTTGTGTCTAAGGTTTAAGGTGAGAAGTGAAAGATTTCAAAGAGACCAGAGGGCAATGTGCACATGGAATGAGGAAGTGTTTCAGGCAAATAAAATAACTAAATTTAAAAGACTTGTATTTAAAACTTGGATAGGTGTATGGATAGGGGCAATTAAGAGGAATATGGGGCAAATATGTACAATTGGGACTAGTGTTGTGGGCACCATGGTTGGCGTGAATGAGATGGGCTGAAGGGCCTGTATTCACCTCTGTATTATTCGATAACATTTCTAGACATCCTCAAGTAGATTCTTTACTCACAGTTGAGGGAAAGACAGCAAGTCCCTGGTGGG
Source organism: Hemitrygon akajei (assembly GCF_048418815.1). Taxonomy (NCBI): domain Eukaryota; kingdom Metazoa; phylum Chordata; class Chondrichthyes; order Myliobatiformes; family Dasyatidae; genus Hemitrygon; species Hemitrygon akajei. The sequence goes on from NC_133154.1 coordinate 7,922,985, forward strand.
CAAAGGAAATGCTTCAAAGATATCTGTAGGTGCAAAGGGACTTGAGAGTTCTTGTGCAGGATTCCCTAAAGGTTAATTTGCAGGTTGAGTTGGTGGTGAGGAAGGCAAATGCAATGTTAGCATTCATTTCAAGAGGACTAGAATATAAAAGCAAGGATGTAATGTTGAGGCTTTATAAGGCACTGGTGAGGCCTCACTTGGAGCATTGTGAACAGCTTTGGGGCCCCTTAACTAAGAAAGAATGTGCTGACATTGGAGAGGTTTGAAAGGAGGTTCACAAAAACAATTCTGGGATTGAAAGATTGGTCATATGAGAAGTGTTTGGTGGTTTTGGGCGTCTATTCACTGGAATTCAGAAGAATGAGGGGTGACCTCATTGAACCTTATTGGATGTAAAAAGGCCTCAATAGAGTGGATGTGAAGAGGATGTGGGGGAGTCTAAGACCAGAGGACACAGCCTCAGAATACAGAGGCATCCTTTTAGAATGAAAAAAGATTTCTTCAGCCAGAGTGGTGAATCTGTGGAATTTGTTGCCACAGGTAGCAGTGGAGACCAAGCCATTGGGTATACTTAAGGCAGAGGTTGATAGATTCTTGATCGGTCAGGGCATGAAGGGATAAAGCAGGAGATTGGGGCTGAGAGGAAAAATTTGATGAAATGGCGGAGCAGACTCAAAGGGCCAAATGCTCTAATTCTGCTCCTATGTATACCTTATGGCCTTATAATATCAGAATCAGCCTGAAGAAATTTAGCATGACATCTAAAAACTGGAAGGATGTTTCACTCGATAGATACACCTGGAGGAAATCTGTTCAAGAGGGTGACGCGCTACAAGAGAACGACCTCTGCTGGGCCGCAGAGAACAAGTGGCAGCTGTGAAAGGAGAGACTGAACAAGCAAAAGACCCAACCATTACCCTTGCCCACACTGCACCAGACTACATGGATGACCAGCCACCTGAGAGGGCACAAATAGACTACCCCTTAGGACAGGGGTATTCAACCTTTGGGTCCACGGACACCTCGGTTAATGGTAGGGGTCCATGGCTTAAAAAAGGTTGGGAACTCCTGCTTTAGGAGAACACCATACTCGACACGAGTGATGGTACAGAGCGTCTAGAGCATACAACACGAAACTAGCCCAGATAGTCCAGTGTGGCTTTGCGCATGTTTACAGTTTAACTACAGTACTCTCAACTTATATATAGCCCTTGAAGGGATGTAAGTGGGTGGAGAGAGGGAAATGTAATTAACTTAAATTGCAGGGAAACTGGCAGGGGAGAATCACTATATTAATACTATGCTGGAGGAATTAATCGGCTGTTTAATATGCATTTCACTCTCCCCCCCCCCCCCCCCCCCCCATGTGGGGTTGTATCTCGTTTGCAGCCTCTAACTTTGTTTTTTAGCGGACCTGGAGGGCTGATGCAAATGAGTTCAATCAGCACAAGTTCTTCATGAATATTTCAGTAGGAATGCTGCTTCAAAACTATTAGGAACCAGGGCAGGAGAATCCAAAGGCATTGGTTTAAGGCCAAGAGATGAAAGATTTGTGGGGTTCTTAGCGGAAACATCTTTTCCTCATGGGGGGTGGTTTGGAGATTCATTTTGAGAAGACTGGAATATAAATCATGGATGTAAATTTGAGGCTGTACAAGGCACTGCTCAGACCGCATTTGGAGTTTTGCAAGCGGTTTTGGGCCCCTTTCTAAGAAAGAAAACATTGGCTATGTAGGGTTAAGCTGCTGTTGGTAAAGATGGATGCAACCATCTTGAAAAGACATTTGGACAGCCACTGGCATTGGAGAGGAGTCAGAGGAGGTCTATGAGAATGATCCCAGGAGGGGCCCCTGTATTCACTCTGGAGTTCAGAAGAATGAGAGGGGATATCCTTGAAACCAATTGAATATTGTATTGTATAGATAGAATGGGTGTGGAAAGAATATTTTCCAATAGCGGGTGAGTCTAGGACCAGAAAACACAGCCTCAGAAAGCAAGGGTGTCCATTTGAAACCTGGGTTTCAGCACCTAAGTTACAGAGAAAGGTTGATCGTTAGGTCTTTATTCTTTGGAGTGTAGAAGGTTGAGGGGGGACTTGATAGAGGTATTTAAAATTATGAGGGGGATAGATAGAGTTGACGTGGATAGGCTTTTTCCATTGAGAGTAGGGGAGATTCAAACAAGAGGACATGAGTTGAGAGTTAGGGGTAACATGAGGGGGAATTTCTTTACTCAGAGAGTGGTAGCTGTGTGGAATGAGCTTCCAGCAGAAGTGGTAGAGGCAGGTTCAATATTGTCATTTTAAAAAAATTGGATAGGTATATGGACAGGAAAGGAATGGAGGGTTATGGGCTGAGTGCAGGTCAGTGGGACTAGGTGAGAGTAAGTGTTTGGCACGGACTAGAAGGGCCGAGATGGCCTGTTTCTGTGCTGTAATTGTTATATGGTTATAATAGAGATGAGGGAGAATTACTTCAGCTAGAGGTGAGGAATCTGTGGAATCCCTTGCCACAGACCACAGTGGAGGCCAAGTCATTGGGTGTATTTAAAGCAGAGGTTCTCGATTAGTAAGGCCAACAAAGATGATGGGGGGAAGGCAGGAGAATGGGGTTGAGAGGGAAAAGAAATCAGACATGATGGAATGGCAGAGCAGACTCGATGGGCTGAATGGCCCAATTCTGCTCCTATATTGTATGGGTAGAGGTGGATGAAGCCATGTTGGAAAGACATTTTGACAGGTACATGGATGGGAAAGGTTTGTAAGAAAATGAACCAAGTGCAGGGAAATGGGACTAGCTTGAACGGGTATCTTGATCAGCATGGATGAGACGGACTAAAAGGCCTGTTATCGTGCTACTCATCTACTGAACTTCTGCTTCCTGAATCCAATTCCAAGATCCATCCACTCCCTCCTTGTCCAACTCCTTCTAAACTTCTAAATGACAATCCCCAGTGTCTCTGCTCTCTACATCCCCACACCCTACGCACCCCAGGAATGAGAGATTCTGCAGATGCTGGAAACCCAAAGCAACACACACAAAATGCTAGAGGAACTCAGCAGGCCAGGCAACCTTTAAGGCAAAGAATAAAGAGTCGATGTTTCATGCTGTGACAGAGAAGGAAGGGGGAAGATGTCAGAATAAAAAGGTTGGGGGGGGGAGGGGAAGGAGGCTTGCTAGAATGTGATAGGTGAAGCCAGGTGGGTGGGAAAGGTCAAGGGCTGAATAAGGAGGAATCTGATAGGAGAGGAGAGTGGACCATAGGAGAAAGGGAAGGAGCAGGGGACAACCCTGGGGTAAGAAATAGGCAGGTGAGAGGAAATAAAAGGAGGTGGGTGGTGGGAGGGGGATTTGTTAACCGGCAGGAGAAATCGATATTCATACCATCAGGTTGGAGGGTACCCAGATGGAATACATGGTGTCGCTCCTCCACTGAGGGTGGCTTCACCTTGACAAAAGAGGAGGCCATGGTCTGACAATTTGGAACGGGAATAGGAATCGTAATTAAAATATTTGGCTAATGGGAATTCCCACTTGTTGGAGATTGGCACAATGGGTAGAGCTGCTGCCTCACGATTCCAGAGTCCCAGGTTCAATCCTGACCTCAGGCATTGTCTGAGTGGAGTATGCATGTTCTCCTTGAGACCATGTGAATTTTCTCCCACATTCCAAAGATGGTGGGGAGGTAGTTAGTCAGTTAATTGACTGTTGTAAATTGCCCTTGGTGTGTTGGGTGAACAATAGAACTGGGGGTGGGGATGGGTGGGAGAGTTGATTGTGACGTGAAGACAACAGACTCAGTGGGCATTTTATAAGGTATCTCCTGTACCTAATAAAGTGGCCACTGATGATGTGTTCGTGGTCTTCTGTTGATGTAGCCCATCCACTTCAAGGTTCAACATGTTGTGGGTTTAAAGATGCTCTTCTGCACGCCACTGACCACCGAGTTATTTGAGTTCTTGTCAGGTTGAACAGGTCTGGCCATTCTCCTCTGACCTCTCTCATTAACCAGGCATTTTCACCCATGGAACTGCCACTCGCTTGGTGAGTTTTGTGTTTTGCTACATTCTCTGTAAATTCTAGAGATTGTTGTGTGTGAAAATCCCAGGAGATCAGCAGTTTCTGAGATACTCAAACCACCTCATCTGGCACCAACAATCAATCCACGGTCAAAGTCACTTAGATCACATTTCTTCCCCATTCTGATATTTGGTCTGAACAACAACTGAACTTCTTGACCACGTCTGCATGCTTTTATGCATTGAGTTACTGCCACATGGTTGGCTGATTAGATATTTGCATTAATGAGCAGGTGTACAGGTGTACCTAAAAAAGTTACTGAGCTTAAAATGGAATTAGTGTACCTCGGTGTCTGTTGGTTGGTGGGTGGAAGGGCTCATATCTGTGCTGTAGGTCTTTGGAACTTACCTTTCCCTCTTCGTGGTAAACAAAAATATTCCGCGTGCTATTATCCTTCAGGTACGTGAGCTGAAGGCCGTTAGGATTTCCAATTTTGATCGGTTGGAATGTAGCGTTGATTTTGTCCACTCTAATCACAGCCTTGGGCTCTTTAGCCTGTTGGAGAAGGCAGTGCATGAGAATTTCAGCTTGATTCGCAATGTTAACCAAAGACTCAAAGAGTATACCATCAGAATGAAGGGAGGACCACTCCGTTAGTGTATGGGAACTGTTGCTAGTTTATTGGCTTCATTGCCTTTGTGATTCAAGTGCTCGTCTCAGTACTTCCCTTTCCATGTTGTGAGAGTCTCTGCCTTACCGACTTCTCAGACAGTGTTCCAACCAGATTGCAACTGTCCTCTGGGTGAAAATATTCTTCCTCATATCTTGTAGCCCCTCGCTTTAAGCCCTCTGGTTTTGTCTCTGTTAATCCATCACTGCCCACCCTATTGGCAACGTCAGAAAATTGCCTGTGGTCATGGATGCTTTGAGGCTGGCTGTACAGTACAATCCAGTGCACGGTATTGGGATTGGGCCCTTGGGAGGCCACCGATGGCTACCCAGAGATGGGGAAGCTAGACTCAGGCAAGGAGAATATAGAGATTCTGTCTCAGAGCCCCCTGCGAGCCAGGTTCGGTATTGACCTCGGGTACTGACTGTGCGGAGTTTGCACGTTCTCCCTCTGACTGTTTAGGTTTCTTCCTGCTGTCTCCCTTTCCTCCCACATCTCAAAGATGAACAAGTTGCTGGATTAACTGGCTACTGTAGGGCATCACTGCCATATAGATATGTGGGAGGGGGTTGTGTTACCTGATCCTACAGCCATCAGACTCCTGAACCAGCATGGATAACTTCATTCTTCACGACTCTGAACTGATTCCACAACCTACCGACTCACTTTTAAGGATCCTACAACTCCTGTTCTTAGTATTTTTTATTTTATATTTACACAATTTGTCTTTTTTTCTTTTACTCATTGGTTGTTTGTCAATCTTTGTTTATGCATAGCTTTTCATAAATTCTGTTGTATATCCTGCACATTGGATAGCATCACCTGGTCTCTCAATATCACCTCCCTGAAAAAAAAGGCACAGCAGTACCTCCACTTCCTGAGAAGATTGAGGCACCATCTTAACTGCATTTTATAGGAATACCATTGAAAACGTCCTGATAAGTTGCATCTCCATCTGGTATGGGAGCAATCAAGCATCAGACCAGAAGTCACTACAAAGGACTGTGAGAATGTTTGAGAGGGCCATAGGAGTCTCTCTACCATTATTCAGGGTTATTTATCAGGAGTGCTGCATACACAGAGTCCTTAGTATTATCAAGGACCCAACCCATTCATCCAGCATCTTCTTTGACTTTCCACCATCAGGCAGGAGACTCCAGATGGTCAGGATAGGAAAACAGTTTTTTCTCTCAAGCTATTATGCTTCTGAACTGCTGAGCTGGTTAATCTGTTCTGTACCCTACAATATTAAATTTATGCATCTTACTTTGTTTATCTATGCGTAATGCATTTGATCCTTACTTTGATAAGTTATTTTGTGTTATATGTGTGTTATGTGTACTACCGTGCTTTACACCCTGGTTTGGAGAAACACTGTCTCGTTTGATGGTACACATGTATGTAGTTAAATGACAATAAACTTGACTTGGCTTGACCTCTCAGAGTGTCCGGTCTGAATCCAAATGGCTTGAATTGCAACCTTGTGCCAGAGAGGTGAATGTGTACTCCATGCTGACATCCACACCATAGACATGGGGGAATGTTGCATAGTTAGAGATGTGGTCCTTTAAAATGACCATTAACTCAAAGCCCTGTCTACAATCTCAAGGAGCGAGGATGCAGGTCACTGTTCCAACGAAGCGTTGGACAAGTCCTTTCCTTTAGGCTCTTGAACCAAAGAAGATAACTTTACTGAACTTTACTTGCCCCATCACAACCTATCGACTCACTTTCAAGGACTCTTCATCTTATGTTCTTGATATTTATTGCTTATTTATTATTATTATTAGTTCTTTATTTTTGTATTTGCACAATTTGCTGTCTTTTTCACACTGGTTGAATGCCCAAGTTGGTATGGTCTTTTATTGATCATTGGTCATTTTGGTTATTATACTATTATGAATTTATTGAGTATGCCTGCAAGAAAATGAATCTCAGTGTTATATATGGTGATATATACAGTACTGTGCAAAAGTCTTAGGCAAGTCTATGAAGCTAGGGTTCCTGAGACTTTTGCACAGTGCTGAAGTAATTTTATGTATTGCACTGTACTGCTGTCACAAAAAACCCACAGCTTTCTTGACGTATGTGAGTGATGATAAACCTGATTCTGATATGGGTCTATATTGTGGACTGAGAGTGGGAAGGGGGTAGGGAGAGGGGAATCGTGGTTGGGAATAGGGGAAGGGAAAGGGAAGCATCAGAGAGATATTCTGTAAAGATCTATAAACCGATTATTTGGAAACAAATGACCTTGCCTGGTGCCTCAGGGCTGGGTGTATCTGCACCCACACCACACCCCCCCATCCCTGGCACTCTTCTTTGCCACCTGTCCCACACTCCACCCTCACCATTCCCAACATCCTTTGCCCTCACCAGATTTACAGACTTGCTCTCCGCTCCTTGTTGAGAAATACAGTACCGTGCAAAAGTCTTAGGCACCCTTGCTACAGCATATCTACAGTATGTGCCTATGACTTTTGCACAGTACTCTATGAACTTTGATGATAGATTTACTTTGTACTTTCCCCTAACCACCACTGCAAACCGGTGTTCAGGAGTTCGTTATCTCTCCACCAGTGAGGCAAAACAGGTCAATGAGCCACTGGAAGGTTACAACACATAAGGTCATTCAACTTAGACAACGTGGCCTAGTCCCGCCTTCCAACACAGTGTCTAACCCCACAGATCATAGCTCTTCAAAAACACCCTTGAGTGCTGTTTAATTATGCTGAAAGGTTTGGGGATGTACTTTGTTAACAAACTAATTTTGATTTTGGACTTAACTTTGATGGGAATGCAAGGGGAATAAAACTAGATTGGTGTACTAGCATAAAAATAAGAGGTTAATGGTTAGGTGGACTCAATAGGCCTATGGATCTGTTTCACTCTCCAAGACTCCATGACTCATTGAGAATAACGTGATAGGGACAGGGGTTGGGGAGAAGACAGAGAAAAGCCTGTAACTCGAACTGTGGGCCCACGACTTCCTGTATTCTGACCTCACTGGTTTGAGGAACAATGACTCATCCTTTTACCTTCCTAAAAGGGAAGTCAATTTGATAGAACCCTTGAAGTCATTCAGTACAGGAACGAGCCCATGATGCTAAGTCATAGCCGTTAGCCAAATGAATACTCCCTCAGCAACTCACACAGAAATTGGGTCTGAATAAAGAGCCAACATTTCAGGCCAAGACCCTTCATCAGGAGGCCTTGGCCTGGAGCGTCTACTGTTTACTCCTCTCCATAGCTGCTGCCTGACCTGATGAGTTTCTCCACATTTTGGGTGTGCTTCCCTAGATTTCCAGCATCTGCAGGACCTCGTGTTAATAAATACTTACAGATGTGTTCTTACTTTTGAAGCGTGGCATCTAATCTCCAGATTCCAGAGGAACATAATGGGTGGAGAGAGGAACTGGGTGATTTAGGATTGAATTCCTTCGAAAAGATGTTGCTGAAGGTGAATTAATTGTCATCTATAAAACTCTCTGCCTCACTGGTGTGAGAAAGCCTGTCTGAGATACCGACATGCTGGGCTATGGACTGTAGTTCAGAATCAGAACCAGGTTTATTATCACCAGCATGTGTTGTGAAATTTGTTAACTTAGAAGCAGCAGTACAATGCAATACATGATAATGTAGAAAAAAAGAGAACATAAAAATAAGTAAAAAAGTATATATATGTATTTTGAATTGATTAAAAATAGTGTGTTTTGTATTGATCAGGTGGTCTAAGGTTGTGTGAAGAGCCATTGAGATTGTGTCTGCCATAGACCTATTGTGGTGATAGGAAAATTGCAGTGGGTCCAGAGGCAGGAGTTCATTCTAGCTATGATCAATCTGTCAAAGTATTTCATCACCGTAGATGTGACTGCTACTGGCATTAAGGCAGCTCACACTACTCTTCTTGGGCACTGGTTATAATTGTCGCCTTTTTGAAGCAGGTGGGAACTTGCGCCCGTAGCAGTGAGAGGTTGAAAATGTCCTTGAATACTCTGCTAATTAGTTGGCACAAGTTTTCAGAACCTTACTGGGTACTCTGTCGGGGCCTTCTGGCTTGTGAGGGTTCATCCTGATATTGGCCTCGAGACAGAGATCACAGGGCCACCCAGTGCAGTAGGGATCTTCACAGCTGTAGTTATAGTCTTCCTTTCAAAGCTGACATAGAAGGTTTGAGCTCATCTGGTAGTGAAACATTTCTGCCAGTCATGCTATTGGAGTTTGCTTTTTAGGAAGTAATGTCCTGCAAACCCTGCCAGAGATGACATGTATCTGATGTTGCCTCCAACTTCGCTCAGAATTCTCTCTTCACTCTTGGACTAGCCCTTCGCAAGTTAAACCTGGCTTTCTTGTACAGACTTGGATCACCAGACTTAACTACCACAGATCTAGCCCTCAGCAGATGATGTACCTCCTGGTTCATCCACGGCTTTTGGTTTGGGAATGCACAGCAAGTTCTCATTGGCACACACTCATTCACACATGTTTTAATGAAGTTGGTAATAACTGTGGCATACTCATCCAGTCCACCAATTCAAATCAGTCCTGTGAGCGTTTGTGTGTTTTCCTTGTCCAAGGTTGGATAGATTTTTGTAAAGTAGGGGAATTAAGGGTTATGGGAAAAAGGCAGGTGGAGATGAGTCCATGGCCAGATCAGCCATGGTCTTATTGAATGAATAGCAGAGTAGACGCGATGGGCTGAATGGCCTAATTCTGCTCCTCTATCTTAGTGGCTATAGTAAATGATGGAATTTAAAGAGGAGATGGGGAATATTCTTCCCGCACCCTCCTCCCTCACCCAGACGATGTCAGGTCCAGAACACACTGCCTGAAAGGATTCCTTCATTATGTGCCATGTTGTATGATGTAGGCAATCATATTCTTTGAACATGATTGTTCTTGGCAAATTTTTCTACAGAAGTGGTTTGCCTTTGCCTTCTTCTAGTCAGTGTCTTTCCAAGACCGGTGACCCCAGCCATTATCAATACTCTTCAGAGATTGTCTGCCTGGTGTCAGTGGTCACATAACCAGGACCTGTGATCTGCACCAGCTGCTCATACGACCACCTGTCCCCTTGGCTTCACCTAACTTTCACGGGGGGGGGGTGGAGTAAGCAGGTGCTACACCTTGCCCAAGGGTGATGGCCTGCAGGCTAGCGGAGGGAACCTCCTTGCACCTCCTTTGGTAGAGGCATATCTCCACTCCGACAACCCTAAAAGGGTTAGGAGGCAGAACCCTTTGCTAAATTTCAAGATTCAAGGTTGTTTAATGTCATTTCCAGTACACAAGTGTAAAAAAAATGAAATAATTGTTACTCCAGATCTGATACTGCACAAAAAATACAGTAATTATAAATACATAAAATAGCTTATATTCATAGATTGATTGTATGTTTATAGGGTGATACTTGATTAGCCAAAATCTATGTTTATACACAGCAGTACTGGAGGGTGGGACTAGGCTGTGTGGATGCTCTCCTTCTGTGCCTGTACCCTTTCAATGACTTGACAATCCGTTCTGTCACATTGGCAGAGAGATAAACAATCTCTAGTTTGCTGTGGTGGTGGTTAGGGGGAAGTAGGGTAGAAGGGAAAAGACTCCTCCAATCCTTCGTCGAAACAGCGCTCCATGGCCCTTCACCCTCCTTCACAGCAGGCAGGACCTTGAGTTAATGCACAGTCCAAAAAACCACATCTCTAACAGTGTAGTACTCCCCCACCCCTGCAGTGAGGGCGTCATCTCGGAGCAGATTTCACCTCTCTGGAATGAAACCCAAACTTGAGCCCTTTGGACTCAGACTGGACACCCTGAGAGGTGCCCGATGAACCTTTTCGGAAGATTATGCATAAAGTACCTCAGTGTGACGTGAAGAGTGAAGTGTCTTGGTACCCTTCGTGGCATGAATAATGACTTCTCCATCTGATAAACAGATTTCCCCCCACCTGACTTCCTCTGTTCCCCACTCTGACCTTTTACTTTTTCTCACCTGCCTATTACTTATCCCTGGGTCCCCTCTTCCTTCCCTTTCTCCTATTGTCCACTTTCCTCTTCTATCAGATTACTTCTTCTCCAGCCCCTAACCTTTCCCACCCACCTGGCTTCACCTATCACCTTCCACAGCTAGCCTCTTTCCCTCTACCCCTACTCTTTATTCTGGCATCTTCCCCCTTCCTTCTCAGTCCAGAAGAAAGTTCTCAGCCCGAAATGTTGACTGTTTATTCATTTCCAGAGATGCTGCCTGGCCTGCTGAGTTCCTCCAGCATTTTGTGTGTGTTGCTTAGGAGGTCGAGCAACAGCAGACTTTCTTATGTTTATAACCTGTGAGATGTCCCGTTTGTGTTACGTTCCCTGTCTGGTACTTTATTTTATTTATCAAGACGTCACATCATTCTGGCCGAATGAGGATGCAACCACTTCCCAATAACCCACACATCTTTGGAAAGTGGGAGGAAACTGGAACACCTGGAGGAAACCTACTGGAGAGAATGCGGAGAATGCATTAACTCCTTACAGACAATGGCAGGAACTGGACCTGGGTTACTGGTCCTGGGAACATTCCCTGCCTGGAAATCATAAAAATACTGCGTATGGTGAAAATCTACAACGGAAACAGAAAATGCTGGAAACACTCAACAGGTTGGCAGCCTCTGTGGAAATAGACTGAGGTAACGTTTAGTTTCAATGCTGGCTGAGGATCTTTGACCTGAAATGTTTCTCTTCCCTAAGACCCTCTGAGTGTTTCCAGAGTAACAGCACATGCTGGGACCAATGAATGGAATTGTCCCCGCCCCACATCTGTCTCAATGCCCAAGGAACAACTCTGGACAGATCTTGACTTACGTCATTCTTCGTGAAATACTTCAGGACACCATCAGCCTCCGACAGGACAAACTTCCTGTTCAGGAACTGCCCGTTATCCCTGCCACGCTTCCATAGAAACCCTTCTCTGTAGCCTGGAGAAGGAAACACAAGACAGAAGGAATATAACTTCACAGGAGAGAAAACTAGTTGTGTCTACACAGCACATTGGCCACCAGCTGTGGGATGTCCTGGCTACAACTGATGTTTCTTTCCATCACTGGTGTTGGCATCCACTGGCTATTGGTCCTGAAATGGCCCATTTCAAGGACAGTTGAGGGTTGGAGAGGGCAGAGAGGTGTAATCAGGAGTATTGACATCTCACCAATTCAGAGATCGGGGTTCCTTCACACCATTGGATGTGTGGGAAGCACATTTGGAAAGGGGGTGAGGGAGGGGACAGAATGGGAAGGGGAAAAGAATTGGGGTTGAGGGAGATATAGAAGAGGGGTAAAGGGAGAGCGGGGTACTGAGGGGGGTACAGAGGGTGGGTTGATAGATGGAGGGAAGTACAAAGGGAGGGAGGGGAGCAAAGAGGGAGGGGTACAGAGAGGCAGTTGATGTAGGACCCGTACATTAACCCCTTCTGCATCTGCTGTGAACTTGTGTTTCTCCTTGTTGCTACATTAGTGATAGTGTTCATTGAGAAACAAGAAACACATGTGTGAATTCCTCATCAGATTTAGGAATGTTAGATTTGCAAGCTCCTCAGTGGGATGGAAACCACCAAGGTCAGGCCAAAGCCTGTTGGTGAGGCAGTTCCTAGTCTGCAGATCGCATTTTTTTTTTGAAAAGATCATGTGGTAATTCTTGGGAATGCAGTTCCTCTTTACAAAAACTGAGCTAATTTCAGACACGCTGGGTAGGCTGATTTTCTGATAAAGGCTGCAGCTTTTAAAAGCTGTGGCTAAAAATATTGAGCCACACTGTGTCAGTTCAATCAGGCAAGGAGAATTGATTCAGAAAAGAAAAGCCTGAAACAATAATAAATAACACAAATTGAGCTTCTAAGATCTTGTGAGCAGTCAGATGATATTCCCAGTTTTCAATCACAAGTTACACTTTTCCTACTGCCTTCTCTGGGAGGCCAATATTTATCTGTCTGTAGATCTGCCTCTGGTGAGGGCACCTTCTTGAACCACTTGAAAGGGCATTTGAGAGAGAGACAGGGTTATATTGATATCAGTGTGAGAGGTGCTGTTGAGCTGGCATAGATTTGATGGGAAGAATGGCCTCCTTTTACACTGCAATAAAATAAGAACATTTAGGTGTAGCTGACCTCTTTACTTGGTGTGGAGGCTGGACTTAAAAATAATCCAAAATTGGCTAGGGGCTGCTGTCCATGGAAGTCAACAAGTAACCAACTGAGTTGGGGCTTGTTGAACTCCGAAATCTTCTCTATAAGTGTATACCTCAGATAAATACTTTGTGGAGATTTGTGATATATATGATTATATGATGTATATGTACAATGTTTGAAATACATCTTATGGAAATGTTTGTTTGATGAACTTCAATAAAAAATAAATTACAAAAAAAGAAAAATTATATGGTAGGTGTTAGGTGCCGAGAAGGGGTTTGCAAGGGCAGAGATGAAGCAGATACAATCGTGACATCTAAGAGGCTTTTATGTAGAGAATGGAAGGAAGTGGACTGTGTGGAGATAAAATAAGTTTGGTTTAAGTTGGCCTTGTGTTCAATTTTGCCTTGGCCAGTCCAAAGCTCAGTTGCAAAAGGAGGAGGGTTGGGCATGGTGCTAGCAACCCCACCCCGTAAAAAACCCAAAGCTACAGAAACACCAACAGAGGCTCTGAAACACCTCATCCCTGGGAGAAGAAGGATCTTCGATGATCTACATATGGGGACAATTTAAAGGACTGGTCCAGGACAGAGGACTCTGGAGAGCTGCTGGGGGTGGCATATGCCCCAATAGGGGTGATGGGCTGATGGGCTGAAGGGGGGGTGCACATCATGTTCAGTATAGACATTTTTGGGTTGATGGACCTGTTCCCATCCTGTGTTCTAATTTGGAAAGCATTCAAAAAAATTAATTAGAAACATAAAAATAATTTAAAACATTAAATAAATTCAATTAAAGCATTAAAAATAATTTTAAAAAACATTAAATTGAAGGGATGTAACTTTAAAATGACTGACCCGTTCCTTGGACCTGCAGACCCAGTGGAATGACAGGGGTCTCCAATCCAACACCAGACTGAACCTGGCATGGGACTAAAGACGCTCGAGATTCTGCAGATGCAGGAAATCCAGAGTAACTCACACACACAAAGCGCAGTGGGTTTATTCATCTATGCAGAGAAATAAAGAGTGGACATTCTGGACCGATGAACAGTCTTGGCCTGAGATATCGACTCTTTGTTCCTCACCATAGATGCTACCCGACCTTCTGAGTTCCTCCAGCATTTTGTGTGTGTGGCCCAAGATCAGAGAGGTGACTTCTGTGTGTCTACTGATGCGTTCCAGATCACTAACCACTCACCTTCCTGTCTAGTCACCCACTAACTGCCGTATTTGTGGAGGGAGCAGAGTTTCCCACACTGACTACCTGTAATCTACAAAGTCAGTGTGAAGCCAAGCCCTCCTCGATGGCTGAGAAGAACAGAGGAGAGTGATGGGGAGAGTAACATCTGACACTCAATAGACTCACACTACCATATTCAGCAAGCCCCCCCTCCCCGGCACAGGAGACCCTCTTAGATCCAAAAACTGAGTTTGAAAAGACATTTAGATAGGTACGTGGATAGGAAAGGTTTAGAGAGTGGCAGGCCAAATGAAGCCAAATGGGACTAGCTCAGATAGGCACCTGGGCTAGCATGGACAAGCTGGGACGAAGGGCCTGTTTCCCTGCTGCATTAGTTAATGACTCTATGAGGTCCCGGTTTCAGTCCAGCAAGACTTGTCGTAGCCCAGATCCATTTTCTTCTGACATTTGGAGCAATCCACACTGAGGCCAGACTCGTTGGGAAGCGGGCTGGGATCAGCGGGTAGTGCTGTTGCTGCTTGGCTCCAATGAACCAGGTTCACATCTGACCTCGGGTGCTGGCTGCGTGGAGTCCACATGTCCTCCTCGTGATGGCGCAGACACCCACTGGGCGCTCTGGTTTCCTTGCACATCGAAAAGACGCACGGGGAGGCTGACTGCCTGTCGTAAATCACCTCTTAACGCAAGTTAATGGCAAGCAGGCGATGGGACAGATAAGGGAGAACAGTTTCTTTCAGATTCAAGATGTTATTTATATTTATTTATTGATATACAGCGCGGAGTTGCCCCAGCAACCCCCGATTTAACTGTAGCTGGTGGCTGGTGGCACAATGGCTTCAGCGCCGGACTCCGGAGCGAAGGCTCCCGAGTTCGAATCCAAGTCGGGCCACCACTGAGCACATTTCCATGCATGCTGGGTTGAGCGTCGAGCTAGCCACTCGGCCTCATAAAAAACAAGGGTCGAGTCAGGAATGTTCATATTGTGACCCGGTTAATCTGAAAGGAGACCAATCCTGATACCACGCGCCAGACGAGAATGGCTGACTGTCTGGTGCGGCACAATAAAAAAAATCACAGGACAATTTACAATGACTAATTAATCTACCAACCGGTACGTCTTTGGACTGTGGGAGGAAACCGGAGCACTCTGAGGAAACTCTCGCGGTCACGAGGAGGTCGTACAAACTCCTTACAGGAAGCGGCGGGTATTGAGCTCAAGACTCCTGTGCTGTAATGCGTTGTGCTAACCATTTCACTACCATGCTTGCACTTGTTTAATGTCATTTCCTGTACCCAAGTGTAAAGGCGAACGAAACAATTGCTACTCTGGATCTGATGCTGCACAAGATCTTATCTTTACAGTAAGATAAAGAACACAATAGTTAAAAAAAAACCCCCACAATAAATATAAACACACAAGATGGCTTATGTACATAAACAGAAGAAAGTCCTGAAGAAAGGTCTTGGCCCAAAACATTGACTGTTTACTCTTTTCCGTAGATGCTGCTGAGTTTCCTCCAGCATTGTGCAGCTTAGGTACACAGGTTGATTGTCTGTCCGTAAAGTGATGCTAGGCACAGGAGTGTTGTGCATCAGGTGATAAAGTAGTGGTGGTTGTGTGGAGGTGTTGGTCAGCCTTACTGTTTGGAGACAGTAACTGTTTTTGAGTCTGGTGGTCCTGGTCCTGGTGGTGTGTAGCCTAACCCCCCGATGGGAGTGAGACAAACAGTCCATGAGCAGGGTGGGATCCTTCACGATGTTACTGGCTCTTTTCTGGCAGTTTTTCTGTATATACATCCTTGATGGAAGGTAGGCTGATTCTGGTGATTTGTTGGGCAGTTTTGACTATGTGTTGTAGAGCCTTTCCACCACAGTGGGACTGGCATTGCTTGATGGCCTTCTCTGTTGTAAAGAGCAAAGGAAGCTTCTGGGGTCCAGCTGGTCAACAGGATTCATAGTGATTGGCTGAGAAAGTCTCTCGTTTTATGTCTGCGTCAATTCTTTACTGCCTTCCCTCTGTTACTCTGCACCCACAAGTGATTCTCTTCCAGATCACTGATCAGAGTACTGAACCACTGGACGCCAGCATACTTGCTCATTTCTGCACGCTGGTCTATATGACCAGCAGATGGATGAAGTTTCCTGCCTCAGTGATGTCACCATAAAATATAGGATTAGAATTAGGGCATTTGGCCCATCAAGTTTGCTCCCCCATATGACCATGGCTAATTTATTTTCCTTCTCAACCCCACTCTCCTGCCTTCTCTCCGTAACCTTTAGCATTCTGACTAATCAAGAACCTATCAACCTGTGCTTTAAATATACCCAATGACTTGGCCTCCATAGCCATCTGTGGCAATGAATTCCACAGATTCCCCATCCTCTGGCTAAAAAATTCTAAAGGGACATTCTTCTGTTCTGAAGGGACAGGCTTCTGATTGAGCTGTGCCCTCTAGTCCTTGACTCTCCCACTAATGGAAACATCCTCACCAGTCGCACTCTGTCTAGACCTTTCAATATTCAGAAGTTTTTAATAAGATCTCCCCCTAATTCTTCTAAACTCCAACAAGTACAGGCCCAGAGCCATCAATCGCTCCTCATATATTAACCGTTTCACTTCTGTGATTATTCTCATGAACCTCCTCTGGATGTTCTCCAATGCCAGCATATCCTTTCTTAGATATGTGGTCCAAAACTGCTCACAATACTCTAAATGTGGTCTAAACTATATCGGCTCAGCATTGTATCCTAGCTTTTCCAGTCCACAAAATGAATGCTAACATTGCATTTGCCTCCCTTACCACCAATTCAACCTGCAAGTTAACCTTTCGAGAACTCCCAAGTCCTTTTGCACCTCTGATTTCTGAATGCACTCCCGATTTAGAAAATACTCTACACCACCCACATGGCTGTAACTGCTGCTCAAAGTGGATGTTCCAAACAAGAGAAAATCTGCAGATGCTGGAAATCTAAAGCAATGCACACAAAATACTGGAGGAACTCATCAGGCCAGGCAGCATCTATGGAAAAGAATAAACAGTCGACGTTTTGGGCTGAGATCCTTGATCAGGACCGTATGAAGAATCTCGGCCCAAAACCTCGACTGTTTACTCTTTCCCATGGATGCTCCCTGGCCTGCTGAGTTCCTCCAGCATTTTGTGGATGTTCCAAAGCCCAGGAGGACTTGATAGAGATTGAGTTCTGATCACGCCGTCCTTATTTCCCTACATGACTGAATGAAGCCCTACATGAACTGAAGCAACAGCACCTCATCTTCTGACTGGGTCCACTACAGCTTTCCAACCTCAACAATGAGTTTAACCGTTTCACATAATAAAGTATTTGTTGCAGCTTTCCGGCATCTGCAGCATTTTTGCAATTTCAAACAATGCTTCTGCCTTTAAGATTGATCTTTTGTTTCTATTACTAGCCTCTTTCAGATGGTCCATCGCTTTTTTATCGTTCATGCTCTATCCATTTCCTTCTCTTCTTCAGCTCTTCTCAGCATCTTAAAACTCATTTTATCACCAACTTTCCCAGTTCTGGAGTGAAAGATCAAAGATCTGATACGTTAACTCTGTTACATTCCCCACAGGTGCTGCCTAACCTGCTGGGAATTTCCAACATGTGGTGTTTTCTTTTATTTCAGCTGCCCTGTATCTGCTGGATTTTGCTTTTTCCAGAGGAAATAAAGAGGGACGAGACAAATTAATCTACGTACCAGTGGCGTAAGCCAGTTTCTTGTTCTCTTCGCTGAAGTCCTTGCGTTCATACTTTGCTCGTATCCATTGTTCCCTCAGCACCCTGAAACAGACAAGGATCAGTAATTCTCTCCCTTGATTCCAGAGCTCAGCTGTGCCCCCATTCCCACTGCCTCTGCTACATAGAGATATTTATTCTTTCTCACCCTCTCCTCACACAAGTCCAATCTCAAATCTTAATTACATCTTCAGTTTTCTCTTAATCTCCACCCACCATAAATTCTCCAATCACTGCTCTTGATTTCCGGCCAGCATAAATTCACCAATCACTGTTCTCAATCTCCATGCAGCATGAATTCTCCAATCACTGCTCTCGATCTCCGCCCACCACAGATTTACCACTCATTGTTGCCCCTCACCTCCCCCTCACTCTGTCAATCCATCCCATTGGGAATATGGTGAACATCTGAGTTCTCCAAGTTGCCCAGTGTGGGGATCTCAGTGAAAGGGTCACAAGAAGAGAAAATTACCTGCACGTCAGCAATGGAAAATACAGACAACCTCTTGCACTATAATCGACATGTCTTCAACTGTGCCTTTATTTTCTTTTGTACCAGGGTCTTGCTTTTACTTCTGAGTCCTGTTGAGGAATCTCGGCCCAAAATACCACCTCTTCATCCCCCCCACCACCATAGATGCCGCCTGACCTGCTGAGTTCCTCCAGTACTTTGACTGTGTCTTTGAATGGGATAGTTTTAGGTACAATTTATATTGTGTTGTCTGTACACACAAGATTTTCATTGTACTGTACCAGACAGAACATGTGAACATCACAATGAAATTAGCTTAACTCTGTTGATGAACCAACAACTCAGACACGTCTTCAAGTCTTTCCCTACACCACTTGTGTACATCACAACATTTATTTATTGAAATACAGCGCAGAATAGGCCTTTCCGGCCCTTTGAGCCACAACATCCAGCAAGCCCAGATTTAACCCCAACCTAATCATGGGACAATTTACAATGACCAATTAACCTACCAACCGGTAAGCATTCAGACCATGGGAAGAAACCTGACTGCCTGGAAAAATCCTACTCATTTCATGAGGAGAATGTACAGATTGCTTACAGATGATATTGGAATTGAACTCTGAACTCTAGAGCTGTAACAGTGTCACGCCAGCTGCTACGATACCAAGGTGCCAATAAATTTGACTTGACTCTCCTGATCATCACACAACTCTGACATATCTCTGAGTCTTTCTCTACATCTCCAGTTAGTCCCCAATCCAATCAGGATGCACACAGAGGCAGCTCTGGGTGGAGCTCTGTACTTACTGGCAGTCCTTGTATGTTGGAATGTAATAATAGGCAGGAACAAATGCTTCATACTTGTTCTTGGCTGCTTCATTTCCATGAATGGCCATGTGCTGGAAGGAAAAGAAGTCGTTCGTTACTAGGATAGGACAAAGGACAAGATGGACATACAAATCCTTCCAGAATTTTCGTAGGTGGCTCAGGGAGCTGCAGGCACAGACCTTGTTAAGAAGACGTAGAGGACAGGAACCCAAGATGGTCTCGAGAATCAAATCCTACTACCTTCAACCTTCTGTCCAGAACCCTCCAACAACACCTGAGGCACATCTATAGGGCTGGGATTCTGGAATCACCTCACTAGAATGCCTTGGTTTCTGGTCTGACCTTCTTGCTGCTTTAGTAGACAGGATAACCAAAGATCCCACTGACCCCAGACATTCCCCTTTCTCCCCTCTCCCACTGGGCAGAAGGTACAAAAGCCTGAAAGCACATATCACCAGGCTCAAGGGTAGCTTCTATCCCACTGTTATCAGACTCTTGATGGCCCTTAGTATGATAAGTTGGACTCTTGACCTCACAATCAACCTCGTTATGATCTTTCATCTTACTGCTTACATGCATGGCATTTTCACTATAGCTGTTACACATGATTCTGTTATTGCTTTACCTTGTTCTACCTCACTACACTGTGCAATGTTTTGATCTATATGAACAGTGTACCAGACTATGGTGGATTAGGGTGTAGAATTATTATTTTCTAGTATTTTACTTGTAGTTTTAATTCTCTAATATTTGCGTAAAGTTTTTATACAATCACCTATATACTGTATGTGTAATTGTTCAGTAAATTTTCCAGTAATTGTAGTATGGCTGATTCTGTATTTTTCTAGAAGCTTCTCAGTTTTTCTGCAGCACATGCCACACTCTTTTTTCAAAAGGAGATTCACGAAAATGATTCCAGGATTGAACGGCTTGTTATATGAAGAGCATTTGATGGCTGTGGGCCTGAATTCACTAGAATACAGAAAAATGGAGTGGGGGGGGTGACCTACTGAATGGTGAAAGGTCTTGATAATGTAGATGTGGAGAGCATGTTTCCTATACTGGGAGAGTTGAGGACCAGAGGGGACAGCCTCAGAATAGAGAGATGTCTTTTTAGAACGGAGATGAAGAAGAATTTAATTAGCCAGAGAGTGGTGAATCTGAGGAACTCATTGCCACAGGCAGCTGTGGAGGCCAAGTCTTCACGAATATTTAAGGCCGAGATTGATAGATTCTTGATTGGACAAGGCATGAAGGGATACAGGGAGAAGATTGGGTCTGAGGGGAAAAATAGATCAGCAATGACGAAAAGGTGGAGTAGACTTGATGGGCCAAATGGCCTAAATCTGCTCCTATATCTTATGGCCTTTATGGTTTTGGCTGTTTCATAGGTTAAATGTTATTACTAGAATGTTGTTTATCTCTAGTCTGAAGGTGAGATGACCACTTCTTTTTCTTCGTCTCCCTTGTTTGTTCTTTGATATCGTAACACTTTAATCAAACGGCTGTGAACAACAAGTTTTATGTTTCAGTCTTGACTTCTGAAGAACCTCTGGATCAACATCACCAGATCCATCAATAAGCTTTTCACTGTATCTCAGCCCAGAAAAAACCAATAATGAACCAAATCCAGTTCCAGCCTGGCAGCCATAAGACATGGGAGGAGAATTAGGCCATTTGGCCCATTGGGTCTGTTCCACCATTCCTTCATGGCTGATCTACTGTCCCTCTCAATCCCATTCTCCTGCCTTTTCCCTCTAATTTTTGTCGCCTTACTAATTAAGGACCTGCCAACCTCAGTGTTAAATCTACCCATTAATTTGGCCTTAGCCGTCCTCTGCTTGGAGAGCTCCTGCAGATGACATGATAATGAGCTGGTAATCTTTAGAGCAGGGCAAATATGGCAGCTCAGTTCAATGCCTCAACTGAAAGGCTGCACCACTGGCAGTGTGGGGACTCCCACATTGTGGAATGCACTTCAGTGTGTTGTGGCGCTGCGTCGGCGGCCTGGGCCCCTGAGCTAGAGTCTCTGCAGCAGAACGTGCAACTCAACCTTCTGTCAAGAGCGTTCAACCAAGCTGACACAGAACTTCCTGACAGGAAACTCTGGACGATGATTTCAACAATGTGCTGCATTAATGCTCACGTCGTACAAATGTACAATTTGTACATTTGTTCCTTAAAATTGTCATAACTGGGGAGGTTAGGGTAGTGTGGATAAGCTCCCATTGCCTATTAAATACTCAGGGAGGGGTTAGTGGGGTTAAACCCCCACTACCTATTGAATGCTCCCAATGGTGTGTGTCTCAAATAGCCTCTGACAACCAAGTCCAGCTCCTGGCCTTCACGTGTGGTTTAGCTACTAAACCCGACGGAACTATTTCTACTGAAAGGAGAATGGGCAAAAGCGGGTTACTGGTGCCTTAAAACTAGTTGCTTCAGGCAGATGGCGCTTGTCAGCTATGGCTGGCAACTCACCTAGCAGAGGGAAAGCTCTGACTTCAAACCTCTGCTGCCTTGTGGCTATACCCACTCATGGGGAATGCTTCGGGATTAAACCCCGAGGAGAAAATTCCAGAGCTGGAGTCTCTAAGGCAGTGCTAGGTTGAGTTCAATGTTGACTGACAGCTCCTGCAATGCCACTGGTACCAAACTGTACCGGTCTCAGCCATTCCTTCGGGTTTATGAGATTCACAGAGAGCGGGAGCTTGCTCTCTATATTGTACCGCCCAGGATTGCGTACTGACACAAAGAGAGCTAGGTCGCAGCGTCTATGGTCAACTCTGACCAACGGAGGGTGTACATTTGTGGCAGGGATTGTCAGAATCTGCTTAACCTCTGGATGGGTGTAACACAGTCCTGCACATGGACATCATGGGCAAGGCCAGCATTTATTAACCTTTCAGTGTTACCCCTGAGAATGGGACGGCGAGCTAGGTTTCTGCCTACTGCAGTCTGTGTGTTGAAGGTGCTCCCATACTGCTGTTGGGGTGGGGGGGAAGAACCTGGAGTCTGACCCAGCAACAACAGAAGAAGGTTGTTACATATATCCAAGCAACAGGCACAGGCCCTTCAGCCCAACTGCTGTTTCCTCTAAGCTGCGTAGGTGCTTGGCCATATAGTGACTGAAATGCTCTCACACACATAGCTTTGTTGCTGTGCAGCTAAAAGTTGCTTTTATATAATGTTAATGTTAGAAATTATGTTAATATAATTTTGAAATTACGCCTATATAATTTTGAAATTACGCCAACATAATTTCCAAATCCATGCTAATACAATTGTGAAATATCCTGTAATTAATTGTGTTAGTGAATATAATCCATACATTTTCTAAATAAACATTTTAGAACTTCAATGTATTTACACTGTCAGTGTTCGGAGTTACAAATTGTAACAATAAACACAGATTGGAAGCTGGTAGCTCATTGTTAATAAACCGCTGGCCCACTGAATGCTGACGCCGTCTAGTCAAACATTTTACTTTTGCCATTGTGCCTGTCAGTTGTTTTAACTGCCTGATGTCGTTTACTTGTGTTGTGAGTTGTGGTTTGTGTTTGTTTGATGTGTATATTGCAAAAAAAAACCACTTAAAGTGTGCACAGTTTTCAGGCTGTGTAAAAATATCCCGCTCAGAGCAATGGTTGGTTGGCAATGGTTGTACAGAAATAGAGGGGATGTTGAGCCTAACTCATCCATACTAAATTGGTTTATTATTTTTCATGTTTTGCATGTCATCTATAGAAATTGCTTCCTCACATCAGAAGATTGAGGTAGTATAAGGGAAAGCAATAAGAGAATGCGGAAATAAAGTGCTACAAGTGACAGGGAAGGAGCAGGCAATAAGGTGCAAGGGAATGACAAGGTAAATTGAGACAGCAGTGTTCTTAAAACAATGGGACAGAAGCTGTCCTTGAGCCGGAAGGCATGTGTTTTTCAGCTTTTGTACCTTCTGCCCGATGGGAGAGGGGAGAAGAGAGAATGTCCAGGGAGCGTGGGAGTTGGGGGGGGGGGGGTGGTGGTTGTTGCTAGCAAGAACTGCAGAGTCCAAGAAGCGGAGGGGGTCCGGTTTCTGTGAAGCGCTGAGATGTGTTCACAACCCACTGCAGTTTCTTGCGGTCGCAGGCTGAGCAGTTACCGTAAAAAGTCGTAACACATCTGGATAGGATGCTTTCTGTGGTGCATCTGGAAAGACTGGTGGGCTCCGATGGGACGTAACAAATTTCTTCAGCCTCCTGGGGAAGTAGAGGAGCTGTTGAGCTTTCTTGGCTTGGGCATCTACCTGGTCGCACTATTGGTGGTGTTCACTCCCAGAAACGTGAAGCTGTCCTCCCTTTCAACCTCAGCACCATGGATGTACACAGGAGTGTGTAACCCACTTTGCTTCCTGAAGTCAATGACCAGCTCTTATACTTACTGTCCATTACACCACTGACATTTAGGGCATTAATGAAGGTCCTCCATCTCTGATGGTGTTCAGGGCTTCCTTCTTCATGTCAGTAGCTTCCTCTCGGTTTTCACTACCATCAGTCACGCAAGTCCCAGGTGGAGACTCAGGAATACCATCGCACTCAGATGTAGAAGGATTTTTCATTGCTGTTTCCATAATAATTTTGTTTGACCAGTCAGGGTTGTTAGCCCTCAGATGAACCTGGAGGACCAGTGAATCACTCTTAGTCTGGCCTCTACCCTTTCACCTGTTTGGCATGGGTGACCCGACCAACAGCAGAAGGATACAGCCTTGACTCCAGCCAACACAGCTCTCCGGGTCACTGAGGCATGAAAGCCTCCAAACCACGATAAGATTGTGGTCCCCTTGGAGGACTAGCTCTTTTGTTTTGTCAATATTGTGGGAAGGTTGTTATCATGATACCATCCCATTATGGTGGCAAGCATAGTGGTTAGTGTAATTACTTTACAGTGATAGCTGTAAGATCGGGATTCTCATCCTGCTGCTGTGTGTAAGGACATTCTTTCTATGGCCATGTGGGTGCTCCAGTTTCATCACATATTTTGAAGACGTGTGAGTTAGGGTGGGTGAGTAGTGGCCATGCTATATTGGTGTCGGAAGTGTGGTGACACTCGCACACTGCCCAGCACAACCCTTGATGATTTGGTTTGTCATAAATGGCACATTTCACTCTCTGTCTCGATGTACAGGCTTCAAATAAAGCTAACCTTCTGACAGGCTGAATTACCTTCTGGTATGGGGTACTGCACAATATCGCAAGAAACTACAGGGAGTTGTAAAATTAGCTGCATCATGGGTACTAGCCTCTGTAGTATGCAAGACATCATCAAGAAGCGGTGCCTCACAGCTATTATTAAGGACCCCCATCACCCAGGACATGCCCTCTTCTCATTGCTACCATCAGGGAGGAGGTACAGAAGCCTGAAGGCACACACTCAGTGATTCAGGAACAGCTTCTTCCCCTCTGCCATCTGATTTCCAAATGGACATTGAACCCATGAACACCACCTGACTTTTTTTCCTGTTTTGGTACTATTTTTAATTTAACAATTTAATGTACATATATACACTTAGTGAAATTCAGTCTTTTTCTATATTTATCACGTTGCACTGTACTGCTAACAAATTTCACAACATATGCTTGTGATATTAAACCTGATTCAGATTCGGTTTCTTTTAGCTTAATGGCACTGGGCTCTCGGCCTCAGGTAGGCAAATGAGACTCCCAAAGATGCCTTCTTGTGCTTGGCCCATATCCTCAAAACCTCCCCTTTCCATGCACCTGTACAAATGTAAAAGCAGTTTTATTCCACCTGCCTCCATCACCTCCTCTGGCAGCTCGTTCCATATACAGCCGGCCCTCCTTATCCACAGGGGATTGGTTCCGGGACCCCCTGCGGATACCAAAATTTGCAGATGCTCAAGTCCCTTATTTAACATGTATCAGTGCAGTGGTCTTTAGGACCCAGCGGAACCCCGGACTTTATTTAATGTGTCTCTGTGTGCTGGACATTAGAACCTGGCGGTGCAGCTCTGAATCGGCAGTGTTTCTGTTCATGAAAATAATCACGATCGCAATTGAAAATAAGGTGGAAGTAATAACGCGATCAGAAAGAGGTGAGACGCCATCGGTCATTGGAAAAGCGTTAGGCTACAATCGGTCAACGATCGGAACAACTTTAATGGAGCATATGAAAGGCACTGCTCCGATGAAAGCTATAATTATTACTAAGCAACGCAGTGGTTAAATTATTGAAATACATATGTTTCTTAAGTGTTTTATATGCATAGAAAGGTAAAATATGTACTATATACTAGGAAAACGTTTGACTAACTGACACTAAATAGTACCGGATGTACCTGTTCCGACTTCAAATCTGATTTAAAGATGGACTCAGGAACGGAACTCATTGATAACCCAGGGACTGCCTGTACTTCTAAGGCATTTCTAGATTACTTATAATACCTAATACAATGTCAATGCTATGTAAATAGTTGTTATACTGTATTGTTTAGGGAATAATGACAAGGAAAAATAGTCTGTACATGCTCAAGCAACGAGTGCTGGAGAGAGAACTTGTGGGTTTTCCCGATCCGCGGTTGGTTGAATCCGCGGATAAGGAGGGCCGACTGTACTGACCACCGTCTGCAACACACACTGCCCAGACAACGTAGCTTTATGTGTGGTGTAGATAGTGCAGGCAGTTGGAACCCCCTCCCCAGGGTAGAAATATCAAATACTGTAGGGCAAGGTTTAAAGGTGAGAGGGGTAAAGTTTAAGGGGGAGTGGATTTTACACTTATGATAGGTGTCTGGAACAGGCTGTTGGGGTAGCGGAAGAAGCAGATATGAAATTGGTGTTTAAGAGACTTTTAGACAAACATGTAAATGGACAGGAAATGGAGGGATATGGTTTATGTGCGGGCAGAACTAAATAGCTTAACGTGACAAACTGCTTAATGCAGACACTGTGGACTGAAGTTCCTGTGCTGTACAAGGGAAACAGGCCTTTTGATTGTTTGAGTCTCTGCTGCTATTTTTATTTTATTTAGAGATACTGCACGGTATCACAAGATTCGAGATTCAAACATGCAAAGATTCAATGATGCAAAGTACAATTATTACCAAAGAACGTATGCAGAATTTGTCCTGGCCCAAAACCTCGACTGTTTACTCTTTTCCATAGATGCTGCCTAGCCTGCTGAGTTCCTCCAGCATTTTGTGTGTGTTTCTTTGATTTCCAGCGTCTGTAGATTTTCTCTCATTTATGCAGTACTGTTGCTCCTCTCTGTGCCTTGTGGCGCATCGGGTGGCAAACTTGCTGTTTCTTTAGCATTTGTCTGTTTTTTACGAGGCAGAGTTGCTGGCTCAAAGCTCAACCCAGCACGGATGGAAAGCGTGCAAGGAACCTGCCGGATTTGAACTCAAGACCACATGTCTCAAAGACAGGTGGGGATGCCACTACACCACCGACCGGCTGTATGCAGTATACGACCCTGAGATTCTGCTTCCCACAGACAGCCAAGAAACAAAGAAAACCATGGAATCCATTCAAATATAACATTAATCCCCCCCCCCCAACGGACTACTTGAAACACTGACAATGCAAATACATCGAAGTTTTAAAATATTTCAAAGTAAAGATTGTGATGTTTATTATTTAGAAATTTATGGATTATATTCATTAACATATAAATAATTATTGCACAATTATATGAACATAGATTTCAAAATAATATTAGCATAATTTGAAAATTATATTAATATTATATAAAAGCTGCACGGTAATATAGACTATGTGTGCAGGAGCCTTTCACTTACTGTGCGGCCACACACCCACGCAGCTTCAAGGGAACAGTGCTTAGAAATGCAATCAAATAAAACAGAGGAAGACAGGAAGGTCCTCCACTTCCTCCATTCAACTTCGATAATCCTCAAGAAGCTCGACAACGCTTAGCAGTTGATAGGGAAGCGATGCCCAATGACTGACGTCTGAGGCAACCATTTCCAAACCTGTGACCTCTGTCACTGGGGAAGGCAAGAGCTGCTGGGGCAGGGGAATACCATTGACTACACAATCCTCTCCAAGTCACACATCATCCTGTCTTGGAAATATTCTGCTCCTTTGATGGTTGGGCATCTAAATTCTAGAATTCCCTCCCCGATTTTATACCCTGGGAACAAGTTTACCAGAAGGACTGCAGTGGTTTGAGAAGGATGTCGCCACCACCACCTTTCTAATGGTAATTCATCGTCGGTAGGTTGCATCTGGAATTTCCAGTTGGCGTATGATTTCCCTCCACACTGCTCTGACATATTGGAAAATTGTGTACATGGCAAGTTACAGCAGTGGTTGCCTTTGCCTTCTGCCAGGTGAGTTTTTTATAAGAGATCACTAGCTCTTAACCCAGCACGGATGGAGAGCATGCAAGGGAGCCGGCCAGATTCGAACTCGGGATCTCTCACCCTGAAATCCAGCTGATGCCACTACGCCACCAGTTGGCTTTAAGGGTAATTAGGGGTGTGTAATAAATGCTGGTCTTGGCTGTGAAGCCCACACCCTGTAAATGAACACACAGGGGGCTTCAAAAGGGAAGTGGGAGGCAACAGAGATTTCTCCCCCCTTTCTGCGAACATTGTCCTGTTATATCTTACCTGAATTTGGGAATCATTCCAAGGGTCCAGGAGGAGTGATTTGATGACACTAACATCCGGAATGTTCCGATGGATCCCCGAACAGTTGAGGCAAATGAAGATTCCGAGCGTGGTCGAAGCCCATTCAGGTTCTGTGGAAGAGAATCAGCGTGAGCTCACAGAACAAATCGGAAGTTTACAAGGTCAGTGGGGGTGAACTCAGGAGACCCCTCCCCCTTGGATGCACCTGACCTGAATCAGTCAAACTTCCCAATGATGGGCTCTTGAGAACTCTGAGTTACTTGTTACCTAGAGCAGTGTTTCTCAAACTTCTTCTGCTTATGGGCCACTTGTGACTTTCACTTAACTCTGTGGCCTCCACCCTACATAGTCTCTGTTAGTTAGCTGTTAAAGTGGTTTTTGGTCAAATGAATCCGAGGGTTGTATATGGTGACACTTTGATAATAAATTTACTTTGTACTAATTTATGGATTGTGCATTTTTTCAGATGTATGGTTTTTATATTCCGTGTTTTTCACCCATTCCTTTCTGTTTTGTTGTGTGAGGGCAGGGGGTTTGGGGGGTTGATGTTCTTGTTGTGCTTTTTGCAAGGGGTGGTTTGCTGGTCACTCTTCTTGTTGCATTCTGTTGGTTTTCTGTGAAGGGCAGAGGGTTTAGGTGTTGACGTTCTTGTTACATTTTCTGCGAGGGGAGGGGGGTTTGGGGCTTGATAATCATGTTGGTATTCTTTTTTTGTGGGGAGGAGGGTGCGTTTGATGTTTTTCTTTAAACCACCTCCATGGTTTTTCTTTGTTTTGTGGCTATCTGGAGAAGGTAAATCTTAAGAGTTGTAAACTGCATATATACTTTGATAATAAATGAACCTTTGAACCTTTATTGTTCTTATATACAATTAATATTTATGTTATCTGTATTTTTATATGTTAAATATAATGTTTCCTGTGTATATGAAAAACAAAACTATTTCAAAGCTGTTAATACAAAACGCATGGGTCAGTGGAAGGCAAACAAACCAGCCTCCTGCTGAATGGTTGCTGTTCGACCTTGCTGGAGACAGCCCTGCCCCATCTGCAGTTTGTGATTTGGGGGATGAATGTGGAGCAGGGCTCAGCGGACTGTCCAGCAGAATGTGAATGGTGATTGTGTGTGGTCAAGTGGGAGCGACAGATAACGATTGATGTGCCTGCCATACCATTACCCCCATCCCCATCCCCAACCCCCTCCCTCATACACACACACACACACACACGCTAAGCTCTTTTGTTGCCTCATTTGCATAATCCTGCATATTTTCCCATTCTCTTCATTCAATTAAATTACATATCTTAATTTTTTTATTTATATATTTGAGTAATATTTCATTACAACAGTAAACTTATCAAGGCCCATTCAGAAGCTCCCGCTGCCCCGAGTTATTGTTTTTTTTACATGTGGGCCCTATGAAGTCTGGCGACGCCCTCTGTGAAGCTGAATGACCCACGCTGAGAACCACTGATCTAGAGGTGGGGAGATGAGATGGCACGTTGCTGTCCTCAACTCCCCATCCAGCTCACACCCATTGTCTGAAAAACTGCTGCCAAATTTGACCAAGTGATGTCACTATGAAATGGGTGCAGTCATGTACTTGTGGCCGATGTGTCTTGTGATGTATTGACCACAGTCCGAACCCAGACAAGAGGTTAAGGATGAGATTCTGGGCTGAAGTCTATCATGAGGCAAGTTTGGAGATTTACTCTGCATCTAACCTCCTGTGGCCTTTGTACTTCAAGAACACGAAGAGGAGGAGGAGAAGGCCATTCTGCCCCTCAGGCCTTCCCTTCCCTCCAATGTATTCGCCGATGTGCCCTAGGCCCCAGCTCCTCCTCTGTGCCAGTTCCCCACAGACCTCAGTCCACCAGTCTTCCAAACTTTAGTTTTGTGCTTTTTTTAATTGATACATGTGTAACACTTGTTTTGCCTAGTGGCATGATCGCAGGGTGATAACCCCCCTGCCCGGCCAAACCTTAGCACTCTCGTTTGGGTGGATGCTGCGTGGTGTCCCCTGTGTAAAATCAGTACCCCGAAATAACCAGCAGGTCACCACGTGCAGTTAAATGATTAAGATTTTATATTTGACTATGGGGTTAGTAGAGAAACAAAATATAAAATAAAAGGGCGCCAATAATCTCATTAGACAGTCCAGTGCACAAATCGTTGGAGCTCATGGATTTTTCTCTTCACTGATCCTCCTCCAATAATCGCTGACTCTGGACTCCCGCCCCGGGCCCAGGACCCAGAGGGTCTCGCAACCCACCATCTCCTCAAGCCATGTCTTCTCTCTTCACCTCCTCGTACCTTCTCCCCGAAGCCCACGCAAACTAATAGCTTTCACACAGACAGAAAAATTAACATCTCTTCCATTGGCTAACACTGAATTCCAAAGTCCCATTGTCAGTTTACTCAACAGCCTTCCTCTGTCTCTTCAGTTCGGTTCCCACCCCCCAGCAATTTAAACTCTCCCCAATAGCCTTCGCAAACCTCCCTGCCAGGATATTGGTCCCCCTCGGATTCAAGTGCAACCCGTCCTTTTTGTGCAGGTCACACATGCCCCAAAAGAGGTCCCAATGATCCAGAAATCTGAATCCCTGCCCCCTGCTCCAGTCCCTCAGCCATGCAGTTATCCTCCACCTCACTCTATTCCTATACTCAGTGTTGCGTGGCACAGGCAGTAATCCCGAGCTTACCACCTTTGAAGTCCTGCTTCTCAACTTCCCTCCTAACTCCCTGTAGTCTGTTTTCAGGACCTCCTCCCTTTTCCTACCTATGTCGTTGGTACCAATATGTACCACAATCTCTGGGTGTTCACTTTCCCACTTCCCCACTTCAGGATATTGTGGACACAATCAAAAACATCCTGGACAATGGAACCTGGGAGGCAAACTACCATCCGTGTTTATTTCCTGTGTCCACAATATCACCTGTCTGACCCCCTAACTATAGAGTCCCCTATCACTGTTGCCTTCTTCCTTTCCCTCCCCTTCTGAGCCACAGGGCCAGACTCTGTACCAGAGGCATGGCCACTGTTGCTTCCTCCGGGTAGGCTGTCCCCCCAACAGTACTCAAACAGGAGTACTTATTGCTAAGGAGTACAGCCACAGGGGTACTCTCTAGTATCTGACTCTTGCCTTTTCCTCTCCTGGCTGTTACCCACTTATTTGTCTCCCGAGGCCCCGGTGTGACTACCTGCCTATAGCTCTTTTCTATCACCTCCTCACTTTCCCTGACTAGATGAAGGTCATCGAGCTCCATCTCCAGTTCCTTAACCCGGTCCTTAAGGAGCTGCAGCTCGACACACCTGGCACCTTTCCTAAAGGTGGGAACCCTTGGTATAGAAGGAGTTTTGCTATCTATGTAACCCATACTGTCCCTGTGGAGGGAGTTTTACTCTGTATCTGACCCACAGTATCCCTGCTCTTGGAAAGTCTGACGTGATCCAAGAGCGTTTTTAAAATTTTGTATTTATTTAGAGATATAACACAGAATTAACCCTTCCTGCCCTTTGAGCCATACCGTCCAGCAACCCTCGACAGCCCTGATTTAACCCTGGCGCAATCACAGGATGATTTACAATGACCAATTAACCTACTAACACAGAGTAAAACTCACTCTGCACTGTCCCATCACACACTCCCAGGGCAGTGACGGCACATGTTTGATACAGAGTGGATTTCCCTCTACGCTGTCCCATCACACATTCCAGGATCAAGGACAGTATTGGTTAAATATGGAGTGAAATTCCGTCTACCCTCTGAACTGTGGGAGGAAACCGGAGGACTCAGAGAAAACCACGGGGAGGTTGTACAAGACTTCTTACAGAGGATGCTGGAATTGAACTCTGAATTCTGAAGCCTCAAGTTGTAATAACGTAGCACAAAATGCTACGATATCATGGAACCTTCCGCCATTTTGCTACTTTAATAATACCAAACACCACACTATGCTCTTCATTTTCTAATGCTGAAAACGCTGTGAAACAGTCCCAGTCTTCTTGGGGTATAACAAATAACGTAACTCAGCCAGCAGTCAGGGGTGGGGTGCAGGTTTTGCAGTTTTAGCTGCCTGGGCGCTTTGATCCAGTGAAGAATGAGTCCCAGCAGCATGCGGAGGGTGGGGCGGCTCTGTCGGAACCTGGCCAAGTCCAGGCAGGTTGGAACCCAGTCATTAACCACTGCAAGTACGAAAGGCAGGCGGAAAAAGCAGGGCAGCACAAGCTTAAATCTGCACCGAGTGAGCAGAGGAATGTTAAAAAGCACCTGGCACTCAAAAAGTATTTGCTGCCTCCAGGCTGCACATTGACACACCCAACAGTATTATATTTAAAAACGCTTGCATTTTTTATAGCCCCGGGCATCTTCAATGTATACACCCCACCAAATACTTCTGAAGTGACTGTTGCAATGCAGGGAATGCATTTGCCTGTCTGTGCACAGCAACGTCCACGGTCGATCCTGACCGACGGGGGCCTCACTCATTCACAATTGTTTCAGACAGGGACAAATCGTGGCTCCTGCTCTTTGTTGCCCCAGAGGGGAATTGAACGCTTTATGTTCGAAAAGTCATGCAGGGTTCACTGTTTAAAAACTCATTTAAAAGATGGCACCTCCAACAGTTCACGTTTTCGTATCGAATATAACACCTTCTTCACACTGTACAGCTGTTCTAAAACAACTAATATCACAACATCTAAGTCAGTAATAATAAGTACAATTCCAATTCTAAATAATCTCTTCTGTTTGCACGTGATCCAACCCCCTCCAGTCTATAATACTGTAAGACATAGGAGCAGAATTCGGTCATTTGGCCCATTGAATCTGCTCTGCCATTTCATCATGGCTGATTTATTATCCCTCTCAACCCCGTTCTCCTGCCTTCTCCCCATAATCTTGGCACCCTGACTAATCAAAAACCTGTCAACCTCTGCTTTAAATGCACCCAGTGACTTGGCCTTCACTGCCATCTGTGGGAACGAATTCTACAGCTTCATCACCCTCTGGCTCAAGAAATTCCTTTTCAACTCTGGAGGCTGTTTGCTCTGGTCCTAGACTCCCACTACTGTAAAAATCACTCTATTTAGACCTCTCAATATGTGGTAGGGTTCAAGACGTCTACCTAAAAGTTTCTTAAACTCACTATGTTGGATAGGTATGCTATGTTGGCGACTCTTGTGGGCTGCCCCTAGCACATCCTTGAACTGTGTTAGTCATTGACACAGATAACACATTTCACTGCGCCTTCTGTAAATATTAGATTTATTTTTCTGCTTTGAATGTCTGCAGGCAAATGAATCTCAGAGTAAAATATGGCAACATGTGCAAGGTTCAAAGCTTCATTTATTATAAGAGTGTGGCAGCATACAACTCCGAGATTCACCTTCTCCAGAAGATAGCCATGAAACAAAGAAAACTATGGAAGACATTCAAACAAGAACATCAACTTAGTACTTTGATATGTATTTTGAACTATGAATATCCTCTGGTAGGCTGTGCAAGCATGTACCTCTTTTTTGTTAAAAAAGATTGCCCTGCATATCTCCCTTAAACTTTCCTCCTACTATGTTAATATATCACTTAGTATTCGACATTTCCACCCTTTTTACTCTGTTATGCCTCTCTTAATTTTATGAGCCTCTTAACAGATCTTAATACAGCTGTCAGCTTTCTGTAGTGGGACATAATCTGCAAGAGTGCATTGGGTCAAAACCAATTTAGAATATGGTAACCATTCTTTCCTGTTTATGCTAGAAATGGGCAGTTCTGATGTATGGCCATCCAACTGTAACACTATTTGGTATTTCCCTCTCTGCAGATACTGCCTGATTTGCTGAGTAGATTCAGCAACCCTCTTCGAATTTAATTAATTATTTATTTCAAAGTCATAGTCAAAGCAAAATTTATTATCAACATGTGATTCAAAGTTCAAAGTAAACTCTATTATGGAAGTTCATATGTATCACCATATATAATTTTCCTGCAGGCATACTCAATAAATCTATAGAATAGTAACTATAACAGGATCAGTGAAAGATCAACCAGAGTGCAGAAGACATCAAACTGTGCAAATTATAAATAAATAGCAATAAAGAATGAGAACATGAGATAATGAGATAGAGACCTTCAACTCGGTCATTCAGTCAAGATGGCACCTACATACAATGAATGCTTCTTCAGGCAACATCTCCTGGATAGGTCATGAAACCATATATTTCACTCATCTTTATGTCTTTTACGTTTATGTTTTTGCCTTGGATGTGATTCTGGGACTGTTGGAGCCAGTGATTTACCGTTAGGGTGTTCCAGTGCTCTGCAGTCTCCCACAGGATTCCAGGAGGCAGAGACAGCATACGCGAACCTCGTGGCGAGAAGCCTGCAGGATGCGGCTTAAGCTTCTGCTCGGCTCACTGATGAAAGTGACGAGGGAGATTGAAACGTTGAGGCGAGTGCAGAGGGTGAGCGCCAGCTGCCTGTCTTGATGGCTCTGCTATGGAGAGAGAAAGTTCTGCCGCTGGGCCCGAAGACTATTGTCCAGGTTTTCTGCATTTTGGATGTGGACATTTTTTTCCAGCCTTATAGTTTTTTATATTCTGTGTTTTTCACCCAATCTTTCTTGTTTTTTTTTTGTGCAGGAGGAGGCGTTTGGGGTTTGATGTGCCTGTTCTGCTTTGTTTGCTTTTTTGTGTGGGAGGAGGGATTTGGGGGTCAATTTGTTCCGTCTTTGTTCATTTTTTGGAGAGGACATTTTGGTGGGGGCGGGGGGGGGGGGGTTTGAAGATCACGCTGCCTTTCCTTTCTTTCTTGGTTTCATGGCTACCGGGAGAAGAATTTCGAGTTGTACACTTTGATAATACATGAACATTTGAAGAGTCCTTAAAGTGAGATCATTGGTTGTGGGAACATCTCAATAGATGGGCAAGTGAGTGAAGTTACCCCCCCCCCTTTGTTCAAGAGCCTGATGGTTGAGGGGTAGTAACTGTTCTTGAACCTGGTGGTGTGAGTCCTGAGGCACCTGTACCTTCTACCTGATGGAGCAGTGAGAAAGGAGCATGGCCTGGGTGGTGGGGATCTCTGATGATGGATGTTACCACATATTATGCTGAGATTCATTTTCGCACAGGTATTTACTGGAAAATAAAGGAATACTATAGGATTTATGAAAAACTATACATAAACAAAGACTGACAAACAACCAATGTGCAAAAGAAGACGAACTGTGTGAATAAAAAGAATACTGAGAACATGAGCTATAAAATGTCCTTGAAAGTGAGTCTGTAGGTTGTGTTGTGTATTTAATATTCCAGTAATCGTATATATATTTATTTACACACACACGCGCACGCACGCGCGCGCACACACACTACCGGTTATATGTGTGAATACGTGAATTGCATATGTCATCACACCACCATGTGATACTTGTGTATCCTACTTAAAGTAAACACAAAGTTAGACCCACCTTCCCAGACTTCCGTGTCTTCTTTTGAATTAATTGCATGTTTTGAAGTTACAAAACATGAGAGGTTGTGGAATCAGTTTGGTGTGGTGGTGAATGAAGTTATGGAGCCTGATGGTTAGAGGGTAATAACTGTTCCTGAACCTGGTGGTGTGGCACCCAATGCTCCTGTACATCCTGCCCGAAGGCAGTAGCGCGAAGAGAGCAAAGACTGGACGTTGGGCTGCTTGGTGATGGATGCGTTGGCGTGTTCCTTGCTCAATGATGGGGGGAGGCCTTTGCTGTGACGGGATGAACTCAGTCCACCACTTTCTGTAGACATCTCTATTCCTGGGAATTTGTGTTTCCATAGGGGGCCCGTGATGTAGCCAGTCAGGAAACTCTCCACTGGGCTTAGAGATACAGCAGGCTAACAGGCCACTCCAGCCCGATGAACTTGCACCACCCAATTACACCCATGTGATCAATTAATATACTAACTTTGGAATGTGGGAGGAAACCAGAGCATCTGGAGGAAACCCACGTGGACATGTGGAGAATGTACAAACTCCTTACAGCCGAGGGAGGAATTGAACTCGGTCACTAGCTCTGTAAGAGTGTTACAATTACTGCTACGTTAAATTCCCTCAGCTGTTGTATGTCTTATCTCCCTCTCTCCACTGCCTTCATTCACCCGCCTCAGAGAGATCAGCTCCAATGAATTGACATTCATCACGCTTTTCTACACAGCACCAACATGTGTCACGTGGACAACTGTGCTCTCCACCCTCTCATCGACCTTCTCTTTGTCCTAGCCACCCCTCTGTCCCTCTCCGCACTTCTAGCACAATTGTTTTCTCCTGTTCTGGTGGGAGGTTGACAAGCCAGAAGTTAACATAGAACATAGACCAGTACAGCAAAGTACAGCTTCTTTGGCTCCCAATGTTGTGTTGCCCTTTTTATCCTAATCCAAGATCAAACTTCCCCTTCTCTCCCACATAGCCCTCCATTTTCTGGCAAGATAGCACCAGTGACCAATGGTGACATCTTGCATACAGCTTACAAAACTACTAGAAACTCTTCTTCTTCTAGCTATATTTCTTCTGAACTACGATTGATTGCAGCCTGTAATTATTCTTCTAAGAATGTATTTTTGGATCGACTGAAAGACATGGTACTTCTGCCATCTTCCAGGGGATTTGCTACAGCTACATTGGGGTTTACACTGCATCAGTTCCTAATGGCAGTCCACTAACCCAAGGATGTCTTCATTGCTCCGCACTGATTAAATGTCGACCAAGGTTAAAATCATCGAGTAGGAGGCGGAAAATGAATTGGTAATCAGTGCTGTCTGCCTGCATTTGACCAGTCCTTACTCACTGCAGCCAGCGGGCAGAAGGTGCAGGAGTCTTGGGTCCCATGCTGCTGGGGCTCGGGTGTGGCTGATGCCTTGTAGCTATCTGGCTTCTGTGCAAGCGTCACTCGCCTCAGTGATGAACTGGCTTCGCAGCTGTCGATTCACTTTCAGGAACCCCACAGTTCACGTTCCTCATGTCTTTGTTTACTTTTTTTTTGTTATTTGCGTGATTTGATCAGGGCGCTTCAGTGCTGAACTGAACTGAGTGCAGCTATGGCCTGTGGCCATCAGCACAGTGCTGAGGTTAATGTTATTTGTTTATTTTTATTGTTTGCACAATGTGTTCTTTCTCCTTTTGTTTTGCATATTGTGTGTTTGACAGTCTTGTTGAGTGGGTTTTTTTTGTTAAACAGGTTCTATTGTGTTTCTTTGTTTTGCAGTTGCCTGCGAGAAGAATATCACAGTTTTATACTGTATACATTGATAATAAATGTACTTTCAAGCTTTGAATTTTTCTTTAAATGCTACATTTTGTGGAAATACATCTGTAACCCTGAAGACTAGGAATTTATAACTGTTGTAAAATGTAATGTGACAAAATGGAATCTGTGTGACCCCAGAGTGCTTTGCTGGTTTGTAGATGTGTTTGGATGGGAAGCTTGCAGGCTATGTGATTTATAGTAGGGAGTGTTTTGACATTGCATGATTGAAAGCAGAGAAAACCAGGACATGTCTGTTGGGGAGTGCGGTGGGGGGAGCCTAAAAGAGAAATGTGGCTCATATAAGACAGATGCGAGAAAAGGCAGGAATGCAATTAGAGGATGGAACAACCTCAAAGGTATGAAGCTCACTGGACTCTGAACATATAAATGATCTGTTTTGAGCTGTAAGATCAAAGCTTTCTAAAGACAGGACTTATGGAGGTAGACTTCCCTTGCAAGTAATGAATATGATTATAATTTGATCCACTCTGAGTTTGTAGTAGTCTGTTACTGTATATTTAGAAG
Organism: Hemitrygon akajei; assembly: GCF_048418815.1. Classification (NCBI taxonomy): domain Eukaryota; kingdom Metazoa; phylum Chordata; class Chondrichthyes; order Myliobatiformes; family Dasyatidae; genus Hemitrygon; species Hemitrygon akajei. The sequence goes on from NC_133154.1 coordinate 7,960,551, forward strand.
ACTTAGCTGAATGGTATACGGCAATTCCCTTCTCTGCAGATGTTGCCTGACTTGCTGAGTATCTCTTGCACTTTCCCTGGGTTTTCCCTATTACTTTCTCTTAAGTTTGGAACTAGGCACTGAACAGAGCAGCTACTGTAATGCTTTATAGTGCCAGCGACCAGGGTTCAATTTCTGCTGCTGTCTGTACAGAGACTGTATGTTCTCCCCATCACCATGCGGGTTTCCTCCAAGTGCTCCAGTTTCCCTCCACATTCCAAAGGCTGTTAGGATTAGGGTTACCAAGTTGTGGGCATGCTTTGTTGCTGCCAGAAGTGTGGCAACACTGGCGGATTAAAGACTAGCTTTATTTGTCTATGTATATCAAAGCAGCAAACCATACAGTGAAATGTGTCTCGTGTGTCAATGGCCACCAGAGTCTGAGGATTGTGCAAGGGACAACTGCAAGTGTTGCCACTCTTGTGGTACCAACATAGTATGCCCACAACTCACTAACCCTAGTTGTATGTCTTTGGAACGTGGGAAGAAACTCGAGCACCTGGAGGAAACCCATGCAGTCACAGGGAGAGTGTACAAACTCTTTTGATAGGGTGGAAACCACAGTTGTCTAGGTGAAACATATATTTATGTTGTGTAAGAGAGGTATAAAGACTAAAGATAGATTAGCTTTATTTGTCTCTCACACACACACATTGAGTCCAAAGGTTGTGGGAACATGCTCCCATCATTGAAATGTTCCCAAAACCTATAGACTCACTTTCAAGGACTCTTTATCTCTTGTTCTTGATATTTATTGCTTGTTTATTTATTATTTCTTTCTTTTTGTATTTGCACCATTTGTTGTCTTTTACACACTGGTTGAACTCTCAAGTTAGTGCAGTCTTTCATTGATTCTATTATGGTTATTATTCTATTTTGGATTTATTGAGTATGCCCGCAGGAAATCGAAACTCAGGGTTGTTTTTGGTGACATACATGTTCAATGGGTTCAATTTAATGTCACAGAAATGTATACAACATACATCCTGAAATTCTTTGATAATAAATTTACTTGTACTTTGATGATAAATTCACTTTGAAATATTGAAACATATTGTAAAGTGAAATGTGTTGTTCTTGCTTATGACCAAAACAGTCTGAGGATGTGCTGGAGGCAGCCCACAAGTGTCGCTACACATCAGGTGCCAACATCGCATACCGACAACTCACTTACCCCAACAGGACATCTTTGGAGTGTAGGAGGAAACCAGAGCACCTGGAGGATACCCGTGTGCTCACAGTGATAATGTAGAAACTCCTTACAGAGATGGGGTTCGAACCCTGATGGCAGGCACTGTAAAATGATTGTGCTAACCATGATACTGTCAGGCTGCCCAGTGACATTGATAGACACATTCAGAGCCCATCAAGCTGGGAGCTTAAACTCAAGTAAATGCCTGAATGCAGAGTCGTAGAGGCAGCTTTGCTAATGGGGACCAGGATTATTGTATGAAGCCTCAAGGTATCTGCTGGAGGAAGTCGGTCGGCTGAAGAGGGTCTGTGGGAGGACAGGAATCATCAGCTGCAATGGGACTGAAAGTGGAGAGGTGAGTTAGTTAGTATAAAGTGGGGTTATGGTGAGAGAGGAGTCCGTGATGGACTGAGGAGGGGTAAAAGATGACAAGCAGATTGTGCACGGTAGAAATAAAGGGTTTCAGCAATTCCTTTCCTGCTCGACTCCAACTTCCTCCAGCAGACCATGTGCAAAAAACAAAAAAAAAATCCATTCAGCAACAGTTCTGTGGGTGTAAACTCCTTGTTAATGAGGGAGGTCAGAGGAGAATGGCCAAGCTGACAGGAAGGTGACAGTAACTCAAATAACCACACGTTACAACACTGGTGTGCAGAAGAGCATCTCTCAACACATCAAACCTTGAAGTGGATGGGCTACAGCAGCAGAAGATCACGAACATACACTCAGTGGCCACTTTATTAGGTACAGGAGGTAAAGTGGCCACTGACTGTATACTTACAAGCTAGTAAATTAACAGGAGGAGCTGGTCACTTGACTCAAATGCCTCTTCTCTTTTCAATGGTATTATGTTTCAATTAATTATGACCACAACCCTCACATTTTTGTCTAGCTGCCACAACTTTTCACTCCTTGCTTTATCAAGGACCTTTTTGCCTCTGGCTGAAAGAAATATTTAAACACGTCACTTATTCAAATGTTCCAATTTCAACATTTAGGATTGGGTTGGATAAATACATCTTCAGATATCCTCACCACCTTTTCTCACTGCTGTCATCAGGTAGAAGATACAAGAGCCTCAGGACTCGCACCATCAGGTTCAAGCACAGTTACTACCCCTGAAAAGGAGATAAATTATACTCACACGCCCCATCATTGAGATGTTTCTACAACCAATAATCTCACTTTAAGGACTCTTTATCTCATTATCTCATGTTCTTGTTATTTATTTGCATTTGTACAGCATTTGCATTTGTTGTCTTCTGCACTCTGGTTGATCTTTCACTGATCCTGTTATAGTTACTATGCTCTAGATTTGTTGAGCATGCCCACAAGAAAATGAATCTCAGGGTTGTATATGATGACGTATATGTACTTTGATCATAAAACTTACTTCAAACTTTGAACTTGAGACAATAAAGGGGTTGGTGGGGTGCTAACTAGAATGGTTGATCAGATTAACTACCTGGGGGAAGGAACTTTTAAGATGGTGTGAGTTTTAAGATGGTTAGACTGAGCATTCTAACTGGCTGGTACCGGGGGGGGGGGGGGCGGGGGGTGCTACTGCACAGGATCAAAGTAAGCTGCAGAGAGTTGTAAACTCAGTCAGCTCCATCATGGGCACCAGCCTCCGTGGTATCTTCAAGGAGCGATGTCTCAATAAGGCGGCGTCCATTGTTAAGACCCCCATCATCCAGGTCATGCCTTGTTCTCATTGTTACCATCAGGAAGGAGGTCAGCCAACATTTATAAAGAGGTTTAAATGATCATCATTTGTCTGAAGGCAAACACTCATCCATTCAGGAACAGCTTCTACCCCTCTGCCATCAGATTTCTGAATGGACATTGAACCCATGAACACCACCTCACTACTCTTTAATTTCTATTTTTGCACTACTTATTTAATTTAACTATTTTATATATAATTCATGTTTATATTTCTGGTTACTGTAATTCACATTTTTTTCCTGATTATTACGCATTACATTGTACTGCTGCTGCAAAGACAACAAATTTCATGACATATGCTGGTGATATTAAACCTGATTCCGATTCTGAAGTTTTGGAGTCATGCAGCACGGAAACAGGCCCTTCAGCCCAACTCATTGTGTTTCCCAGAGAGCTGGTCATATCTGCACTCGCTTGGCTTCTAAACCTCTGTGGAGAGGAATAAACAGTTGACATTTCAGCCTGAAACGATAATAATTTATACTTCTCCATAGATACTGCCTGACTTGCTGAGTTTCTCCAGCAATTTGTGTGTGTTGCTCTGGACTTCCAGCTTCTGCAGAGCCTCGTGACTATCAATGTGCTTATATAGGAGGGGTGATTGATAAGTTCATGGCCTAAGGTAGAAGGAGTCAATTTTGGAAAACCTAGCACATTTATTTTTCAACACAGTCCCTCCTACATTTACACACTTAGTCCAGCGGTTGTGGAGCATGCGGATCTTGGACCTCTAGAAAGTGTCCACAGCAGGGGTGATTGATAGGTTTGTGGCCTAAAGTAGAAGGAGATGAGTTATTAACTTCAAACTTTCTGCATAATCACTCAAAGAGTTGGCCTGCATGTGAATGTAATGAGAGCTGTATAACTCATCTCCTTCTACCTTAGGCCACAAACTTATCAATCACCCATCTGTGGACACTTTCTGGAGGTCCAAGATCCGTATGCTCCACAACCTCTGGGCTAAGTGTGTAAATGTAGGAGGGGACAATGTTGAAAAATAAATGTGCAAGGTTTTCTAAAATTGACTCCTTCTACCCTAGGCCACGAACTTATCAATCACCCCTCGTACATGTTCTTTCAATGGTTCTAATGTGCCCAACTCAACCAGTACTTTTGGCAGATCATTCCAGACACATAATGTGAGAACAAGTCATCCTGATGTTTCTTTTAAAACTCTAGCCTCTGGTCTTAAACCTTCTTGTTTTTAGCTCCCCCTCCCTGGGAAAAAGACTCTGAGCTTTCAACATGTCCATACCTCTCATGGTTGTATATACCTCTACTCGTTCGCCCTTCAGTCTTCTAAAATCCAGGGAATAAAATCCTAATCTCTACAACTTTTCCTTTTACCTCAGGGCCCCCCAAGTCCATTCAACGTCCTGGTAAGTCTTTTCTGCTCTCAGAGTGACCAAAACTCTACACTGGTCTCAAGTGCAGCCTCATCTCAGTCTTATATAACTGCAGCATAACTTCCCAATTCCTGAACCAAATCTTCTAGCAGTGGGTGTGTAGCTGATCATTCTTGGGGGAGAATCTAGAGCTAGGCGTCTGTTTTTAAAAATGAGCCACCCATTTAAGGCAGTGACGATTCAAAACTTTTCTTTCTCAGATCGTGATGGATGTTTGGAACTCTCTTTCTCACAGGGTAGTGGAAGCAGTGTGAGACAGACAATAGAGCACTACAGCGTAGAAACAGGCCCTTTGGCCCATCTGGTGGGAGCAAAACTGTTATTCTACCTAGTCCTAGCAACCCACATCGTGAACATGGTCCTCCCAAAGCTGGAAGTTCAAAGTAGAAAGTAAATTTTATTATCAAAGTATGTATATGTCACCATATACAACCCTGAGAATCATTTCCCAGCAGGCATACTCAGCAATAGTAGCTATAACGGGATCAATAACAACAAACAGCAAGTGCAGATATAAATAAATAGCAATAAATAACAAGCATGAAATAACAAGATTAAGAGCCCTTAGAATGCTCAGTCGAGCCCTCTCTCTTTGAAACTCTAGAAGACAGCATTCAGCTCCAACCCTTTCCTCAAGAGATAATTTTGCCATTTTGGGTTTGAGTCTAATAAACTGCATCTGAAATGGTTCTGATGCATGCACATTATTAATTAAATAAGGTAGCCAATACTGAACACATTACATTGAAATGGTCGGACAGGGTATATGAAAGCTGCTGTATAAGTGCAGGTCTTTTGTTCAAACAGTCATTATGATAGGGTGGTTAGGAGGACATATGGGGTGTTGGCCTTCATTAGTAATGGGGAATGAGTTCACGAGCCCTGAGGTAATGTTGCAGCTCTATAAAACCCTGGTTAGACCACACTTGGAGTGTTGTGTTTAGTTCTAGTTGTCTCACTATAGAAAGGATGTGGAAGATTTAGAGAGGGTGCAGAAAAGCACCACCTTGCAGGTTCCCTTCCAACCTACCTCTCACATCCATCCCAAACTTCCCTCCAGCTTGTGAACCCCTGACTGATTAGCTACTCTGTTCACGTCTATAATTTGGTCGTGGATCGATTCCCAAATCGGTAGAAGATGTCTGCAGTCAGGAACCCCATCCCATTGGTCTCCCAAAGCTTCAGCTGTATAAAAGGTTTCAGCATGTACTCAGTGTCCACTTCATTAAGCGTGCACCAGCACACCTAATTGTGAATTCAAACCCTTATTTAGTCAATCATGTGGCAGCAACTCAATGCGTAAAAGCATGCAGACATGGAAGAGGTTCAGTTGTAGTTCAAATCAAACTTCAGAATGGCAAAAGAAATGTGATCTGAGTGACTTTGATTGTGGAATGATGGTTGGTGCTAGACAGGGTGGTTTGAATATCTCAGAAGCTGCTGATCTTCTGGGACTTTCACACACAAATGTCTCTTAGTTTACAGAGAATGGTGCGAAAAACAAAAAAACATCAGTGAGCCGCAGCTCTGTGGGTGAAAACGCCTTGTTAATGAGAAATTAGAGGGGAATGGCCAGACTGGTTCAAGCTGACAGGAAGGCGACAGTGACTCAAATGAGCACCCATTACAACAGTGGTGTGCAGAAGAGCATTCTGAACACACAACATGTCGAACCTTGAAGTGGTTGGGCTACAGTGGCAGAAGACCATGAGCATACACTCAGTGGCCACTTTATTAGGTACGGGAGCTACATGATAAAGTGGACACTGAGTGCATGTTCAGCCCTTATGTACAGTTGTAGCTTTGGGAGGCTGATGGGATGGGATTCCTGGCTGCAGACATCTTCTGCTGGATGGGAATTGGTTCACGTCCTCATTACGGACTTAAGAACGGTGTGGCTAATGAGGAGTTCACCAGAACAGAACCGGGGAGGACCTTAACAGAATTGAGGCCAAGAAAACATCTACAAACGGTTAAAGGACCTCAGCAGGTTGAGAAGAATCTGTGTATGTGGGGGGTTTGTTGGAGGATAGGTCAGGACTTAAGAGTGGGAAGATAGCTGGTAAGGTACATAAGGGGCTTTCAACAGATGCTTAGATGGACACATAAATGAGAGGTAAACGGACGGATATGGACATTGTGTAGACAGAAGAGAATATTTAGTTGGCCATTAATTTAATTGGTTTGGCACAACATTGTGGGCTGAAGGGCCTGTTCCTGTGCTGAACTGTTTTATGATCTATGTTCTAAGAGAGGAGGGGAGAGGGAGGGGCTGGAACAGGCCAGCAAGTGATAGGTGGTGAAAGGAGGAGTGAAGGGTGATGGGCAGATTGAGGTCAGTGGGGAAAGGTGAGGGGTGGATTTGAGAGGCTGATAGTCGGAGGCATGTTGTCAACCAGCTGCACGTAGATTAGTACTCTGTAGTTGCTAAGAAGATTTTCAGAAACATTCTTGAATGACTTCCATGCAATTTTCTCCAGTCCCACTAGAAATTCTTCAAGTTGCCTATTATTGGTGACCTGTTTGATTTGTGGACTAACAGAAGTGCCTTCCTTAATCTTGGCGTCAATTATTCTGACTTGAATTATGAACTGAAATTACAAATATGGGCAATAAACAAAAAAAGGTGTGTGATAGGGAAATTTCATGGTGATTTTCATGATCAACAGCCCCTAATCTGTAAGATACACCCAAAAGTATTCAGGAAGGAAAATTTTTGTTGTCCAGTGTTTTGGGGATTCAAGGGACAGAGGGAATTGAGAGGAGCGAGGTGACCTGGTAGTTAAAATGTTTGGAATGGAACCAGGAGAGGACGGGGAATTTCTAATTACTTGAGGTAAGAAGGAACGTCCTTTAAATATGGCCTCTGCCTGCAATGTCTACATCCTGTGAAATACTGCACAATACAACTGCTTTTCATCTTGCAAGAAATCTTGCACTTATATTTAACAGCATAGTGTCTCTTTATCATTTGGTGCATTCATCTATAACCCCAACGGCAGAGTCGGGAGTTATTTTGAACTCAGCCCTCTATCGCTATTAATGCACACTACTAAAAAGAGAAGTTGTGTTTTGTTAAGTGCTTCTGAGATGTACAAGGTGTCTCATTGAGCTGTCCTTCTAGAGTATCACACACAAGATGCTGGTGGGACTCAACAGGTCCGGCAGCATCTATGGAACTGAATAAACAGCCCACGTTTTGGGTTGGGATCCTTCTTCAGGGCTGAGAAAGGGAAAGATGTCAGAATAAAAAGGTGGGGAGAGGGGAAGGAGGATAGCTAGAAGGTGATAGGTGAAGCCAGGTGGGTGGGAAAGGTAAAGGGCTGGAGAGGAAGGAGTTTCATAGGAGAGGAGAGTGGACCATAGGAGAAATGGGAGAAGGAGGGGCACCAGGGGGAAGTTATAGGCAAGTGAGGAAAAGAGGTACGAGGCTAGAGTGGGGAACAGATGAGGGAAGTGGGAAGGGGAAAAAATGAGAAATCGATATTCACGCCATCAGGTTAGAGACTACACAGATGGAATATGAAGCTCCTCCACCCTGAGGGTGGCCTATTAGTAGCAGTAGCAATGCAATCTCTAAAGTCGAGTATGATGTTCTCCCAAGGGTGGATTCCCTTAATGGAGAATGCATATGTGAGATTTTGCTTAACATTGGGGGGCTGATGCATGGGCAGCCACCACACAGTCCATGACTGATCAGTGTCTGGGTCCAGTGGCATGGAATGCAGGACAGTTGGGGACCCTCCACTGCTGCAGCCTTCCTCCCCCTTCATTGCCATTATGATGTGTCATCATCTTCCTCCAGCCTCAGTGTTGAGATCTTGGCTGGATCGCTCTTTGTTTGGACCTCTCCTTTGACCTTAACAACATGGGTGACCCTACCAACAGCCAAGCTCCAGACAGCTTTGCTTTCAGGGTCTCAGGAACGCACAAGTCTCTCCACCACAATAAGGTGGTGATTCAAGGATCATCACCTTCTGTTCAACTGGTAATTGAACTGTTCATCCGCAGAACTGTTCGGTAGACCACTTGAGACTTTGTCCTAGTTTGAAAAGCAAGAGGAGAAACCAGCAATGCTATAGGTCCTAAATAAAAGAAGAGACCTGCTGGCAATGCTCGGCAGGCCAGGAGGCAGCTGTGGGGAAAGCGACAGTGTGAATGTATCAGGTTGTTGACCTTTTATTAGAACTGGACTGATGTCTTCGACTTGATACTACTGTGTGCTTCCATCATTTTCTGTCTTTGTTGCCTTGTTTTTGAAGTTCAAAGTACATTTCTTATCAAAATGTGCATACAGAGTACAAATCTGAGATTTGTCCTCGCGCAGGCATCCACAAAACAAACACCAATCAACCCGTTCAAGGAAACATTAAACACCCAAAGCGTGAAAAGAAAAACTGTGCGAAACAAAAGGCGAGCGAACTACACATAGAATATCAAACGTCAAACTAGAGGAATCCAGATTAGTTCCGTTGAGCACTGCACTGCTAGCCAATGCAGGACACAGAGCCATTCTTCGCCGAAGCACCCCAGTCTGCATCGATCGCCCTGATCAAACCGCTCAAAAACAACAAAAAAAAAAGCAAACAGAATTCAGAAACTCATCGAACATGGACCTCAAAGTCCCTCAAAACAAGCCCACAGTCTCAATTCTGCTAACGTGGATCCCAAGATCCCTGCATTTTCCTCTGACAGCAGCGAGCGAGGGGGGGGGGGGAGGAAAACCGGTCAAATGTCTTGCCCCATGTCACTGATAATTCGTGGACACACAGCATGGGAACCAACCTCGTCCACGATGATCAACAAGCTGCCTTCCACACTATGTAGGATCTTGTGAATAAAACATGCGAGAGTCGTTTTAATGTGCTTAATAAAAGCTACAGCCCTTCACTTCCATTATGAGCCAACCAAAGGCAGTCGCTTTACACTGACATCATTATATAAGTGTGAGGTATCTACTTTGGGAGTAAGAACAGGAAGGCAGATTATTATCTGAACGGTATAGAGTTGGGTAAGGGAGTAATACAAAGAGATCTCGGAGTCCTTGTTCATCAGTCACTGAAGGTGAATGAGCAAGTGCAGCAGGCAGTGAAGAAGGCTAATGGAATGTTGGCCTTTATTACAAAGGGAATTGAGTACAGGAGCAAGGAAATCCTCTTGCATTTGTACAGAGCCCTGGTGAGACCCCACCTGGAGTATTGTGTACAGTTTTGGTCTCCAGGGTTAAGGAAGGACATCCTGGCTGTAGAGGAAGTGCAGCGTAGATTCACGAGGTTAATTCCTGGGATGTCTGGACTGTCTTACGCAGAGAGGTTAGAGAGACTGGGCTTGTACACGCTGGAATTAAGGAGATTGAGAGGGGATCTGATTGAAACATATAAGATTATTAAGGGATTGGACAAGATAGAGGCAGGAAATATGTTCCAGATGCTGGGAGAGTCCAGTACCAGAGGGCATGGTTTGAGAATAAGGGGTAGGTCATTTAGGACAGAGTTAAGGAAAAACTTCTTCTCCCAGGGAGTTGTGGGGGTCTGGAATGCACTGCCTCGGAAGGTAGTGTAGGCCAATTCTCTGGATGCTTTCAAGAAGGAGCTAGATAGGTATCTTATGGATAGGGGAATCAAGGGATATGGGGACAAGGCAGGAACCGGGTATTGATAGGAATTGATCAGCCATGATCTCAAAATGGCGGTGCAGGCTCGAAGGGCCGGATGGTCTACTTCTGCACCTATTGTCTATTGTCTATTATGTCAAACAATGTCTCCTAAAGTGAACACAACTGAATTACGGTGTCTGTAAATTAAAGTTCAAAAGTTCAAAGTAAATTTATTATCTAAGTATGTATACATTATACAACCTTGAGATTTGTCTCCTTACAAGGCAAACACCAACAAACACCAAACGCGCAGAGAGAGAGAGAGAGGAAAAAAAACATAGATTGCGCAAGAATGGAAGTGAGTCCTCCGACGCGAAGCTCAGAGCAGCTGGGCCAGGCCCACAGCCTCAACCTCAGCCTCAGTTCACCACACAGCAAAGCAAAACATCGCGGAACTTACAGACCCTAAACCCGGAGCGGGCTTACTGCCTGGGCCACAGCGCCACAGAGAGTGGAGCAAACATGGCTGAGAGGCGAGCAGAACGGATCCAATCCCTCCCCAACCCCTCCAGTCCTGACACGCTGCCTTTTCAATCCATCTGGCCCCACATTTAAATCATCCAAACCTCGGGGCACTCCCTTCACTTGGACCCGAGTCCTGTCATTTTGATATGCTGTCGGCCTGGCGCCCACTGCCACATTCCAGCCTGTCCCCGGTCATTCAAAATCGGCCTAGTGCTTAGACTGATGAGACCTTGTTCCTGGTGTAGGTGGATGGACTGTATTATGAAGAACAGTTTCTATTATGAACAATATATATCACCTGTCACCCATTACATTACCCTACAACTCGTCCTACTTTAACGTTATATTTTCCCCACATTCACCAAAAGGTACGAGACAAGATGGTGTCAGTGATCAACAGTGACGTTCTGTGAGCTGTAGACAATAGTTCAGATATCCTTTTCAATCCACCTCTTTCAAATTATGCTCAGGAATTTGCAGCATGAAACTTCCCCCTAAGCAACGTACTTTTAAATCAACTTAATGATCTATAGATCTCTCGATTGTCTAAAGGACTACTTTTCAACTTATGCTCTCAATATTTATTGCTTATTTATTTATTATTATTGGTTTCCTGTTGAATTTGCAGTTTGATGTTTTCTGCATTCTGGTTGAATGCTCTAGTTTGGCAGCCTTTGGCAGTCTATAGATTTGTTGAGTATGCCCACGAGAAAATAAATCTCAGGGTTGTATATGGTGACATCTATGTACTTTGATAATAAAAATTGCTTTGAACCTTGAACTCCCCCTGACAAATTCTAATGCCCCCTTCCTTACACTGGGGGCAACTGATGTTGGGATGTGGGAGGAAATCAGTACATCAGGGGAAAACTCAGGTAGTCTCAGAGTGAACACTCAAACACCAAACACTCTGCACCTGAGGTCCGGATTGAACCCGGAACATTGGCCGCCGATCTCTCAGACTCACCACCGGAAGTCTCCTCGACACTAACACTAACCTACTTGCCACCTGTTACACTGCTAGCATTTAGGACAGCGATAAAGGTTCTCCTTCTCTGCCTGTATAGGAGGATTCTTCATTGCTGTTTCTGACCAGTCAGGGCTGTAAATCCTGAGCTGAACCCCCGACCCTGGAGGACCGCTGGACCACTCTTAGTCTGGCTTCTACCCTTTGACCTGGTTGGCATGGGTGACCCTACCAAGAAGCAAAGCACAAGGCCCCGGCTCCAGCCAACATAGCATGGAGATACATAAGCCTCCAAACCTTATGACAAGGTTGTGGTCCTCTTGGAGGCCTGGACACAAACAAGAGGGGGTGAAATGTTGGCATTTCTATAGTTCTTGCTAGATTCCTTTCAGAGCAAAAGTTTTTCTGCAATAATTGAGGAAATCCAGTAACTAGATTGCAAGCTTCAATAAATAGCAATCTCATGCAATTATGTCAGAGAGATTAATCCAGTTAATATCTTTGGCTATATTTAACCTCTCCTCCAATATAACGGCACGATATTGCTGTTTATTGAAGCCTGTAAATTAGCTACAGAATGTCCTTCATTATTACAGAAACAAAAAACGACTGTGGAAATCTTTGCTGTGAAGGGAATGTCAAGGATATCAGTAGTAACCCTTCTCATTGCTACCATCATGCAGGAGGTACAGGATTCAGAAACAGCTTCTCTCCCTTCACATCAGATTTCTGACCGGTCCAAAAAAGGAACGATGAGGTAGTGTTTACCTCACCTTTTATTTTTGTAATTTATAGTAATTTTATGCCATTGCTCTGTCCTGCTGCTGTAAGGGAAGAAGCTTCATGTCATCTAAGTTAGAGATAATAAATCTGATTCTGATTCTAGTTTCAGAATGAGACCTTCGGAGTATTTTACACCTAGAAGGGTCTTCAGCTTATCATCCTGCCCAGAGAATGTCTCAGAGTTACACACAGGTATCCCCATCAGCACAGATTTTAGCATCAAGGTAAAATTTATTATCAAAACACGTACTGTATACGTCACCTTGAGATTCATTTTCTTGCAGAACTAAGAAAAACAATCAAATCAATGGAAAAACTACACACAGACTGATAAACAGTCAATGCGCAAAAGAAGAGAAACCGCGTCAATAAAAAATAAGTAAATAAATAATACTGAGAACATGAGATGTAGAGTCCTTGAAAGTGAGTCCATGGGTTATGGAATCGATCAGAGTTGAGCTGAGTGAAGTTATCTGCACGGGTTCAGGTACTTAATGGTTGAAGGGTAATAACTGTTCCTGAACCTGTTGATACGAGACCTCCTGTACCTCCCTTAAGAATGCAGCAGTGGGAAGAGAGCATCGCCTGGATGGTAGGGCCCTTGGTAATGGACGCTGCTTCCTTGTGGCTCCTCGTAGATGTGCTCAATGCTGGGGATGGCTTTGCCTGTGACGGACTGGTCCGTATCCACCACTTTTTGTAGATTTTTTTATTCAAGTCCTTCCTTACCAGGCCATGATACAACCAGTCAGGATACTCTCTAGAAATTTGTCAAAGTTTTAGATGACATGCCGAATCTGCGCAGACTTTTAAGACAGTAGAGGCACTTTTGTGCCTCCTTTGTGAGGTCCCAGAACAAGTCTTCTGATACGATAGCACCAAGGAGATTAACGTTATGGGATGATATGCCCTGGGATGGGTCTTGAACTCCGAATTATATGACTCAGAAACGGGAGGAAGAGTGTCACCATTTTAAGCAGGTGAGGAGTGGTTGTTAAACAGTTAGAAGCAACAATCCCAGAAGAGGGACAGTATTTCCATTTTGAGATGATGACATACACAAGGATGGTTAATGATCTGTGAAGTTCCTTGTAAACATTAATGAAATGTAACTGATTTATTAAATGAGTGAATCTGATTGATCCCCAGGAATTCTTTGTTTTTCTCTGAGCCAGGAACTGCCTTGAGAAACCATTGGTCTCATTTAAAACTAAAAAATCAATATAATACAGGCTGAAACCAGAACCATTTGAGTTAAGAGTTCTCGTTGCTGCTTACTGTAACTTTCCCTTTGTTTCCCAAAGTGACGAAGATGAATTGGGAAGTTTACTTGCCCTACGAAGACCCAAGGTCCCAGAGACCTAATTAATTGGGAAGAGGCCATCGGGTTATAGAGAGATAAAAAAATAATAGGTTTACTCCAAGACATCTCCCGTGGCATCTGAGGACTTAATAGGATGGCTGCTAC